>NC_062284.1:42943449-43246479 GCF_902655055.1 Lutra lutra
TAGAGTCATGCAAATTTATTCTCCTCTTCAAATATGGAAGACCACAGTAATATTTACTTCTGGGAAACTAAGAATTAAAAATTCTGAAGGCTGGGGCACCTGGGTGGCTCAGTGGGTTAAGCCTCTGCCTTCAGCTCAGGTCATGATCTCAGGGTCCTGAGACCGAGCCCCACATCGGGCTCTCTGCTCAGCAGGGAGCCTGCTTCCCTTCCTCTCTCTCTGCCTGCCTCTCTGCCTACTTGTGATCTCTCTCTGTCAAATAAATAAATAAAAATCTTCAAAAAAAAAAAATTCTGAAGGCTAGTAGGCTTAAAGGTCATCTAGCGCATCCATCACCTAACCTTGAATCCCTTTGTAACTTTGGGAAATCTATTTTAGGTTCTCTCCAGTGAAAGAAACCTCATTTTCTTACAAATTTAATCTTAAGAGAAATTTGATTTAATTAGGTCTTCAATCTAAGTCAAAAATCTATCTCCCATCATAATTATCCATTGTTTCAAGTTCTCTCTCTTGGGACCATCCACAGTAAATTCAGTTCTACCTCTTGTGAGAAGGCTTCTGGCTAGGCCAGTATCTCGGCTGTTTTTTTTTTTGGTTTTTGTTTTTTAAGATTCTATATATTTATTTGAGAGAGTGAGCATGAGTGGGAGAGTGCAGGGTGGGGAAGGCAGAGGGTAAGGGAGAAGCAGACTCCCTGTTGAGCAGGGAGCTCAATGTGGGGGTCAATTCTGGGACCCCGAGATCATGACCCCAGCCAAAGGTAGATGCTTAACAAACTGAGCCACCCAGGCACCCATCTCTGCCTCTTCAATGAAATAAACTTTTTATGCTCTTCTTTGTGAGAGAATCAATCACATTATATTTTAATTTTTATCTACTTGCCTATCCTCCTACAAGTCCATAATTTCCTTGAAAACAGGGAATGTTTTTCATCTCTATATCCCAAGTGCCTAACAGAACCTGACAAAGACATTCAAGAAATAGTTGTTGAAAAAAACAAAAAACAAAAACAAAAACAAAACAAACAAACAAACAAAGAAATAGTTGTTGAATGATTAAACAAATCAAACTAATCTCGGATGAAGCTAAAAACCATTACTTCCTTTGGCATTGCTGATATGATACCTTTTCAGTCCCTTCACAATCCTGGCAGTTCTCTTCTGAGCCCAATCAAATTTGACTTTATCCCTTTTCATGAAGGATACTCAGTCAAATATCACCTACATATACAATGACTATAAGCAGGTGAATATGCCTCAAGAGATAGGAGTGCATCCTATGTCATCCCAAGCTTCCATCTTTGGGGATCGGGAGCTTGGTGACTTCTTAATGGTCCTACTTTGTGCTTAAGTGAAAGAGAAAGTGTAACATGAGAATGGAAAGAGAAACAGTGGATATCCCTGTGATTAAAACCTATGACAAACACCTAGAGCATTTACTAATCTGCTGTCATCTTTTTCCTTCCAGAGGACAGTTTAGAGTATACAATAAATATGTAAACACTTTATGTACCTTACCTTAACATATTCTACTTTTAAGAGATCTAATCCAGGTTTATCAGATGAGCTAATCAAGTGAAGGGGCTTCTTTCTGGATCCTAGATTTTAAAAAAAGAAAAAAGTGTTTCAAATAAATTGCTCTTTTTTAAAGATTGGAATTTTCTGTATGTCTTTATCTTTTTAAAAAATGTTGTTAATTAAGCTGTAAAAGACTATCTGCACATATTTTCATGCACTGGTGAATAAATAAAGCAATCTAAATACTGATCTTACCTTTAGCATCCAGCTTACTTAAAAACATGCATATTTATTTTCATTTGATTTTATATCTGTGTTCAAAAATAATCAATACCTCCCTAGATAATTTTTAAGGACCTATGTGCATTTGTATGTAGAAAGACAGTAGAAAGACTACAAGTTTAAGAATAAAAATTAATTCTAGTTCATCTCTACCCTTACTAGGAGATACTCAACTTCAGCTTTCTCAACTATATAACAAGACTGAACTATAAAAATATGTAGTACCTTATTGAGTTATAAAATTCTAAGAATATTTCATTCATATTGAAGAAATTTAAATAATTTTCCTTTGTTTAAGCTAAGAGAGAAGGCTTATTAGAAAAGAAAGTATCTTCTAAGGGAGGGGAATTGCTAAATTTCTTTTAATTTAAAAACTACAGGTATACTACTAGATGTCCTCCATATTCTTCACATAGACATACCAAGGAGCTGCCTTCAAAAAGCTTTGAAGAAGTAATTTATGCACCATTTTATCCATCTTTTATTATTTGCAGTTCTATAATTCTGCTCCTGAGAAATCTCAGAATTTTTACTTCACCTTCAAGGACATAACCTTCCCTAAAGGAAAAAACAACCTAGCAAATTTTTACATTTTCCCCCCAAAACAGTAATGTAAACTTCACCCAAACATAGTACTTACAGAAACTGACTTACAAATGATTTTTCTTCTAAACTGAGATGTTTTAGTTTCAACTATTAAAAAATAACAGAAATACTTTATATTTGACTAAAATATTAGGAAAATATTAAGTAATTACTGTAGATTCACCCATTCCATCATTCCTCAAATACCTAATTAGCACACAAGATGTACACTGAAATAAATAAACCATAAGAGCTTCCAAAATAATGAATTTTATCTTCCATTCTAGCTTTTATAACCTGGTACTGCTTCTCAAATATAAACACTATTCAACAGAAAGAACAATGACTGTAATATCATAAGATCAGAGATAAATACTAGGCTTTGCCATTAATAAGATGCATGGTCTTGAATAAACCACTTAATCCCTCCTTATTTGACCGATCTTTGTAAAATGAGAATAATATTCCATATATAAAGGAGATTTATATGGACTCCCTAAGACAGTAGATCATAGTACTTAAGAATACAAACCCAGGGGTGCCTGGGTGGCTCAGTGGGTTAAGCCTGTGCCTTTGGCTCAGGTCCTGATCTCGGGGTCCTGGGATGGAGCCCTGCATCAGGCTCTCTGCTCAGCAGGGAGCCTGCTTCGCCCTCTCTCTCTGCCTGCCTCTCTGCCTACTTGTGATCTCTCTGTCAAATAAATTTTTAAAAATTTTTTAAAAAAAGGATACAAACCCAGACTTCCAAGATTTTAATCATGGTTTGGCCACTAACCAGCAGTATGACCCTGGTTATATTATATAAGACTTATGCCTTAGCTTCTTCATATGTAAATTGGAGATAATAACATGGTCATAAGGGTTAAATGAGTTATTATTTATTAAATTCTTATAACAGTGCTATTACTTATTATAAAGATTATTAGATACACAAGTGTTTCAGATACTCAAAGTGATATTGTATTTATTAATCATTACTTCTATTTTTATGACTATTACCTTGAATTTCATGGTAATCCAAGCTGATTTTCTTTAAATAAGATACCACATTTATATCAAATGTTCTCATTGTAGCCTCTGTTCCTAAATGAGTAACATTAAATACTAGAATTTTATCTTCTTCTTTCTGTTGTTTGGTAAATTCCAAAACCACCTAAAAGATCAGAACAGACAATAAAAGCTTGATGAATTTTAGAATCATGCTTAAAAACAAAATTTTTCTTCATATATATCATCATGAACATAATAGAAGCTTTGTTCATACTTTCTTACTACCATAAAGTTATTTACTATGACTGGAAATTATCACCTTAAATTCTGTTGTTCAGAATATAACTACAGCTACATAAAAATCATGATATAATTTTACATCAATTATTGATTTACTTTTCTTAATTTAGTAGAAATGGGTATGTATGGATTCTTAGTATGTTTTTCTTAAACCTATCATTTAGATATTTAAACCTATCATGTTTAAACCTATCATCATGTTTAAATCATGTGTGTTGATAAAAAAAAAAAAGCATTCCCATTAAAGTAAAAGGTAAGACAGGGTATTCACTATTACAGTACTATTTAAATTTATTCTGGATATAACAGCCAATATATTTAGCCAATCAAAAACAAAACATTTATGTGGTAATTTTTAAAACATGGAAGTTCTTTGATACTCCATCAAGAGATAGAGATCTTTGTCTACTATCTTTGAATTTCAACGGGCTTGTGACTATTTCAATCAACACACTACAGAGGAAGCAACACTATAATAACTTCCAATGATTAAAAAAAGGCCCATAAAACTTCTACCTGGGAATGCATACTGAAGGGAAGCTAGCTGCCATGTAAAAACGTCAACTACCCAGAGCCTGCCACGTTCAAGAGGCCATGAGCAGGCATTTCAAATAGTCCCAGCTGAGCTCCCAGCCAACAGCAAGTATCAAGGGCCAGTCTCACGAGTGAGACACTTCTGAGACCGTCTGAGACTTCAGGTCACTGTAGCTCCAGCAAATCTGACTTCAACCACATAAAAAACTATACACAAAAATTACTAAGCTGGGAGGTGCCTGGGTGGCTCAGTTGGTTAAATATCTGCCCTTGGCTCAGGTCATGATCTCAGGGTCCTGGGATCAAGCCCCGCTCTTAAAAAAAAATGCTAAACTGGACCCTTCCACAATTCCTAATCCATAATACTCTGAGCAAAATAAAACAGTTATTTTAAGCTATCGTGTTTTGGGATAGCCTGTTAGGTAGCAATAATAACCAGAACAATGTAAATACAGAAAAAAAAGCAAAAATAACACTACTGGCAGTGATATATACTTAAGAAAAACTAGGAACAATAGAAAATAGAAAAATAGAAACAATAATATAGTGTAATAGGTTATTCAGTACAGAGTTGTTATACAAAAATAAATTTTAGAGAAATCAATGATTAAATGAAAGCAATGAAATCATAAAATAATATATTAAATTGTGGGCAAATATTTTTATAATCAAGGAGAATTTTCTAAACATGCACTAAGATAAAAAGAAAAATTTTAATATATTTTACTACAGCAACATTTAAAACTTCAAAATGGCAAAAGAAGTCAAATTGGGAAAAACAGTACCATTTTTTCTTAGATGATTCTAATTATCATTGTTTATCATTTTATTCATTCAATATTCCATAAAATATTTATTGGGCATCATCTACCATGTACAAGGCCATGCCAGCCATTAGGAACATCAAAGTGATCAGGACAGACAAGGTCCTTGTCCTGATGGAGCTTATATTGTAAGAAGAGTGGGGAAGAGTGAAGGTTCCTTGTATTGGGTGGTCAGGCCTTTCCAATAAGATGGCACTTGAGCAAGTATCTAATAGAAGTAAAGAATCAAATCAGAGAGAAAAAGGGTGTTCCAGGCAAAACAACAACCACAACAAAATCCAAAAAAATATCCCAGCAAGCACAAAGAATATGCTTTGGTATATATAAGGAAAAACAAAAGGGAAGTATAAGCTTCATAAGGCAAGAACTTTGTGCTTGCTGCTGTAACTGCGGTATGTAAAACAATGCACTCCACGATGACACTTGATGAATATTTATTGAAAGGATGAAAGAACTATGACTGGAGCAGAGTGAGCAAGGCAGAAGAGAAGTGAAGATGAATCTAAAGAAGTCACAGGGGTTAGCCATATGTCATGTAAGGCCTAGCAGGCCATGGGAAGGACTTAACCCTTTACTCTAATTAAGATGGAAGCCAGTGGATGGTTGTGAAATGACATGATCTTTTACTTGAAAAGGATTATTACTCTGAGGGCGCCTGGGTGCTTCAGTCAGTTAAGTGTCCAACACTTGATTTTGGCTCAAGGTCATGATCTCAGGGTCGTGAGATCAAGCCCTGCATCAGGCTTGGTTCTCTCTCCCTCTCCCTCTGCCCATTCTTCCCCCCACTGCTCACATGCTCTCTCTCTAAAAAAAAAAAAAAAAAAAAGGATCATTCTGGCTACTGTGGTGAGAACAGAGTACCTCATGGAAGCAGAGAGACAATTATGAGGCTATTGCACTAGTCTAGGCAAGATGGTGACTTGGACAGCACAGTTAAAAAGAAGAGTAGTCATTTGAATGTATTCTGAAGTTAGCATCAAGGAATTTTCTGATATTTTAGATGAGCATTTGAAAGAAAGAAGTCAAAGAAGGCTAAAGATAAATAATACATATTTCCTTTAAACAAATACCAATAATACTTAGAGGGATTTTTATACACAATTAAAATCTGTTATTTCTGACATTACATTTTAGGACATCATCTCACACTGGAATATAAACCAGTCAATAAGAAACATCTTTTTATACCTTTGTGCTTTATTACCAAAGCAGTGCATATTTATTATTAAAAATTTAGAGTACATGGAAAGGCAAACAGACACAAATAAGAAACTATAATTCCAATGCACAGAAATAAATGCTGTCCATCATGCATTCTCAAAAAAAAAATTTGCATGTGTAATTTCTAAATAGAATCATGATGTCCTTGGTATTATAATCTCCTTTTTTTCTCCAAAATAATGATATTTTGTAAACATCTTTCCATATCAATATTTCCTTTTATTACAAGATTTTCAATGGATATAAAGACATGCTGAAAATTTAGGTTGTTTACACTTTTCTGAACTATAAACATAACAATAAGCATATTGTTTAGTTTAAAAGTAAAAAAACATTAATTTAAACATGCCATAGAAATTTTCTATACAAAAGAAAATCTCATTTAGGTATCTTGAGCTTTTCCAGAATAGATTAGATATAGATCACTCTCATATCAGTTTTTACAAAGTAACATTTCATTTTCTTGGTACTGTGGGTGTGTTAGGAAGTAGGGAAGACAGAGTATCATATTTTTTTTTAAATATTTTATTTATTTATTTGACAGACAGAGATCACAAGTAGGCAGAGAGGCAGGCAGAGAGAGAGGAGGAAGCAGGCTCCCTGCAGAGCAGAGAGCCCTATGCGGGGCTCGATCTCAGGACCCTGGGATCATGACCTGAACCAAAGGCAGAGGCTTTAACCCACTGAGCCACCCAGGCACCCCCAGAGTATCATATTTTAATATGTTTAGTGTTTGGATCTAGCATGAGACAGTTTACAAGGACAGTCATGACAACCATATATTTATTTATGAGCAAAACAAAAATATATACCTCTTTTATTTCAAACTTTAGTAAAAGATTAATAAGCTCCTCATTTGGGGTCTCTGCAACTTTTTTAAGTTCTGAACTTCTCACACTTTTACCAGTCTGTGTATCTCCATCTTCAGCATCAAAATATTCATCATCAGACTCTAAAAAACACATTCATTTGACTTGAGAGACTGTCCACTGAAAACTGTATAAAACACTCAAATCTCTCAAAAGTAAAATTCATTTATTAGATAAAATCTTCATATTCAGAATCAGAATACAGTTACAATGCTTTTCGAAGTCCCACCAAGTGACCCAACCTGGCATGTGATAATCATATATTAAAGACCAAACCACCCACCTATCATTTTTTTTTCTTCAATAGTTCCGTTTTTCACTTCAGTTCCCTCATTCAATACTCAATATAAATAACTGTTGGGCATGACTCCATTTCTGGGTTCTCTATTCTGTTCCATTGATCTATGTGTCTGTTTTTGTGCCAGTACCATACTGTCTTGATGAATCACTAAATTCTACCCCAAAATTGATAATATACTATATGTTAGCAACTTGAACTTAAAGAAAATTTTAAAAAGTGACTCAAAATGACTCTGTTAGTTAGTAGAACAACTAGAACTAAACCAGTGAATTGTTTTTAACACTTCCAAAATTCCTTTATTTTCTGAAAATTTTATCTCTATATACAAATTTATATAGGCTTAGTTTAATAAAGAACATTTACTTTCCTTACCTGATTCTAGTCCATCTAGCAACAGTGAAGTACCAAGTAGGTCTTTTGTCCTATCTGAAATAATAGGAATTGAGGATACCTAGCAAAGAATACAAAATGTTTTCTTAACATACTGATTTAGCAGGATCAAATGTACATAAATAAGAAAAATATTGAAAAAGTAGTGGAGGATAGAGAGAGATGGAAAGACATACACACACAATACACAAATCTTCCAACAAAGCACATTATACAATCAACTAACTAATGGCTGGCTAGTGTTTACTATTTATTAAGACTACCACCTGTATTTATAAGGGCAGACTATGTACTACTCTAGTAGATAAATCTATTTATCATAGTGTGTCATTCAGTGGCTGTCTCTGACAATACTAACTGTGCATCTGTATTATAGGTTCCCATAAAATGGTATCAACATTGGTGGGATCTCTCAAATTTCATTTCAAAGTAAGTGGAAATTCAACACTTATTTTATGTTGTAAAGATCAATTCCCAATTAAAGTTATCTACAAGTTTTAAGTCTAATGTGTAAGAAAATTACACACAAATTATTCTATTTTGTAACATTTTAAGGAAGATTTTTATATCTAATTTTACTTAAACACATTTCTTCCATTTGTGAAAACATCTTTTCCTTTCACTTACATATTTTTGTTCCCTTTGTTCTCTAACGCTGACTTCCTACCACCACTCTAAACAGTACTGAAAACAGGCTTCAAACTTTTATCTATTCAATGTCATATGTGCTTTTGTGTAGAATCAACATTAAACTTCACAAGTATACCAAATACATGAAACTGGCCCTAAAAAATATTCAAAAACAAATTAGCTCAGAAAAGGTGAAAAACATCACCATATGCAAATGTAAAGATGTAGCACCTTTATTATATCTGTTTACCTGTCTCTCGGGAGACTGTGCAAAGGATTTCTGTGGCAAGGGTATACTGTTAACCAAACAGAGCACATCTTTCATCTTCTGGTCAGAAATTCTCACATGCACCAACGGAAGTCCTCCGGATACTTTCAATCTAAAAATACAATTTAACTGTAAGGTTTTAAGGTCCAGCTTCTCTCTATTACGGAGGGGCAAACAGATTAGAGACTACACTGTGGACTCAAACTCAAAGGACTCTGGACATGTTTTAATCTAACTAATGCCTCATTCAATAAACATTGTCAGAGAATGAGGTTCTATGTAAGCCAAGTTTCCAGATAAATTTTTTTAATGTATCCCTCTTTAGCAGCCAAATCTTTTAAAGTTAACTAATTTTTATGAATATTTTCAAACACAATGTCTAATTTTTAAAACCACTATACATTCTTTATTTCCTGGCAAAGATTTTACATTATATATATCTAAGAGTATCTACTCCATCACTCTCTATCCCCTAGCCTTGTCTTATTTCCTTTTCTAGTACTTATCAGCACCTGACATGTCATATATATATATTGCTTATTTTATGTCTCCTGATTAAAATATAAGCACCCCGAGGACATCTGTTTTACTCACTGCTGAGTTATGGCTGTGCTTTCATTAATTACTTCTGGGCACTTGCTTCTACTCTGCTTCCCTACTCAGCATAACTGCCTAGGTTTATCTTTCATAATAGCTTTGTGGCACCCGTTTGCTGCTCATGAAGTTCCTTCCAGTTATTGCTTATCTTTGACTTGCCAACTATGTTGTGAAGAGCTCAAGTTGACAGATGCCTAACCATTATATGAAGAATGATATATATATATATTATATATATAAATATATATAATATATAATATTATATATATAAATATATATAATATATAATATAATATATTATATATAATATAATAATATATAATAATGTACATAAATATATATATATATAATGCACAAACCAAAAGAGGCCAGTTGGCTTTTCCTGTCTCAAAATACTGAACTTCCTACAAAAGTACTCTGTAAGCTGAAAGCACCATAACTATGTAAAGATGCTTCTTTGTTATTTGTGAAACATTACATAAAACTAAAAGCATCTCCGAGAGAGGGACTGGATGAACTCTCCCACCTAAAATAACTACAAAGTTGGACAAAATACACAAAAAAATGGTTTAAAAAACATTGGACATTAGTCAACAAAAGACAGATGATAAATGGAAAACAAATGAGGGAAGACCTAGGAATACCCCAGCTTACTGACTAAATTATTTCAAAATGTGAGTGGTACAGTAAAGGAGTATTTCAAGAGAGATTTACAACATTAAAGGCCTATAGTAGAAAAGAAGAAAGGTCTTAAATCAGTGTTTTCAACTTCCACCTTAAAGAACTAGGAAGCAAATGAAACCCAAAGGAAGCCGAAGTGGAAAAAGCAGTAATAAACATAAGTGGAAATCAATGAAATAAAAAACAGAAGGACAACAGAGAAATTAATTGAAGCCAAAAGCTGATTCTTTCAGAAGATGGTCAACAAACCTGATAAACTGATCAGGAAAAAAAATAGAAAAGAAACAAACTACTAACATAAGCAGGGTGAGAGATATAGCATCACTACAAATCTCTATGTATTAAAAAGGCAATACAATAACACATGAACAATCCTATGACAAGAATCAAAGATGGACAAATTCCTTCCTTAAAAGACAAACTACCAAAGATCACTCCAAAAAATCTGAATAGCCTTCTAACTACAGAATACACTGAATTTGCAGTTAAAAACTCTCCCCCAGAGGGAGTGGAGAAGTGAGTTAGGGGGAATTGGAGGGGGAGACAAGCCAGGAGAGACTGTGGACTCTAAGAAACAAACTGAGGGTTTTGGAGGGGAGGGGGGTAGGGAGTTGGGTCAGCCTGGTGGTGGGTATTACGGAGGGCACGTATTGCATGGAGCACTGGGTGTGGTGCATAAACAATGAACGCTGGAACACTGGAAAGAAAATAAAATGGGGGGAAAAAACCTCTCCCCCAAAAAACAAATTCAAGTCCAGATAGCTTCACTAATGAATTCCACCAAACATATAAAGAAGAAATAATTCTATACAACTTCCTCCAAAAAACTCACTCCATGAGGCCAACATTACCCTGATACTCTGAAACAAAAACAATGAAAGCACAAGTACTCTCATAAATAGAGATGTTGACCCTTGTACAACTTGGGTTTGAACTCTATGGGTCTACTTATATGTGGATTTTTTCAATAAATCTGATGCAGTACTGTAACTGTATTTTCTCTCCTTTATGATTTTAGTAATATTTTCTTTTCTTAAGAATTATTATATTCCTTTGGCTATTCGAGGTCTTTTCTGGTTCCATATAAATTTTAGGATTATTTGTTCCATTTCTTTGAAAAAAATGGATGGTACTTTGATAGGAATTGCATTAAATGTGTAGATTGCTTTAGGTAGCATAGACATTTTCACAATATTTATTCTTCCAATCCAGGAGCATGGAACATTTTTCCATTTCTTTGTGTCTTCCTCAATTTCTTTCATGAGTACTTTATAGTTTTCTGAGTATAGATTCTTAGTCTCTTTGGTTAGGTTTATTCCTAGGTATCTTATAGTTTTGGGTGCAATTGTAAATGGGATGGACTCCTTAATTTCTCTTTCTTCTGTCTTGTTGTTGGTGTAGAGAAATGCAACTGATTTCTGTGCATTGATTTTATATCCTGACACTTTTACTGAATTCCTGTACAAGTTCTAGCAGTTTTGGAGTGGAGTCTTTTGGGTTTTCCACATATAGTATCATATCATCTGCAAAGAGTGATAGTTTGACTTCTTCTTTGCCGATTTGGATGCCTTTAATTTCCTTTTGTTGTCTGATTGCTGAGGCTAGGACTTCTAGTACTACGTTGAATAGCAGTGGTGATAACAGACATCCCTGCCGTGTTCCTGACCTTAGCGGAAAAGCTTTCAGTTTTTCTCCATTGAGAATGATATTTGCGGTGGGTTTTTCATAGATGGCTTTGATAATATTGAGGTATGTGCCGTCTATCCCTACACTTTGAAGAGTTTTGATCAGGAAGGGATGCTGTACTTTGTCAAATGCTTTTTCAGCATCTATGGAGAGTATCATATGGTTCTTGTTCTTTCTTTTATTAATGTGTTGTATCACATTGATTGATTTGCGGATGTTGAACCAACCTTGCAGCCCTGGAATAAATCCCACTTGGTCGTGGTGAATAATCCTTTTAATGTACTGCCAAAGTTGGTGGCATCACAATTCCGGACTTCAAGCTCTATTACAAAGCTGTCATCCTCAAGACAGCATGGTACTGGCACAAAAACAGACACATAGATCAATGGAACAGAATAGAGAGCCCAGAAATAGACCCTCAACTCTATGGTCAACTCATCTTCGACAAAGCAGGAAAGAATGTCCAATGGAAAAAAGACAGCCTCTTCAATAAATGGTGTTGGGAACATTGGACAGCCACATGCAGAAAAATGAAATTGGATCATTTCCTTACACCACACACGAATATAGACTCAAAATGGATGAAGGATCTCAATGTGACAAAGGAATCCATCAAAATCCTTGAGGAGAACACAGGCAGCAACCTCTTCGACCTCAGCCGCAGCAACATCTTCCTAGGAACATCACCAAAGGCAAGGGAAGCAAGGGCAAAAATGAACTATTGGGATTTTATCAAGATCAAAAGCTTTTGCACAGCAAAGGAAACAGTGAACAAAACCAAGAGACAACTGACAGAATGGGAGAAGATATTTGCAAATGACATATCAGATAAAGGGCTAGTGTCCAAAATCTATAAAGAACTTAGCAAACTCAACATCCACAGAACAAATAATCCAATCAAGAAATGGGCAGAGGACATGAAGAGACATTTCTGCAAAGAAGACATCCAGATGGCCAACAGACACATGAAAAAGTGCTCCATATCACTCGACATCAGGGAAATACAAATCAAAACCACAATGAGATATCACCTCACACCAGTCAGAATGGCTAAAATGAACAAGTCAGGAAATGACAGATGCTGGCGAGGATGCGGAGAAAGGGGAACCCTCCTACACTGTTGGTGGGAATGCAAGCTGGTGCAACCACTGTGGAAAACAGCATGGAGGTTCCTCAAAATGTTGAAAATAGAACTACCCTATGACCCAGCAATTGCACTGCTGGGTATTTACCCTAAAGATACAAACGTAGTGATCCGAAGGGGCACGTGCACCCGAATGTTTATAGCAGCAATGTCTACAATAGCCAAACTATGGAAAGAACCTAGATGTCCATCAACAGACGAATGGATAAAGAAGATGTGGTATATATACACAATGGAATACTATGCAGCCATCAAAAGAAATGAAATCTTGCCATTTGCGACGACGTGGATGGAACTAGAGGGTATCATGCTTAGCGAAATAAGTCAATCGGAGAAAGACAACTATCATATGATCTCCCTGATATGAGGGAGAGGAGATACAACATGGGGGGTTAAGGGGGTAGGAGAAGAATAAATGTAACAAGATGGGATTGGGAGGGAGACAAACCCTAAGTGACTCTTAATCTCACAAAACAAACTGAGGGTTGATGGGGGGAGGGGGGTTGGGAGAGGGGGGGTGGGGTTATGGATATTGGGGAGGGTATGTGCTATGGTGAGTGCTGTGAAGTGTGTAAACCTGGCGATTCGCAGACCTGTACCCCTGGGGATAAGAATATATGTTTATAAAATATAAAATTTAAAAAAATTATTATAAAAAGAATCTACAACATATACACAGAATATGTGTTAATCAACTGTTCATATTATCAGTAAGGCTTCCAGTTAAAGGTAGGCTTTTAGTAGTTGAGTTTTAAGGAAATCAAAAGTTACACGTGGATTTTCAAGTGAGCGAGTGTGGGACTGGGATGGGGGTAATTTTAAAGAGGAAAACTGTTCAACGGCCAACTATGTAAAAGGACACAAGGACTTTGTGGGATGATGGATGTGTTCATTATCTTGACTGCAGTGATGGTTTCATAGATATATATATATATATGTATATATATATATACATATATATATGTATGTAAAAACTTATCAAATTGTATTAGTTAAAAAGATGACTTAACTGAATGTCAATAGTATTTCAATAAGGCTGTTTTTAAGAAGGCAGCATAAATATTTCATAATTATCTCCTTAAATTCAAAATTCAGTTTCTACTTTTCATTCCCTTGAATTATTCTCAAGATTTTATATGGTTTCATTATCAAAAGAGCCTCTAATTTTTTTTCTAGTTTCAAATTTTTATTTAAATTCCAATTAGTTAACATACAGTGTAATGTTAGTTTCAGGAATAGAGTTTAGTGATTCATCACTTACATACAACACCCAGTGCTCATCACAAGTGCCCTCCTTAATATCCACCATCGGTTTAATACATCTCCCCCATCTACCTCCACTCCAGTATCCCTCAGTTCTCTATAGTTAAGAGTCTGTTTTCTGGTTTGCCTTTCTTTTTCTTTCCCTTACGTTCATCTGTTCTGTTTCTTATATTCATATAGTATTTGAAGTCATATAGTATTTGTGAAGTCATATATATAGTATTTGAAGTCATATAGTATTTGTCTTTCTCTGATTTATTTTGCTTAGCGTGATACTCTCTAGCTCCATCCACATGGCTAATTTTTGTAGATTTTATGTTATTGATATTGAATCATGGATTTGATCCACTCAAAAACATGGATAACCAACTTTTACATAATGTAAAAGTCAAGATACTTTTGAATAAGAGAGGTGATACATCATAATTCAAATAAACATTTTCTTAAAAATGTGTTTCTGCTATAAGATAATCATTTTTTTTTGTCCTTCACAAATCTAGTTTTTTAAAATCCGGTAACTGATACAGAAATATGTCACCTTGCTAATTTTATAATATAAAAGAAACTCATACATTACCTGGCCATTCTAATGTCTTTTTCTACCATTGCCTTGGCCAACTCAACATGAATATCCATGGGTTGCAATATATGCATAGTTGATGGATGTTGAAATCGACACTTTTTCCAGTTTTCCTCTTTAAAAAAAAATTAAAATTAATTTTTTAGATGTTCTGAAAAATTACTCTAACTTAATAGAATACAGCAAACATATTAAATACCAATTTCTACTTCTTTCAGCATATAAGTTAAATGACCTATATTTTGAAAAGTGAGATTGATGTTAATAATGTAACTGCCTATTTTAAAATGTTTTGTAGTCAGCAGTAACAGTTCACACTTGATCTTAGCCAAAAGACCGAGAAGCGATAGCTTAACAGTTCATAGTAAGTAGGCATTTTCCCCACTTAATTACTAAATAATTCTCATTGAATTGACCATTACTGCTGTATGAATACTAAAATAATCTGCTATAATAAATTATACAATCCACATCAAAGAAAAAAATTAAAATTCACCCATGCACTAAAAATGAGGGTTATTAGTAACATATCTACTCTAACTCCATTTGACATTCTTTATCTTCATCCTAGGTCTATCATGTCTAGGCTATCAATCTGGCTTGTGTATCTAAAGGCTATGAAGTGATTCACAATATTAATATAGTATAATCTACTATGGGGAATAAAAACAAAGGAAAAAATCAGTGGGAAAGAAACAGTTTTATATACAAATATGTTTATAAGCATATGAGATGGGGGAACAGAACAATCAAAATGGCTGACAAAAGACTGAAATAAACAATGATACAAAAATAAAAAATAAACTAAATAAATAAAATAAAACAAGACTGATAGGAGTCAAAGACTATAATATAAAAATAATTGCAAATATTTATTTGGAAAATATTTATATAACATCTTGCATTTTAAAGCAAATACAAAAAAAAAAAAACAAAAAAACAGGAATTTATTGCCCTGATTCTGGAATTAGTGATCAAGGTAGGTGGTTGGAGTAAAAAAAGGAAAAAAAAATAGAAAATGACAGAGGGGAAAAAAGAGGTTTCTGGGGTTCCTCAGGCAAATTACACTAATATAGTACATACTTCTAAAATACTAATGAGTTTTATCGAGTAAGATTTTATGATAAAAAAGTGTAATAATCACTTTTCTCTAACAGAATCCTACACAGATCTTAACTGATAGCAGTCACTGAACATCTTTTATCACTTATAACTCAAACAATTATTATTAAATACATACAAAAGAAAAGGCAGGTTTTTTTTTTTAAGATTTTATGTATTTATTTGACAGACAGAGATCACAAGTAGGCAGAGAGGTAAGGCAGAGAGAGAGGAAGGGAAGCAGGCTCCCTGCCAAGCAGAGAGCCTGATGTGGGGCTCGATCCCAGGACCCTGGGATCATGACCCGAGCCGAAGGCAGAGGCTTTAGCCCACTGAGCCACCCAGGTGCCCCAAGAAAAGGCAGTTTTAATGGTCTGTGTAATAGTACTTCCCTTCAAGGAATTAATAGGCTCATAATATAATAAAAACTAAGTAAATCATTATGTATTTACTTTTAATATATCTCTTCATTTCTATTAGAGTATACACTCTGCACACAGAGTTACGTTCCTTCTTCCAATGACCTACCATAAAGTGATATATTCAAGGATACTTAGCAAATAATTATTGCTTTTAGAAACTAAACAAGTATGGAGAACGGTGTTCTTTACTTAAGCAACAGAAAACACCAAAGCTTTTTGAAAATAATTAACTACCTTTAGGGTGTTAAGACTATACCCATCCTTGTCAGATATCTACAAAAGTAGGTTGTAAAACTACTGAAATAATGACTAGGCAAATATAGTCAAAATATTTACAAATAAAGCAGCAAAGGAAGACAACATTGAAACATTCCAAAAGCACTGAGACAGAAAAACTTAAGCCAATGGCAACTTCTATTTTTGCGTTCTGGTTAGTTTCATAGTCATATCACAACAAAATAAGCAATGACTGGACCTAGATTCAAACAGTGCTAAGTACCTGAAGATGAATAGGTATATTTTTAAATATATATATATTTTAAAGATTTTATTTATTTATTTGACAGACAGAGATCACAAGTAGGCAGAGAGGCAGGCCGAGAGCGAGAAAGAAGAAGGCTCCCTGCTGAGCAGAGAGCCCGATGCGGAGCTCGATTCCAGGCTTCTGAGATCATGACCCAAGCCGAAGGCAAAGGCTTAACCCACTGAGCCACCCAGGCTCCCCGAATAGGTATATTTTTATCTCTATTTCTACCTGGGGCAGTGATTTGCACTGATGGGCTCCAATTTGGTTTTCTTAAGTGACTGACAGGATATGTGTTCAAAATATTGTCAGGGTTGATATACATGCAGACATACGCATATATTTACCTAAGCTACTCAACATAATTTCAAGATCCTAAAAACTGAGCAAACGCTTACCTGATCTTGCAAAGAGTAACTGCACACTTTTTATTTCAACATCAAACTTGTCATATGCTTTATCCATTATTTCTTCCAGAGATGAATTATTAGTCTTCTGCAAACCTTGATCTTTACTGTTAAGCTGAAATGGACAGAAACCTCATTTTTTAAAAAAGATTTTATTTATTTATTTGATAGAGAGAGACACAGTGAGAGAGGGAACACAGGCAGGGGAAGGGGATAGGGAGAAGCAGGTTTCCTACTGAGGAGGGGGTCAACGTAAGGCTCTATCCCAGGACCCTGGGATCATGACCTGAGCTGAAGGCAGATGCTTAATGACTGAGCCACCCAGGTGCCCCAAAACTTCAATTATCTTAACAGAAAAATATACTGATATTTTTGTTGTGTTTTCTTAAAACCTAACTAAAAAGAAAACACTGTCCTTAATCAGTTCACATTCTGTTTAATTTTCTGACAATTTTTGCAAGCATTTTATTAGGAATATAATATTTTAATATATGTCTTTTATATGTTTGGGTACTAGGTGCTCAGCATATTTGTATTAATTAAAGGTTCAGTTACACAGTTGTCTACCTCAAATAACCTGTCTAGACATACAACTCTTCCTGGCTCTCAGCAGTTAATGCCACTCATGGCTTGGCACCCCTAACCTCTTCACCTGTAATCACAGGTTTTGTTGCTTCTTCTCATTACATCACCTGAATAAATGAGCCTTAGAACTCAGCTTCAATCTCTACTTCCTTTTCCCTCTTCTCAAACGAAGCAAGGATCCATTTGAAACTGTATGTTTTGAAACCTTCACTTTTTCTCAGATGCCTGAATTTCTAATGTGTTCAACACAGAAAACCTGAGAGTTCTCTTACTCGACTTAATTGCTGACAGTGGGATAATAAACATATATTAATATGTGTATCATTTCCTATTGTCAAAATATGTAAATTAATAATTAACACTGTGTAATTAAACTCTGGAAATCTATGAGTATTTGAAAACTAGGAGTACTCATGCTGAGTGAATAAGTCAAGCAGAGAGAGTCAATTATCATATGGTTTCACTTACTTGTGGAGCATAAGGAATAACACGGAAGACACTGGGAGATGGAGAGGAGAAGTGAGTTGGGGGAAATTGGAGGGGGAGACAAACCATGAGAGACTGTGGACTCTGAGAAACAAACTGAGGGTTTTGGAGGGGAGAGGGGTGAAGAGTTGGATGAGCCTGGTGGTGGGTATTAAGGAGGGCACATATTGCATGGAGCACTGGGTGTGGTGCATAAACAATGAATTTTGGAACACTGAAAAAAAATTAAATTAGAAAAAAAGAAAGAAAGAAAACTAGGAGTACTTCTCTCCAACTAGAAAAACAGAGCAATAATCCAGTCCTCAATATCAAATCATCTACCATTACAGAAAATTTTAGGGGTTTTTCCTGTTTTTTTTTTAATAGCCATAAAATATAGAAAAAATACTCAATCTAAGCTAGGCTTGACAAAATACTAAGAGGAAATAAGTCTGAGTTTAATTTAAGTAAACTCTGAGGGAAAAACAGCAAACTTTCAGATAGCTAGCTTCCAAACTGAGCAAAAATGGGCAGGAAGAAATGGATATACACTTACCCGAAATGTACCAAAATCTAAAATGAGAAGATCTGACTTTTCATGGTGGAAACCTGTCTGTGGAAGTATTAGATAAGAAGGCTTCAGATTTATCCTTAAATCAAGGACTTTCCGAGTTTCAATAATGTGTTTAAGTCCTAAAAGAAATAGAAAAAGATGAGACAGTCAAGTTGAAATATTTAAGTATATTATTAATAATAAGAATACAAGTATCACTTGAAAAGTATTATGGAGGAGCATCAGTTCTCACAAACTAGAGTCTCAAAATTAAGCATCTAAGGTGAAACGCGTATGGTCAATGGGGGACAGTCATATCATTACACTGTACAGTAAACCCAACATAGCTAGTATTTTATCCAGAGAGAGAAAAATTCATCATTTTTTAGTTAAGCAACCACAAAAAGTACTTGGCTTGAGTTTAGAGATCATGCTGTATAAAAGTATGAATCTTTAGAACCAGATTACACACAGTACACAGTATTAGGAACCATTCCTTAAGAGCTGAAGTGGAGGAACGCTTTCCTTCTTAAGCTCACTCTAAGGCACAGGTTCTTAACGGCAACAGAATCATCTGTGTGCCCATATTATTCTCTTTCTCATTCAGTCAAGCACGTATATTTGACTTGAGTAACTCATGATGCAGCTTCATGGATTTAAAAAAAAAAAAAAAAAAGAGCAACCTATACTATTTTAAATACAATGTTTTCATTAGAATAGATAAAATTACGAGTTTCTTTGATGTTTATGCAGATAAATTCTTTACCTGTAGCTGTTCTCTCTTTAATTTCTTCCAGCTTCATTAATGTAGCTGATGTTATTTGCTCAAGATCTAATCCTTTATTTGACTGAAAGAATTCAACCACTGCATTGATGGTTTTCTGTAAAATAATTTAAAATATAAGCAAGCTATACACAGTACTTTCCATATTACAAATTTTAAAAGGTTTCGGTTTAATTCTAAACAACTGTGGCTCCAAACTTAGGAGAGACCTCCAAAAATACTCTGCCCTATTGCATCTCTCCCTGGTGGAAACAACAGCAACAAAAACCTAAAAAAAGGAATAGCCCAAGTAAGCTTACTAGAGAGGCAACAAATGTGTGCATGTCATTAATGTGACTTTGTATGTTCTAAGGTGTTATGTTGATATAGCCATGGACCTTACTACTAAACTATAACTTAAAAATTGCCAAGATGGTAAATTATATGTATTTTACCACAATTTAAATCATTAAAAAATCAGAGAATATAATGAGCCTAGAATCTTTATATAATGCCTCTCACACTGACTGTGACTACACTTAAACTATAAACTAGAAAGTAAAAAAAAAAAAAAGGTCACAGTTCTCAACAACAGAGTAAGGCAAACCTACGAGGGATGAGATGATTAATGAGCCTGATGGCTAGCCCGAGATGAGTTAAGAGCATGTGAATAAAAGATGGAACCAGAGATACAGAATTTGAGCTAGCATTTACGATAACATCTAAATGCCAATCCTTTTCTTTCCATATGAACAATATGTTCTTTTAATTACTCCTAAAGCAAATTGAATTGGTCCAGATATTTAGGGGAAAGGGAAAATACACAAAACTGAACTGGAACAGGACTATTTGGGAGTAGTTGGTACAATAAATGGACTTTTTAAAAAAGATTTTATTTATTTATTTGAAGGGCGAGAGAGAGTGTGTGTGTGCAAGGAGGCAGGGGAGGGGTAAAGGGAGAGGGAGAGGCAGGATCTCCTCTGAACAGGGAGCATGAGGCTGGGTTCAATCCCAGGACCCTGGGATCATGACCTGAGCTGAAAGCAGCCACCAACCAACGCTCCAACGCAGACTTTTTGAATAGTGTGTCAGATTTTTTTTTTATTATTTTAATGTAAGCATAGGTAAATAGAGCAGAAAAAAATGGCAGCATATGAAAAAGCAAAATTAACTGTTAAACATGTACTGCTTTTAAAACAAGAAAAAAGTATAACTAAATTTAGTTGCTAAGTAAAGAAATGTTAAGTGTGAAAGAGGAAAAATAAGAAAACCATACATCAGAAGTATAAGATGGGTTTAATAAAGATTGACTTTCTCCTTGCACTTACAGCATCGTAGATGACCTCCACAGGCTGAGACTGAATAATCAGAGTCTGGTCAGCAGTGCTGTTCTCTGGATTGGTTTCAAACTCGATTTTAAGCAAGGATGAGGTAGTATCGCCAATGGAAGCCACAAGTGATGGTACAACGCCCTGCTGTTTCAAGCCTGTTATATACCAATGTTCTAATTTTGCTTCTACCCTACAATCCAGTGAGTAAATAAATAAGTAATATAATTAAGATGCTGTGTAATGTAATGGGTTAAAATATAAATTTTCCTTTTTAAAAAAACTCCTTTGAGAGCCAGTACTATACCTATTACCTGAGGTAAAGTCCAAACTCCTTGGCCTGACATTTAATTACCCATACAACCTGGGATTTTGGCTCTTAACTCTTCAACCGCATGAGAAGCCCACTTTGGCCAACACCCAAACACTACAGGATTTCCGATCACTGTCACATGAATGTAAGCTATACTTCACTCAGGAACTCATCTCTCTATTTCATGTCACCTGAAAACACCCTCATCCCTGCTTCTCCTAGTCCTTTCTACTTGGCTACCCCAAGTCCCCATTCTTCTGAGCCTGAGGGGCAATCAACAATTTCACCTTACAGCATCTTCTCACTTCTGAGCTTTCTCATATGTTATATAGTTCTTATAACTTTCTGGCTATCCTCTCTTAACAGCTAGCATAAACTTCTTAAAAACAGAAACTAAGTGTTCCTGTGCTAGCCTTCATAGTATCAAACTGATAAATTTAACAGTATCCAAGAAGTATTTGTGAAGGAAAGAATAGAGGGTAGAATAAATGATGAACTCCTCATACAGTTTCATTACAAAACAAATTCAGATACAAAAAGACCATCTGACACAAAAGGAAAAGAAAGTAAATAATTATTATTAATCAGTTGCTTAATGCTAAATAATGTTATTTGGAGGCCAAATCTTATCTAGAAACAAAAACTGAAATAATAAGCTTTTTAAAACTTACTTAAGTGCTTGTGCTCCTGGTCTCTGAGATACTTGGGTGCCCAGGCCAATTATCTGAATTTTCAATATTTCTGGAATATTTTTGTTTTCTCTTAATGTGACAGAGGTGCTTACTAGCTTCAGAGTCATTATATGGGCAACATACTAAACAAAAGAAATGAATAAAAATTGTTATAGTTTAATTAGTACTTTCTTTCATAATTTCTTACTTAAATTTGTTGAATTATAAAGTAATCTAAATACAATATTCACAAAAAGGACATTAAAAACTTCAATACAAAATTACAAAATTGTTCAAATAGGACAACTGTAAGGATCCAAAATTCATTTCTCCTAGTTTTAGAGATAATAAATGAAACTTAACAAAATATTTTGTCACATAAATACTCAATTCACCAACTTTCACTAAAGCAAACTAATTCAGACCAATCTTCTGGCTCAAAAACTGGACAAAATATAGAGAACATCTGCTTGATGTCTTTGGAGGGTTAAAAAAAAAACACTGAGAATAAAAATCCTGACCAAAAAACTGACAGGTCAAAAAGAGGTAGGACAGAGAACCAGGGAGATGATTCTCATCAAACCACAAAGGAAGACACACACTAAGAGAGGAAGATTTACAAAACAGAAAACAATTAATGAAATGGCAACAGTAGGTCCTTACCTAAATAATTACTTTAAAAGAAAGATTAAATTTTCTAATAAAGATAAAAAATGGCAGAATGAATTAAAAAAAAAAAAGCAGCCAATGATATGCTGCCTACAAGAAAGACACTCATATTAGCTTTAAGGACACACATAGACTAAAAGTGAAGAAATGGAAAAAGATATTTCAAGCAAAAAGTAACTATCCCCAAAAAGGGTAGCCATATTCATATCGCAAGAAAATAAACTTTAAGTTAAATGTTGTCAAAAGAGATAAGAAGGTTATTATATAATGATGAATATGTTTCATCAAGAAAACATAAGATTTGTAAATACTTATGTACCCAACATCACAGTACCTAAATATATAAAGCAAATACTAGTAGAACTAAAAAGAGAAATAAATGGCAATAGTTGGGGACTTCAGTAACCCACTCTCAACAACAGATAACTCATCTTAACAGAGAATCAATAAAGAAACAATGGATTTAAACACTGTAAGCCAAAAGGACCTAATAGATATGCACAAAACATTCCACTCAACAGCAGCAGAATAAACATTCTCCTCAAGACCATAGAAACATTTCCTAGGACAGAGCATATACTGGGCAATGAAACAAGTTTAAAAAAATTCAAGAAGATATCAATTATATTAAGTATCTTTCCCAACCACAAAGGAATAAGATCTTATTAAGAGGAAAGCCAGAGAACACCTGGGTGGCTCAGTTGGTTAAGCTGCTGCCTTTGGCTCAGGTCATGATCCCAGGGTCCTGGGATCAGGTCCTGCATCAGGCTCCTTGCTCAGCAGGGAACCTGCTTCTCTCTCTGCCTCTGCCTGCCACTCTGCCTGCTTGTGCTCTCTCTCTCTCGCTCTCTCTCTCTCTGACAAATAAATAAATAAATAAAATCTTAAAAAAAAGAGGGAAGCTGCAAAATTCACTAATATGTGGAAATTAAACAACACACCCCTGAACAACCACTGTATCAAAGAATAGATCAAAAGGAAAATAAGAAAACAGCATGAGATATTAAAAAAAAAAATGGAAACACAATACATAAAACTTATGAGATACAGCAGAAGCATCTTCCTTCTAATAGGGAAGTTTATAGTGATAAATTCATAAAACAAGAAGAAGGATCTGAAATAAACAACTTAGTTTACACCTCAAGAAACTAGAAAAAGAAGAACAAACTAAACCCAAAGTTAAAGATTTTATTTCTTTATTGTCAGAGCACAAGCAGGGGAAATGGTAGGCAGAGGGAGAAGCAGGCTCCCTGCTAAACAAGGAGCCAGATGCTGGGCTCCATTCCATCCCAGGACCCTGGGATCCTGACCTGAGCTGAAAATAGACACTTAACCAATGAAGCCTCCCAGACATCCCAAAGCCCAAAGTTAGAAGAAAGGAAATAATAAAAATTAGAGAAGAAATAAATGAAATAGAGAATTAAAAAAAACAATAGAAAAGATTAATAAAGCCAAGAGTTAGTTCTTTAAAAATAAAACTGACAAACCTTTAGCTAGACTAAGCAAGGAAAAAAGACAACATAAATGAATAAAATTATACGTAAAAGAGGAGCTATTACAACTGGTACCTCAGAAATACAAAGGATCATAATAAGAGATTCCTATGAATAACTATATACCAACAAATTAGACAACTTAGAAAAAAAGTGGAGAAATTTCTAGAAATGTTCAATCCACCAAGACTGAATCATGAAGAAACAGAAAATCTGAACAGACCAATAATGAGTAAGGAGATTGAGTCAATAATCAGAAACCTCCTGACAAAGAAAACCTCAGGACCTGATAAGGTCACTGGTAAATTCTATCAAACATTTAAAAAAGAATTTACTCCAATTCTTCTTAAATACTCTTGTGAGAAGAAACAAATGACAACATTTTTATAAAAATCATTAACTCATTTAATCTAATTCAAGATAATACAGTAAAATGAAATAAAATACCTCTAAAACCACCTAAAAATAATTACCTGCTTGGGTAAAGCTAAGTTGTGGGTGCTCTCACTATAACCAATAGCAGTGAAGAGCTTATCTTTTTCCTCTGGAGTCATAATGTCATCAATAGCTACAAAGAAAGGACAGTTTTTTAAGAAATCAATTGCTTCAATTTTACAGATACAATAAAAAAAAAATCAAAGAAACTAACAAGTGCCTGAAAAATCAATGATCAAGCAATCAATCAATGCAAAAGCAAAAGCACCCAGGTAATTTCCTCTAAGATACTACTTTGCCTAGTTCAAACATCATGTATTTACTTGCTTACATCTAGAAAAGGCAAAGAGACACCATTAACAGAATTCTGGTCTCACATAAGGACTTTAGAATTCCCTAGGTATGTTAAAAATTAAGTGAAACTTCTAATATCCATGTAAAAGTAACAGTAAGAAATGTCAGATGTTGACACTTTTGAATTTAAACTTATAAAATTTCACACAAATAATCTCCTCAAAAATATCAAAGTTTTAATTTAGTTAGATAAACCCAAATATGTTTTAGCCTGAAGTATTTGCTTATACATTTGCTAATAATAAACATAGTAAAATTCTGCTAACTGGCTAAAATAAAGTTATATATTTTTTTCTTATCAGTTACAATAAATTATCTGATTTGGAACTTACTTTCAGGAATCAAAGATTCTTCATCTTTTTTCTTAGACTCCTTCTTACCCCAAAACCCACTAAACCAGCCTCCACGTTTCTCGCCTGTGTCGGTAGACTTTTTCCTTAATTTTTGCCCAGATCGAATCACCTGAAAGTAAAAATTTTTAAATTTATTTAAAGAGTAAATTTCCTCTTCATTTTCAGGTATAGCCAGGTAAGAACAATGGTTAATTTTTTTAACAGTACATTAGGTTAAAAACAGTCAAGAAAGCCTTCTGAAATGGTGTTCAACATGATTTCATTAATATAGTTACACTGTTAATTTACCTTCCACACCTATTGATAAAATGTTGATGATGCTGCATTTTGACAGAAACACACTAAAAGTTTCAAGTGAATTTTTTTGAGCAATGTCTTCCAAATGTTTAAGGTAACAAGCCACTAAGACTGCAGATTTATAAAATAAAAAGTTCTCTAAAGGGACACCTGGGTGGCTCAGTTGGTTAAGTGGCTGCCTTTGGCCTCAGGTCATGATCCCAGCGTCCTGGGATCAAGTCTCACATCTGGCTCCTTGCTCAGCAGGGAGCCTGCTTCTCCCTCTGCCTCTGTCTGCCACTCTGTCTGCCTGTGCTCCTGCTCTGTCTCTCTCTCTCTCTCTAACAATAACAACAAAAAAGTTCTCTAAAAAGATGCTTTCCCCTCAGAAGCATTAATTTAAAACAATCATATTTCAGAATTCATATATATTGCTGGCTTGCTAACTATGACATGGGAGAGGGGTCAAATATAAATAAAAACAGATAGTCCTTGAATCTCATTTCATTCTCTTCTCAATAAATTCTGTTTTGATTTTCTGCAAATCCTTGAAATACTAAAATGAATAACTAAAAAGCAGAAAACAGAGGATGAATAGAATAAAGGGGATAAATTATTTATACTCTATCTTCTCATTCCCTGAATAAACTTTAATAATTTTCCCACCTAAAATTTATAATATTTTAAAATGGTAATGAACTCGTAACCTATTGCAAGTCTCCCTATATTACAAAAGATAAAATACTCCAAAAGGGAAGTTGAAAAAAAAGAGCTGAATTAGTAAAGAGAAGTTTAAACATTTTTTTTTTTTTAGATTTTATTTATTTATTTGACAGAGAGAGATCACAAGCAGGCAGAGAGTCAGGCAGAGAGAGAGGAGGAAGCAGGCTCCCCGCTGAGCAGAGAGCCTGATGCGGGGCTCGATCCCAGGACCCTAAGATCATGACCTGAGCCGAAGGCAGCGGCTTAACCCACTGAGCCACCCAGGCGCCCCAGTAAAGAGAAGTTTAAACTAAGTTAAGTAAATTCTCTTTATTTTATTTATTTTTAAAGATTTTATTTATTTGAGAGAGAGCGAGAGAGAGTGTGAGCAGGGTGGGGGTTGGGGAGCAGAGGGAGAAACAGGCTGAGCAGGGAGCCAGACACAGGACTCGATCTCAGGACCCTGGGCTCATGACCTGAGCCAAAGGCAAATGCTTAACTGACTGAACCACCCAAGCACCCAAGTAAGTTCTCTTTAACAACTAGATGTTAAAGAAATGGTGGGGGGGGGGCACCTGGGTGGCTCAGTGGGTTTTCTGCTTTCTGCTCTGGTCATGATCTCAGGGTCCTGGGATCTAGCCCCATATCGGGCTCTCTGCTCAGCAGGGAGCCTGCTTCTCCTTCACTCTCTACCGGCCTCTCTGTCTACTTGTGATCTCTCTCTCTGTCAAATAAATAAATAAATTCTTAAAAAAAAAAAAAAAAAAGAAATGGGGAAGAGGTCTACATCTGTGAGCAAAACCATCAAAGTTTTATCATTTATACCTCAGCCATAACTATCTTTGTCAAGCTTACCAATCCATTTTCATTGGTCAGAAATATATTAAGTAAAAAATATATATGATTACTTTATATTCTATATGAAATAACATCTAACTCCTTTATTCTCTTGGTATAGAAGATTAGTGTGCTTTTTGGTATTTTTCATGATAAGTAGAACTTAGACAATTTGTCTAACCTATGTCTTAATTTGCTAATATAAATTGAAGAAAATAGTACTTTCCTCAGAATTGACAATACCCAGGAAATCAGATCAAGAAAATGTTAGCTACCATTTTCGTTCCTGCTACTAAACTTTATACTTTAAAATGTTCACAAATACAAAGCTTCAGCGAAAGCAAATCAATTCTTAGCCACCAATATCTGGAATTCATGTCAGACTTAGGTACAATATCATTAATCCAAGTGCTTACTGTGTTTGTCTTTTGCTCTGAGATATTTTTTGAGTGGAACTAACCCCAACATGTCCATAACAACAGAAGTTGTAAGGGTTAAATGTTACTGAGAAGAAGCACTTGAAGTAAGAAACAAAATAAGAAATAATAAAACCTGAAAGTGGCATAAAAAATTTCAAATCTATCTATCATTTAGATAGAGGCTACATAGTTCAATAGTAGGTTTTGTTTTTTTTGTTTGTTTGTTTGTTTGTTTTGTTTTTTTAAAGATTTTATTTATTTATTTGACAGAGAGAGATCACAAGCAGGCAGAGAGGCAGGCAGAGAGAGAGGAGGAAGCAGGCTCCCTGCTGAGCAGAGAGCCCGATGCGGGGCTCGATCCCAGGACCCTGAGATCATGACCTGAGCCGAAGGCAGCGGCTTAACCCACTGAGCCACCCAGGCGCCCCTCAATAGCAGGTTTTGAATCTTTAGGACAGGGAAATCATGCAACTTATGAAAAGGGCTCATCCTTTCAAAAATAAAAGTAGTAATGGAAGAGTGCTATTACACCATTGATTAATTCAGATAGAGACTAGAGTAGTGCCTGAGAACATAAAGAATAAGCATGGGGGAAAGTGACATTTTTGTCACAAGCCAGAGATAAGTGCATACATTCAGGCCCTGTTTGAATTTGCGAACTGAAAGTGAATGACAAATCAGCTCAATCAGCTACTGTGTATCGATACCAGAACTCAGTGGTGTTCAGTCCTTGATGCACTTAAGAATCATCAGGAAACTTCAACAAAAATGAAAACAAAAAACAACAATGCCCAAGCCCCACCACAAAACCTGAGGAAGTGGACTCTAGGCATCATTTTTGAACAAATTCCCTATAGATTGTCATGTGTAGCAAGTTTCAGAACCGATGAGATACCACATAAGAGTTTCCTCAACAACAGGAGAGATCATCAAGCAGGGAGTAGATGAAACTGAGCTGTTTCAGCAAAGGCACCCAATTAAATGTATACCATCTGGGTTTTTAAGCTTTAAAACATCTATCAACAATTCTTTTAGGAAAATGCAACCATAGCCTGCAAGCTTAAACCTGTCCTACATACTGGACTTAATAAATAGATGGATTTGTGAACAGTTCTCTGTAAATCTAGATACAGGAACAGCTGTACAGTATTTGACATTTTATTAAAAACTTTTTAACTAAACGGGGGTGCCTGATGGCTCCATGGGTAAAACATGCGACTCTTGATGTCAGGGCCATGAGTTTCAGCCCCACATTGGGCCCAGAGATTACTTAAAACAAAAAATGTTGGGGCACCCCAGTGGCTTAGTCAGTTAAGCTTTGGATCTTGATATCAGCCTAGGTCTTGACCTCAGGGTTGTGAGTTCAAGCCCCACACAGTGATCCATGCTGGGTGTGGAGTCTACTTTATAAAAAAGTATTCTAAGTTTAGTTAAAAAGGTTTTTAAAATATGTTAAAAACTAAAAAAAAAAAAAAAAAAAAAAAATTTTTTTTTTTTTTTTTTTTTTTTTTTTTTTTAAGTAGGCTTCACCCCCAGCATGGAGCACAGCTTGGGGCTTGCACTCACAACCCTGAGATCAAGATCCAACGTTTAACTGACTAAGCCACCCAGGGTGCCCCTAACTAATGATTTTAAAAGAGCAGGTACTAAATTTTTTTGTTACCATCTTTTTTATCACACATAAAAATTTTACTTTTTAGTAATCTATAACATATATTTTTAAACTTTAAGGGGAACACTTTTATTTTGAAAAGTGAATTAATCAAGAGGAATTTCAAAAGTAACGTCGGTAAGAGACATTAAGATAATGTAGTGACCAATGCAACATTCACCTTCCCCCTCCTAAATCTCTATTTAAATCCCTAAAAAAAATTTTTTTAATATTTTAAAAGATAAAGCCACTATTAGCACTGACATGTTTGTAAAGTTGTAATTAGCATGTCACAGATTTTGAAGAATTTCAAAATAAACTCAAAAATTTAAAAAGACTTCATAAAGAGAAAAGACAAGTGAATTAATTAGAAAGCACACAAAAATACTAATTTCAAACAGCGATAATAACTATGAAGAAAATAAAACAAAATAAAAAATACTGGGAAAAAACTTTCCTATATTTTGACAATTATCACTTAAAAATATATTTTAAGATCTATACTGATCTAGAACTATACACACACAATGTACTAGTGTCTAATCCTTGATTTTAATATTATAATTATGTCAGATATAACCATTGGGGAAAACTGAGGGGAGAGTACCTAAGGACTTCTGTGAGTTATCTTTGCTTACTTCCTATGAATCTATAATTATTTCAAAGTAAAATATATCTATATGAGACCAAAAATAGATTTTAAATACATATGACCTAATACAAAGAGAAATACAGACTCCTTTCACGTTAATACTCTCTCTGTTGTCTTCACCTCCTTCCTGGTTCAGCAAAGACTATACGGTAAATAAACTCAGCCAGTTCCTGCCTATCTTTTAAATTCTGTGACCCTGTGGATTTTCCTTTACAATAAAAAACTTCGCCTTGGATGACTCTAAATGCCTTTTTTTCATGTACATCCATCCCTTTGTCTAGAGCATCCAATAATAAATCCTCTTTTGTCAATTTTTAAGCACCTGGTAAAGGTATTAAGAACACCCAATTAGGGGTATCAGTTAAGTGTCCAATTCTTGCTTTCAGCTCAGGTCATGATCTCAGTGTCCTGAGACTGAGCCCTGTTTTGGGCTCCATGCTGAGTGTGGAGCCTACTTAAGATTTTCTCTCTCTCTCTCTCTCTCCCCCCGTCTCCCTCTGCCTCTCCTCTGCCCCACCCCCAACTTGTACTCTCTCTGAAAAAAAATTTTTAAAAAGAACATCCAATGAAAGTCAAGCAACTCAACTTAGGAAGGATTGAAATGATCTGTTCCTTCTGGAAAATCATTCCTTTAATTCATAGGAACAAGGCCCAGCAGTAGCAAATACCTTCTACAATACTCATATACCCTGACCCAAAAACTGTACCTTAGGGAGTTGCTCTTCAGAAAACAAGAGATGGGGGCACCTGGGTGGCTCCATGGGTTAAAGCCTCTGCCTTCGGCTCAGGTCGTGATTCCAGGGTCCTGGGATCGAGCCCTGCATCGGGCTCTCTGCTCAGCCGGGAGCCTGCTTCCTCCTTTCTCTCTGCCTGCCTTTCTGCCTACTTGTGATCTCTGTCAAGTGAATAACTAAAATCTTTGAAAAAAAAAAATTATTTGAAGAGGGGTGCCTAGGTGGTTCAGTCAGTTAAGTGTCTGACTCTTGATTTCAACTCAGGTCTTGATCTCAGGGTCCTGAGTTCAAGTCCAGTGTTCGGCTCCATGCTGAAAGAGGAGCCTACTTAAAAAAAAAAAAAAATATATATATATATATATATATATATATGTATATTTGAAAAAAATAATGGCTGAAATACCCCATATTTTGGTAAATCTAATAGTCAATTCTCAGTCCCCAGCTCAGTTGACTAATCATGTATCTGTCACAGTTGATCACTCCCTTTTTCTTTCCTCACTTCACTTTGAGGAGATTACATTCACAGAGCTTCCCAACTACACCTCTGGCAACTCCTCCATGGTCACCTTTGTTGGTTCTCATCTCTGTGATCTATAACAAAGTAATTTGGGTCTTTGGAACATTTCTCTAGCTACTCTAATTTCTTTGGTGATCTCATTCAATGTCATGGTTTTAAATACCTTCTAGGTGTTTGCCTCTCCCAAATTTATATATATAGCACAGATTTTTCTTCTAAACCACACATTCATGTATCCAAGATCCTACTCTGTTGCTCCACACATCATTGTCTAAAAGATACCTAAAACTTAACAGGTCCCAAACTGGATTCCTGATCTCTCTATCTCACCCAAGCTTGTTCTATCCAGACTTACCCATCTCTTTTCATGAAAATTGCATCTTTCCAACTGCAACAGGCCAAAATCTTTAAAGCCATCTCCAACTTCTCTCTTATAACCCATACCCGTTGGGAAATATTAGCTCCATGTTCAAGAAACATCCAGAACATGACCCTTTCTCTTCACTTCCATTGCAACTACTCTCAGCCAAGGTACAATTATCTCTCTTCAAATATTTCAGTAGCATCCTAACTGATCTCCCTATTTTCACCCTTGTTCTCCCTCTTACAACCTGTTTTCAAAAGAGCAGCCAGAGTGCATTTTAAAACTTAAGTTGGGTTATATCATTCCATTCTCCAAATGGTTCTGCAAATTCAGAGTAAAAGTCAAATTCACACAATTATTTTTAAGACCCTACAAGCTGGCACCCTCCCCAACTCCCAAAGTACCACTCCCACTCCTCCACTATACTGTTCTGACCTCATTAACCACCAATCTCTTCTCTCTCACCACTCTCTTAGTTCTGTGAATGAACCCCCACCTCCAAACCTTCCAGCTTGCTATATTCTTTCTGCCTGGTATGTTTTTCCCTCAGATAGCTTTCTGGTGACTCCCTCATCTTCTTCAGGTGTTTGCTCAAATGTTTCCTTTTTAGTGAGGCTTTCCTTGACCATCCAATTTAAAACTGCAGTCCTCATCATCATTGCTAGCCCGCCTAGCAAATGATATATTCCTTCTTTTTTTTTTTTTTAAATTCATTTATTTGACAGACAGATCACAAATAGGCAGAGAGGCAGGCAGAGAGAGAGAGGAGGAAGCAGGCTCTCTGCTGAGCAGAGAGCCCGATGTGGGGCTCCATCCCAGGACCCTGGGATCATGACCTGAGCCGAAGGCAGAGGCTTTAACCCACTGAGCCACCCAGGCACCCCGATATATTCCTTCTTTATATTCTTTTCTACTTTATTTTTATATATATTTTTATTATCCTTCTTCTGCCAGAATGTAAATCAGGGATTTTTGTCTGCTTGTTCACTTCCGTTTGCTAATGCAAATGATGATGATGATGATGATGATGATGAAGAAAATCACCTATTTAGTAATCATCATGTTCCAGGTATTCAGTAGCCCAAGTGCTTTACATGGATCATCATGCCCTTCTCACAGCAACCCTATACGATGTAGGTATTATGAATCAATCCTATTTTACAAATGAGGAAACTGAGGCACAGAGAGGTTAAATAGCCAGCCTAAGATCACACAAGTAGGCAAAGCTGACTCCAGAGTCCACGCTCTTCACCACGATGCTAGTAAAACGAGTACTCAACAAGTACTTACTAAGTAAATGAATGAACAGGTAAGTGCTTTAGTCCCATTTAAAAACAAGATTATGTGTCTGGAGATCTATGAATATAAAAAAAAAACCTAAGAGAATATACAAAAAAATATTAACGGTAGGTATTTTTAGTGTGAGATAATAGGTGTTTCTATTTTCTTTCTTTGTATATCTCTACTTCCTAACTTTTCTTTCTTTTTTTTTTTTTAAGATTTTATTTATTTATTTGGCAGAGAGAGATCACAAGTAGACGGAGAGGCAGGCAGAGAGAGAGAGAGAGAGAGAGGGAAGCAGGCTCCCTGCTGAGCAGAGAGCCCGATGCGGGACTCGATCCCAGGACCCTGAGATCATGACCTGAGCCGAAGGCAGAGGCTTAACCCACTGAGCCACCCAGGCGCCCCCTAACTTTTCTATCGTGAGTTGTATTGCACTTAAAATTTATTTTTTTAGGGGCGCCTGGGTGGCTCAGAGGGTTAAAGCCTCTGCCTTCGGCTCAGGTCATGGTCCCGGGGTCCTGGGATCGAGCCCCACATCGGGCTCTTTCCTTGGTGGGGAGCCTGCTTCCTCCTCTCTCTCTGCCTGCCTCTCTGCCTACTTGTGATCTCTCTCTGTCCAATTAAAAAAAAAAAATTATTTTTTTAATTACCGAAGAAGTCATGTTACAGAATAATAGGATTGACGTGGAATGATGTGGACAAGGTAGAATATGCCAAATGCGATAAATCAGCATAAACTATGAAATATAAACTGATTCTAATTATGGGCAAAAAGAACAGAAGGGAGAAAAGAAGAAGGGAAAGAGGAAAGAAGAGAAGGAAAAGGAAACAAAGCAAAGATAAAGTGAAAGGATGGGGGATAAAAAGCACATGTCAGTAAGTACTTATGCAAGGGAGAAAAATTGGAAGACTGTATGTCAAAATATTAACAGCAGCATTCTACGTTGCTAGGATTATAGACAACTTTTATTTACTTCCTTTGGGTGGGTTCAGATTCTTTTATAAAATTTAAAAATTTTTTCTCTTTCATGTTAGTGGGATTTTTTTTCCCCAATATGCCAATTTTTTTCTCCTGAGACTAAATGAAGGCATGGAAAATCAACCTTTATTATTACTTGAACAAGTCCCATGAAGCTAAAGATTTCTTGATCTCAAGTTTAAAGTAGTAGTAACATGCTTAAAACATGCAATTAGCTCATCAAAATGATTACCTCAACTTGTGCTTGTTGCCTTGCTAAAATTATGTTAAAAACATCTAGAGTCTTCTCCAAATCCTATAAAACAAAGAGACACTTGTAAACAAGAAAAATGGCATTAGATTAAAAAAATATTTTATTCTAGGATTTCTAGGCTTGTCCAGTCTATGAACAAACAGTAACTGTGATCTAATAAAAGGATAATTTGAATATACACTCAGCTTTATACTTTGTTTTTGCAATAATGGAAATAAGAAAGCAAATCTTCAATAAATACAATATAAAAACGGGAATTTAATGACACCATTATAGAAACAAGAATATTTAGGAGGATGACTTGTTTTAGGTATTATCCTTATGGTTTGTACTAACTCACTCTTTTTCATACTATTTTATACCATTGTACTAAAGGCATAAACAAAGAATTTAAAGAATGAAACACAGAGTTTAAGAATGAAACACATAAAACACAGAATTTAAGAATGAAAAATTCTACAAATCAACAACTATGTTGAAGTAGAAACCGATTTGGGGAATTTATATAAAAGTATATAAGAACCTAAACATGTATTAGGTGACCTGTGTATGAGGTAATCTATGTGCTATTTCATGAAATTCTCACAGCTCTGTAAAACAAATATTGTTTCCATTTTATACATGAGAACATCAGATCTGAGAGGCTGAGAAACTTGATGCTTTTTCTAATATATAATATTAGCAATTCTCATATTATTTCAGAATAATAGGAATGCAAATAATTCTTTACATTATGAATTTATGACAGAAATGGTTATATAATCAAGATCAGACGACACTGAGCAAATTATATACTGTGTGGTATTTTTCTGTATTTAACAGGGGTTCCTATTTTGAGGAATATAAGAGCTGTTTTTTTATATATAATACTTGGAGCTCTGAAAAAAAGCCACTAACAAAACTAATAACATACAAACATACATCTAGCTAATAATAAACATATATTTGAATAACTCTGACACTGATTTTATAAACATTATTGTAAAAACCAAATGCATTTCCCCAAATAGTTTCTAGTATTCTAATATCTTTTATCTGATACTAGGACGTGAGGGAAATATTTGTTTAAAGAAAAAAACTGAAAAAATACTCTGCATTTTCCCATAAAATTATCTCAAAAAGAGATCAGTTTTATTCTTTCTCTTTTTTTATTATGTTATGTTAGTCACCATACAGTACATCATTAGTTTTTGATGTAGTGTTTCATGATTCATTGTTTGCAATGTAATACCCAGTGCTCCATGCAATCCATGCCCTACATTCTTTCTAAAATTATATTTTAACTCAAATTATTTTAGGAAAACTTAAAGGATGATTTAACAAAGAATAGTTTTCATCAATATATATGAGATATACCTGAATTTGTTTCTGTATTTCTTCTGGGACTTTAGTTTGGGTTAGCTTGCTTTTGTAGGCACTTTTATAACTCTTGAGCAACTGCCTGTGTTTTTTTATGTTACTCCATGACCACATCTGTGTATACCTTCTTATATGAACTTCAAGAATAGAATCAATTGCATATTTCCACCTGCAAATCAAATGTTGTTAATGCACATTTGAAAACAAAGGTTTAAGAAGCAGCAGGAAAATGGCTTTTACTTTTTAGATCTATGCTGTTACATTTTTTTGTTCTTATTAACTGTTCTCCTGTAAGAGCCCAGTAATTAAGATTTCAATTCCCCAGTACAATTCTCCAGCTTAAACAGATTGCAAAATGAGCTAATTACTCCAGTAAGAGAGTATGTCAAAGCAAAATCATAAAGACACAAAATGATATGTTATGCAAAATTAATACTATCTCAATATGGTTGTAACGTTAAGCCCATGTGGTGACTAAAGAGCACTAAGACCAAAAAGTGATTAAAGTCTTAATGCTAAGCTGAGAATTCGGGAACAGCCTAAAAGCAAGATCACAAGATAATGTGTATATGAAAAAAGTAACAAAGACATAAAAGATATTCCTCTCATGTCTATCAAGAAAAAAAAAGTGGCTTCATTACATGGCTTTAAAGGTCTCTTAAATCTGAGAGTTCCTAACTATATGTTTCTTGCTTAAAAAAAAAAGATTCTAACTTACCATTGTCGACCATTGGTATGAAGTGGTAAATAAGGCTTATATTTCCTATAAGGGGCATTTCTAACCATATAATCCACTGACTCCAAAAGGTCAATCATGCTTAAGTACTATTAAAACAAAAATATAGTTATATTTATTACATTGCACACACAGATAAACACCAAATTTTAGTATATTTTCAGTATAGTAAAACTCTAACTTCCCTGAACAATGAATATCATCGTTGCCTGCCTGTTAATATCGTATTTCATCAAATTTAAGATGACATTCATTATAAGTTGTAACATAATTTTTAAGTTCTACTACAAAAAGAAAAAAGTGCTGTCAAATAAACAGCTGTACCATCAATAGTAATATATATCCTATTTTCAAACACGTTACAGTGTGCAATAAATGCCCACTGAAACAACAAACATGCTATCTGCAACCAGGGACTAGAACATGGTTGTTCCTAAAACTACATATTCTCCATTAGACCATCATTTCAGCATGGGTTATCTATCAGCTGATTTGCAAACCGCTCCAGAAAATCATTACATAACTAAAGCAAGATAAAGCTCTCTAATTGCCCATCTTACCATCAATAGAACTCTGCATACGCCTGGTAAAAGGCTCAAATGGAGGGAAACACATACACACACACATACACACACACAGGTCTGTAGATAAGATAAAGAAAGGAGCAAATCTAGCTTCTTCCTTTTGGTTTTTCTTAATGCACTACTACCTAATGGTTACAGTGTGGTTATTAACCACTTAAAATATGGGTAGTCTGAACTTAAATGTATTTTAAGTTTAAAATATACCCCAGGTTTCAAAGACTTAGGAAAAAGAAAAGGACGTAAAATAGCTTAACAATTTTTTACAGTGATTACATACTGAAATGATTAATATTTTAGGAATGTTAGCTCACATAAAATGTTATTTTATTAAATAATTTCATCTTTTCTTTTTACTTTGCTAATGTGGCTACTAGAAAATTTAAAATTACAAAAACAACCCGCATTATAGTAATATTCCCTTATCCTCAGGGAATATGTTCTAAGACCCCCAGTGGATGCCTGAAACCATGGATGGTACTGAATCCTACATATGATATATTTTTCCTACACATATATATACTTATGACAAAGTTTAAATTATAAATTAGGCACAGTAAGAAATTAACAACAATAACTAGTAATAAAATAGAACTAACAATATACTGTAATAAAAGCTATGTGAATGTGGTGTGCATTTCTCTCTCAAAATATCCTATTGTACTGCACTCATCCTTCTTCTTCTTGTGATAAAACGCCTAATGGTGAGATAAAATGAGGTGAATGATGTAGGAACAGTGATACAGTGTTAGGCCAATACTGACCTTCTGACCGTATATCAGAAAGAAGATCATCTGCTTCCAGATCACAGTTGACCCATGTAACCAAAACCAAGGAAAAGGAAACCACAGAGAAGGGAAACCACTGTAGTATTTTTATTGGACTGCACTGAGCTAAAAGTTCATTTAGCTAAATTCCTTGTCCTCCTTTTACTTCCAGTTCTCCATCTGTTATCTAAACTCCCGGGGCATATAATCAGAATGAGAAACAAATCACATTAAAATCTTCCATCAATTGCGAATTAAATGGAAATAATGTCATTTGCTATAATTTGGTAAGATTCTCCATCAATAAGGAAAAGACCAGATAAAATGAAGGAAATGATTTCTTAAATTTAGTATTTATTTTCTTAAAAATATATATACACCTATACAAATACATACATATATGTGTGTGTTTGTGTATATATATATAAATAGAATAGAAAAGTAAGTATATAAAAGAACCACTAGAGTACTGGAGAAGGAATAATCACAAAGGACAAAAGCAGTTGAGATCAAAGCTAGAAATGACCACCTGAATCTTACCTGAGGTTTGGTCAACTCAATGGCAATATTCTGTACTTCTATGTTCCAATCAAGTTTGGGTGTTTTGAGCTCTGTTTCCGCATAAGGATTCATGTAGAGCTTTGCAGAAGCCGATATTGGCTGGAAAACTTACATCACAAGGGAAGACATAGATATGTTTATATGCCCTTACATATGAACAACTGTAAATAATTATGAGAACACTGTTACGCTGAAAGTATAGAAAAGTAATCAAAAAAATTCAAAAAATGTAAAAAATCACTACCAAAAAATATTCAAGCAACTACTTATCTGTGTAATATGAACTGCAAGTTAAAGTGGAATCTCCAAGGATAAAACTGAAGTCCTATACCTCTAAGTAAAAATGTACAAAAGTAATAGACAATCTACTCTTACTTATTCAGTCTGTGTAAAATTAGGCTTCTCTTACTTACTACAAGACATTTAATGACTTTAGTATTCATTAAAAATATTAACACAAGGTAGGAAACAAAATTTGATTAATTTGTCTTATTTACTCATTGGCAGAACTTAGGAACAGAATCACAAATTAAATTCAGGAACAGAATCACAAATTAGATACATATTACCAAGAAAAAAGTCCTTACTACTTCACAATTTTTCAAAATGACCACTACATATATAATCTTAGAATCAAGCCAAAAAATATTCTTGAGGTTAAAAACTAGCATGAAAAGGTGTATTCGGTAAGGTGACAGACAAGGCAAAGTAATACAATAAATTTAACTGTGAACAGCATTAAAATTAGATAAACTGTGATATCTTACAGTATTTACAATTGCATAAGATTGCATAAGATTGTATAAAATTTTTAACTTATTTAGAGGTTTTTATAAGCGGAGGATACCACTTATAAATGAAGTTGTAGATTCTTCTGAGGTAGTTCTTTCACAAATGAAAATAAATACTTCTCTGTTTTTATCTGAAAACATCATCACTAACTAGATCTATGAACATAAAGAGAAAGTGCCAACTCTTACATAAAGGCAGTCAGCTATAAAAGAATATGAAGAAAACAACAGTGAACCAGAGTAATATGGAATATGGAAGAAGATGGGCATGAAAGCTGAAGAAACATAAAGGGGTATACTCAATTAAAAAAAATAGCCTTTTTCAGAAAGGATGAATACCCAACTTTTGTAGCAACATGGACGGGACTGGAAGAGATTATGCCTAGTGAAATAAGTCAAGCAGAGAGAGTCAATTATCATATGGTTTCACTTATTTGTGGAGCATAACAAATAGCATGGAGGACAAGGGGAGATGGAGAGGAGAAGGGAGTTGAGGGAAATTGGAAGGGGAGGTGAACCAGGAGAGACTATGGATTCTGAAAAACAACCTGAGGATTTTGAAGGGGCGGGGGGTGGGAGGTTGGGGGAGCCAGGTGGTGGGTATTAAGGAGGGCACGTATTGCATGGAGCACTGGGTGTGTTGCAAAAACAATGAATACTGTTACGCTGAAAATAAAAAAAAAAAGAAAAAGAAAAAGAAAATTCTCACATATAAAATGAAAAAAAAAATAGCCTCTTTGGAATAAAACTAAATTGGAGAAAATAGATAGCACAAATAGTCTGCTTTGTTAGCAGTCTATTTAAAAAGAAGATGAGGATACCAAGAATTAGAAAAGCCACTTAGAAAAATCTCTCGAGTTTGTCATAACACTCTAATAGTGACATGGCAAGGTTGACTTGAATACCAGAATCTCAGAGATTTAGTTATTAAACAAAGGAAAGAAAACCTAATTCCTAAAACAAAGGTGATAACAAGAAGGAAACATGGAGGTCAAGGATGTTTAGCTGTTGGGAGTAAACTACAATCCTACTACCCTCTTCTCTTATTCTCCAGTGGCGTATGTGTCATAATCTATTCCTTAACAATTTGTTATAATCCAAATATGCTTTATTATAAAACTAAAATATAAAATTCTTCCTCTTTGTCAAAGTAACCTTATCAGAAAAAGTATATTGAGACAGAGTATTTAATCCTATGCTTCCTATAACATGAAATAAACTTTTACCACTACTTACTGTACTGATGATTTGCAGGTATATTGCTACTTCTAAGAATTCCACTTTTCAGCTGATCCTAAACAGAAAATTGAAGATGAGAATGAAAAAAAATGCACACACGTTCAGCTACACATATGGTTCTTAAAGCTATATCTTTATTTTCTTTGTAATTAGTAGTCCATAAGAAAAATACAATGAGCATTACTTATGGGTATATTTCTTTAGAATAAAATATAGAAGTAGATCATTTTTAAAAATTCTAAAATATCTAAAAGTTTTGTCACATCCTGTTCCCCTCTGACTTAAAAACAAAAACTGGGGCACGTGGGTGGCTCCGTTGGCTAAGTGGCCAACTCTTGATTTTGGCTCTGGTCAGGATCTTGAGGTCAGGTTCTGGGCTCAGTGGGGAGTCAGCTTCAGGATTCTCTCTCCCTCAATCCCTCCCCCCATGCACTTGCACAGGCTCTCTTAGCCTCTCTCTCAAATAAATAAGTAAATCTTTAAAAATGAAAAGAGAACTAAACATCCATGAATTAGGATTTCAAACACTTTCTAGAAAAAGGCGAATTATTTGTTACAATATCTTTCTGAGCAATAAGAGAAAGAATCTTGAATTAATTCAAGTTCAGAAAATTCAACTCTTCCTTTTTCCTCTAAGTATATAAAAATGACTAAGATTAACTTAGCACACTGGAGTTTTGAATTAGCCTTTCACCATTGAGGAAATCATCATCACAAATGCTTAAAACATTTTCTAAGATCAATTATACTTTAAAAGAAAATTTGCTAAGAATATATTCTTTATATCTCAAAAGTACCACCTTTCTCTATAATACTCTATAAGTAGTCATTCTTATATGAAACGCAATGTAATGCCATCAAAATGAGAGCATAAAACCATAAGAGCAGTTTTAGTTTATTAGTATAGGTTATTACCTCACTGTGTAGTGAATGATTTCACAAAGATCTTCAAAATCATAAGTGCTTTTTATTTATTTTTTTAAATAGTTCCCTCCAGAAGTTTAGATGCAGATTTTTTTTAAGATTTATTTATTTACTCATTTAAGAGAGATACAGAGACAAAGAGAGCACAAGCAAGGGAGAGGCAAAGGGAAAGGGAGAAGCAGACTCCCCACTGAGCTTGATTCCAGGACCTGGAGATCATGACCTGAGCTGAAGGCAGACACTCAACCATCTGAGCCACCCAGGCTCCCCCATAAGTGCTTTTTAAAAAAGAGTGCATTCGGGGGCACTTGGGTGGCTCAGTTAATTAAGCATCTGCCTTTGCTCATCCCTCTACCGCTGACACTCCTCCCTGCTCATGCTCCTGCTCTCACACTCTTTCTCTTAAATGAATAAATTAAAAAAAAATCTTAAAAAAAAATTTTTTTTTTTAGATAAAAAGGAGTGGATTCCAAGAGCTGTTTCACAATTCTCATTTGGTTAAATACAACTTAAACAAAAAATATACCCTGTGCTCATTAAAGACCTCTTAAGTTAAAAAAATTTAGGGAGCTCTTCCAGGTATAAATTGAAATTACCAAGATCTGTTCCTTTGATCCCTGGTAAGACATGTTGCAGTTTACATTCCAGTAGGCGCTAAGACTATCAAGTCGTATAAGCTATAAAAGAAAAATAAAAGAAGTCGAGCAACTAACACATAAAAATTATGAATCAGTATTAAAAGATTATTCTCACATTTACCCTAGAATTATCCAATTGCCATTTTGAACTTCTAAAAAATGTTTTAAATTTTTTAATAAACATATAATGTATTATTAGCCCCAGGGGTACAGGTCTGTGAATCGCCAGGTTTACACACTTCACAGTACTCACCATAGCACATACTCCCCTCCCATTTTGAACTTTTAAAGGAAAAAAAATAAAGCAAAAATGGGGAAAACACAAGCATGTTATTCAGGGACTTTATTATTAATCTTAGCATTTGGTAAATTGTGCTTCCAGCAACACTATTTCTAAGGAGATTAATTCATTAAATTATCAAATATTTACTCTTTAACAGACTTGTTACATGTAACATGTAACAACTAACAGAATTTACTCTCTAACAGACTTGTACATGTTTTGCTGAATAAGAAAGACATGATTCCTCCAATGGATATGAATGACTGTTTAGAAAGAGGGGTGAGGGGAGGAGATTCTAGGTGGGAAAGGTGGGAAAGCAACATACTAGATATCCCTCTTGAAAAATTCACAATGTTTATTAGCATATTTAAAGTATTGTGAAGTCCTGTGATTACAGTTTAACTATGTACAGCTTAGTACTTTGGTCAGTAATCTTGACCAGGGAATATTTTTTCTACAAATCTAATATCTCAATTACAATTTGGGAAATATTAATTTTATCTGACCTTTTTTGCTAGGTGAAGAACCTAAACATCAGAAAAGGTAAGTGACTACAGAAGGTCACATAGTAAGTAGCAGAGCCCAAACTAGACCTTACAATTTTAACTCATACTCCAGTTGCACATTGGGCAATTTTTGTACCTAGAAAAATAACAAGAAATTCTTAATCCAGTCTAATACCTTGTATATAATTTTTTCTGCTTCATTTAATATGCATGGAGTCCAGTGTTCATTTGCAGTCTAAAAGAAAAAAGTAACTGTGAAACAAAGTATATATATCATAAAACAGTACTCTAATATTTATAAACTATAACAAAATAACTTAGATAAAAGAAATGACACCTAGTTAACCATGAGCTAAACTGTGAGCTGTTTCCTAACCTGTCTATATGACAAAATCAAAGGAACAGTGAAAATAGAATTGAGGAGGTTCTAATTTATTTCTTTTGTTTTTTTGTGTTATGTTAGTCACCATACAGTACATCATTAGTTTTTGATGTAGTGTTCCAAGATTCATTGTCTACGTATAACACCCAGTGCTCCCTGCAAAAACAGGCTCTCCTTAATACTGACCACCAGGCTCACGCATCCCCCAAACCGCCCCCCCAAAACCCCTCAGTCTGTTTCTCGGAGTCCACAGTTTCTCATAGTTCATCTCCCGCTCTGATTCCCCCCTTCACTTTTTCTTTCCTTCTCCTAATGTCCTCCATGTTATTCCTTATGTTCCACAAGTGAAACCATATGAAAATTGACTTTCTCTGCTTGACTTATTTCACTCAGCATAATCTCCTCCAGTCGTATCCATGTTGATGCAAAAGTTGGGTATTCATCCTTTCTGAAGGCTAAGTAATATTCCATTGTATATAATATGGACTATAAAATACCTTAGAATAAACCTAACCAAAGAGGTAAAGGATCTATACTCGAGGAACTACACTACAGAACACTTATGAAAGAAACTGAAGAAGAAACAAAAGATGGAAAAACATTCCATGCTTATAGATCAGAAAAATAAACATTGTTAAAATGTCTATGCTGCCCAGAGCAATCTATATGTACAATGCCATTCCAATCAAAATACCATCCACATTTTTCAAAGTGCTGGAAAAAACAATCCTAAAATTTGTATGGAACCAGAGAAGACCTCAAATTGCCAAGGAAATGTTGAAAAAGAAAAACAAAGCTGGGGGGCATTACGCTGCCTGATTTCAAGCTTTATTACAAAGCTGTAATCACCAAGACAGCATGGTACTGGCACAAAAACAGACACACAGACCAATGGAACAGAGTAGAAAGCCCAGATATGGACCCTCAACATTATGGTCAAATAATCTTCAACAGAGCAGGAAAAAATATCCAGTGGAAAAAAGACAGTCTCTTCAATAAATGGCGCTGGGAAAATTGGACAGCTATACGTAGAAGAATGAACCCTGACCATTCTCTTACACCACACACAAAGATAAACTCAAAATGGATGAAAAACCTCATTGTGAGATAGGAATCCATCAAAATCCGAGAGGAGAACATAGGCAGTAATCTCTTCAACATCAGCAACTTCTTTCAAGACACGTCTCCAAAGGCAAGGGGAAAAAAAGTGAAAATGAACATTTGGGTCTTCATCAAGATAAAAAGCTTCTACACAGCAAAGGAAATAGTCAACAAAAAGAGGCAACCCATGGAATGGGAGAAAATATTCATTCGCAAAAGACACTACAGACAAAGGGCTGATATCCAAGATCTATAAGGAATTTCTCAAAGTCAACCCCAAAAAACAGATAATCAAGTAAAAAAAAAAAAAAAAATGGGCAGAAGACATGAATAGACACTATACCAGAAGACATACAAATGGCTAACAGACACATGAAAAAATGCTCATCATCATTAGCCATCAGGGAAATTCAAATCAAAACCACACTGAAATACCAAGCTATACCAGTTAGAATGGCAAAAATTAATAAGGCAAGAAACAACAGAGAGGATGTGGAGAAAGGGGAACCCTCTTACACTGTTGGTGGGAATGCAAGTTGGTGCAGCCACTTTAGAAAACAGTGTGGAGATTCCTCAAAAAATTAAAAATAGAGCTACCCTACGGCCTGGCAAATGCCTTACTGGGTATTTACCCCAAAGATACAGATGTAGTGAAAAGAAGGGCCATATGTACCCCAGTGTTCATAGCAGCAATGTCCACAATCACCAAACTGTGGAAAGAGCCAAGATGCCCTTCAACAGAAGAATGGATAAAGAGGATGTTCTAATTTAACTGAGTTCATTCATTCAGAAAATAACTGCTGAGCTACTTTGTATCGTGTGGAAGGAACTGGGTATGAATAAAAAGAGAGAGAGAGAGAGCAAGCCTATAAAATGGTGAAGCTCCACATTCTTTTAAAAAATCAAATAAATAATTATTGCAAAGAAAGCCACAGAATATGGAAATAACAGCATGACCATGTTTCTAGAAAGTCAGCATGATCAACAATGTCAAATGAAATAAACTAAAATTAGTTTTTTGAGCAGCCAGGGTGTTACTAATGAACTTGTAAAGAAAAATTTCAGAGTAGCAGCAGAGTCAATGGGTAAGGAACCAGCAGGAGTGGGGAAACAAAGATAGTAAAGGTAGAGAATTCTCTCAAAAAGTTGAGTTGGAAAGAAGAGAAAGAGAAGGTAGCAGTTAGATGGGGCCTAGGTGGAGTGTGAGAAGGTTCAGGAGGGCCTTTTTAGCTTGGTTGTAAAAGGCAGACCTGAATGTGTTTAAATTTAGCTTACAGGAAGGAGTGGTAGGAGGGAAAAGTGGGAGGGAAGGGAGTTGAAGATTTAGAAAAGAGAAGGAAAATGATGGAAAGAAAGAAGGAAGGGAGGAAAAGAGGCAGATAGAAAGGGAGGAAAAAAGACTCCGAGGACATGGGGAGGATGGGATCCAGATCAGAGGTGGGAAGATTACCCTACCTATGAGTTAGATTGTAATTGGAAAGATGGAAAAAAGGAATGATATGGATACAGAAAGAGATAAGTTTGGGGTTACTGCTGTTATTATAGTCAATGTAGTAGTTGAAGCAGGAAATAACCGAGTCACACATGTACCAAATACTTTACACAAATTATCTCATTTAATCATTGCAAAAATTCTAAAATAAAGGTACTGTTTTATCAGTGAATGAATGAAGGTTAGACAGAAGATCACCATGGTAATCAGTACAATAATATGTGACAGGTGCTATAAAAAATATAATGGGGAGCATAAAAGAAAGAATGATAAATTCTAAGAGGAAAGTAAAAAAGGAATAAGAAAGACAAGGTAATATCTAACCTAAGAATTAAAACCTGAACAGAATCACCAGGGAGACAAAAGGGAAGAAAGTAATACAGGCAAAGAAAACAGTATGAAGAGTCTGAGAAAAGATACAGAGAATCAAACAACAATACACACTAAGGAAATTACATATCATTCTTATACACTAGGATGCCTCTCTCAGTCAATGAGAGGTACATAACTATTTTTTAATTTTTTATTTTGTTGGCAAGAAGCGTAACATAAAATATTACGCTCATTTATGACTAATACTGTTAGTCTGGTTTTTCTGGAGCAATTATGTCTAGTCCCTATTATTGTATATTTCTCTTTTTTTATCAAAAACCACTTAAAATCATTTTGTAAAGAAGAAGAGGATAAACGGTATAATAAACACTAGCTTTGGGGCGCCTGGGTGGCTCAATGGGTTAAGCCTCCGCCTTCTGCTCAGGTCATGATCTCAGGGTCCTGGGATCGAGCCCCGCATCTGGCTCTCTGCTTAGCAGGGAGCCTGCTTCCCCCTCTCTCTCTGCTTGAGGCTCTGCCTACTTGTGATCTCTCTCTCTCTCTCTGTCAAATAAATAAACAAATAAATCTCAAAAAATAAACAAACACTAGCTTCCTTGACTCCCTTAACTTTGTTTCTCCAGGGTTTGTTTGTTCTTTCCAATGTTTCTGCTTTGGTCTTCAATTTGATAGACATCTCTGCTTATCTGTTTGGAAATATCATTCTGAAGGTCTTTATGTAATCATGTCCTTTTTCTGTTTCTCTAATATTCCGCTTCTTTCTCATTTCTCTTCCTCTTCTTTCCCTACACTAAGGCGCTCTCCATATAACTATCATTAAGACAAACATGTACCCAGCAAGATTTACTGTTCACTGTCCTTAACTTTAAAACATTTTTCCTACCACTTAGTTGTCCACAGAAAATAGAGGGGAAAATGTCCAACCTGAATGAATGTACATACTATCTACCCTTAAAGATCTTTAGGAGAAAAACCAAACTGTATAATAAAATGAAATATAAATTTTTTAATTTTAAAATGTAAAATAAAATATATAACCAAAATAAATGACCTTATATATATCTCAATATAATACTCAAACACACACACACACACACACACACACACACACACACACACAGGTACAAATACACATTCACAAGCTATTTGGAAATTCTACCTGCCTATACCAAGAATGAGAACATGATGTATAAAAATTTACCTTTCCCTATTTTCCCACTTGTTTAAGATACAGCTTTTAATTCTTTAAAAACATTTGATATTGGTATTTTGATATTTCTTTAAGTTCAAAGACAAATCAAAATAATTAGAGAATGTAATAACAGCATCACTATAAATTCTGAACTTCTAGAAAAACTGTGAAAAACTTACACATAAAAATAAAATAGCTATTTGTATCCATAGTTGATTTTAGGTAATTCACCCTGTGACTTGGGAATATTTAACAAGTTTCACAAAAATTATAAATAAGGCCAACATTACCAACAGACTAAGTTCTCCCAGTGTGATACCAAATGACAGAGGCTGATGTGGATCAGTGACCTAGCAAAAAAGAAAAGGTGTCATTAAAATCCACTGATGGGGAGAATGAATCCATGTTCCACTCTGTACAATGGGCAACATAGGGCAATTAGTTTACAAGTAAGTCACACAATCCAAATGGATTTGGGCAGGGGGGAGAAGAGGAGAAAAGAGAATAACAAGGCTAAGATTATCCATATTTTGCAGGCAGGACATTGACATGGCACTTTCCCAGTGGAACTTATTATGAAGTAAACTCTTTGCTCACTAACTAGGTTCTTGTCTAAATAGTGAAAAAGAAACAGTTTTCTTTATGTCTATCATTAAAGATGTTCTTCAAAGATAAATAGAACAAGATGTCACAGAGAATAACACGGCAACTAAATTACTTTTCAAACATTCATGATTTTCACACTTAGAAATGTGAACTGTCTCTTTAAGTCTTTAATACCCTTAACTTTTCAAAATGCTTTGTTAGGAAATGCCCAAGATTCTTAACATTTAATTTCCTCAGTCTCTTAACCTATGAAACTTTTGTTCTATTCCTGATCTTCAATTCATAAGTTATACTGACACATCATGGTTATACTGTACCACGCTGTGTATAATGTCATTGTTTTACACATCATAAGGATGTTCAAGTCTTATAGAGTTTTGGGGGGCCATTACAGAAACCAGGGAAACTCAAGAGAAAGAGAAAAAAACAAAATGTTCTAAAGCATCCAGGGTATAGTCACATAGACTCCAGAGCACAGATCCTTCGCAATGTAGCAAAAATGCATGCTCTGGAATAACTGAGAAGCACAAAGGACATTGTGAGCTCAGTTTTTAATATCCTCCTTTATTCCCAAACTCATCTTTTCATGCCTATAGACAACTAGCTCAAAATAATGTGCACCGGGGCACCTGGGTGGCTCAGTGGGTTAAAGCCTCTGCATTCAGCTCAGGTCATGATCCCAGGGTCCTGGGATGGAGCCCCGCATCGGGCTCTCTGCTCAGCAGGGAGCCTGCTTCCTCCTCCCTCTCTGCCTGCCTCACTGCCTACTTGTGATCTCTGTCTGTCAAATAAATAAATAAATAAAATCTTAAAAAATAATAATAAATAATGTGCACCAGTTTCAGAAGTATATTTACGAACACACAACCTCACTTGCTAAGGCACTACCCACAAACTACTGCTATCATCCAGTGAGTGTCTTTATGATGAATTATTAGTTTCCCCACTCCCCACTTCCTAAACTCTAGTTTTCATTACTCTACATACAATAATTAAGGTGACCACATTGAAAAAGGAATGATACAAGAAAGATCCCTCTGCACTTTTTAATTCTTTTTTTTAGATTATTTTAATATACTTTGTCAATGATACCAACTTAAACATAATTCATGTACTTGGCCATTCCTATGCCTCTCCGTATTTTTTTTTTTATTAAAGAGAGAGACATGACATACCTTTCTAATTGTACTTGCTCATTAAAAAAAACTTAGTTTGAGTTCAAACTGAGGTTCTCATTCATCAATAAGCCATAAGTTTTAAGAATAATTCTTTTACTTCCATGATGTGTTGAGTTGATTTATTTTGCTAAGTTTGTTTAAACAAGGGCATTGGTGAGTTGGGGTTTTTGACATTTATTTGTTGACAAAATTCAGTTTAATGACTACATAAAATCAGAAGGTATAGTCAATATAAGATAGAGATAGTTTATCTTGCAAAACTACAAATGTGTCTTATTGAAATTTAAGTTCTATAATGAATTTATCAGGAAAAGAAAATAAATTCTATATATGTCAGTACAGCTTTAATTAAATCCGAATTTTAGAAGAGATGGAATAATATTTCTATCACCTTAGGTAAATAAAAAAATTCAAGCTTATTTTACATATTTTTCAAACTTCAAAATGAAGCAATGTATATTTAGATTAACTAAAATTAATCAGCAGTTTTTTAATCAACTGACATTAAACTCTGGTTATAAGTGAAGTGTGGTTTCTAAATATAGTTTTGCACATGTATGTAAGTTGTGCAGGTTCAATTCAATTTGTAGGAATGTAAAGAGAATGGGACCAGCAGTCTACTAACTGGCAGTTTAGCCTTCTCTCTACCAACTACCATAATAATTGACAGTTTCCATCACCACTTGGAACTAATTTTTTTGTCAATATAGTTCCTTAAAGTTGTAACAGTATATGTCTTACAGCATTAAATTCAAAATAAAAAATAGAGGACAACTGGAAAATCTGTCATATTACCTTTAGAAAGGAGCATATGGTGGTTTTATATTTATACATATAAATGCCTAGCGAAAAAGGTGTAACACGGGAAAGAAGATACGGCAGTGTATTCATCAGAAAAAACAAACAAACAAACAAACAAACAAAAAGAACAACCTTGGATTTAAAATCCAGTACAGGCAACCCATATCTAGATACATCAATAACTATCATAAAATACACATTTAATTACTAACTTTAAATAAATTGAAATTACTTACATCATCTTCATATTTAATGTGAATATCTGTGATTTTTACTTGTACATTTTTAATTACTTGGGTTGCCAACTTTTCCAAAAATGTATCCTTTTTGGCTTCTTTTGGTTTATCTATAAAAAATAGAAAAATACAAGGTCAAAAGTTAAAATTCTCACATACCTCATAATCAAATAACCAAAGGATAGCTAAGGCACTACTCAACAGAAAGGACAGCCTATTCTGGTGTCCTTGTTTTATTTTAGATTTATTTTAGATTTTAATATGCAATTTCCAACTTAAAAAACTTATTTTTGAAGTTACACTGTATCTAACATTCATTTTACCTTCGAAGACAGAAATCAAGTGGCGATGTGTATAAATAACACATGGCATAAAAACTACTTTTACCTACCTTTCGAGCGATCAAGACCTTTAAAACGTTTCTTAAAATGTTTTTTGTGCTTTTTACGTTTACGTCCTTCTCAGTGGAAGCATTTTAGTGAGAAAAGGATAAAATTCAAGTTAGCAGACTAGAGGACAGAAAAGAAAACAAGAGAATCTTCCTGACAGCAAATTTTGGTACAATTCACTTTACTTTATTCTAAATGGGCCTGCTATTTCAATACAAACAGAAATTCACAAACCTTCTTTAGAATAACCTCCTTTAATTTAGCAAATAACTTGACAAGTACAGTTATACAAAAATTAGGCAAAATATCCATATATAAAGCCCTTTAAATATTTATGACTTTTCACAATACAAAATTTAATTTTAATTTCAATGTTATCAAAATATTGGAAATGTAATAATGACAGAATATAAAACTTTCAGGGGAGGTTTTCTTAAGTATATGGCAGGGACACAGGAACACAAATGAAATGAATGGGTAGGTTGCTGACAGATGACTTCCTCTGGATGATACACCTCACAAGCAAAATCCTTTAATGAGTCAAGGATACAAAGAACACCAAAGGGGCAAAAAATGTACACTGAACTGTACTTTGAAATTGGCTTAATAATTTTCTTTAAAACCTCATCCTCCTTTACTTGGCACTGCCTCACCTTCATGGCATTAACCAGCACCCACTTATCCAAGTTACAAACCTTTACATTTCACTTCCTACTAGACATCATCTCTAGTCTGCACTCAAGGTGGTCTCTGTATGGTCTGCCCTGTCTCCAGTCTCCATTCTACCTCCTACTAAACATTCTTCTATGGAGCCACCAGACTGATACGGTCTAGAATACCATTCACTGGGGCACCTGGGTGGCTCAGTGGGTTAAAGCCTCGGCTTTCAGCTCAGGTCATGATCCCAGGGTCCTGGGATCGAGCCCCACATCAGACTCTCTGCTCAGCAGGAAGCCTGCTTCCTCCTCTCTCTCTGCCTGTTTCTCAGCCTATTTGTGATCTCTGTCAAATAAATAAATAAAATCTTTAAAAATAAAATAAAATACCATTCACAGCCTGTTAACCCCCTGCTCAAAACTCTTTTAAAGGCTCTCTGCAGCCTGGCAGATAAAATGAAAAAGTGTTTGCATTACACAAAGGTCCTTTCATGACCTAACCCCTAACTTCCCATGTCATTCTGTATCTCCTACTCATCCTTGCACTGGACACTTCAGAAACACTATCCGTAATTTCCAAAACAAGCCTAACTTTCTAATGGCTAATGTGCCTCTCTATATACATAGATCATTCTCTGAACTTCAGCTACTTTCCTTGAAGTTCTTCACCAGGCAAACTCCTAGGAGGCCCCCCAAATCTCAGGTCCACTAGGGCCTGTCTGAAGCTTTCTTCAACTACTTCAAGCAGCTACGGGGCCATCTACCTCTTCACTTTATATAGACTTCCATTAAGCAGTGATTATACCAAAACAGAAATGTATGTACAACTGTCTTGTCACCAGGCAGGAGGCTTCATTAGGACAAGAATGATCCAGTACATGGGCACAAAGTACATGACAAGCATCCGTTCAAATGAATCAAAGAATCCACATCTGAGCATTATAATAAATATATAAGTTCAGTTCATGTTATATACATAGTATTTGATAGAATATAAATATTTGGCTTGAAATTCTAAATTGTTCTCCCTTGATATTTTAAAGTAAATTGTCCTGCCACTATAAAACTAAGAACCAAATCCCTGATTTCAAGAATAAAACCCTGAATTTCAAGTAGAAAATATTTAATAAATACATAAAGAATCTGGATTTTGCTACTACCAGTATTTCTTGCCATAATGATGGTCCCTAAGTCTTTTTCATGCATAAATTAAACATTTAGAGAAAGACTTGAGTTTTCAAAGAAATATCACTTGAAAAGAAACAAGAAAGCCAGAGTAGCCCTAAAAACCTTCCCACTAGGCTAGAACAGCTTTCAGAAACAGGTCCAGCTGTCTGGGTTTAGATTCTACCATAACTCACTCTTCTTACCTGACCTTCTATTATGTTCCTGGCTTCACAACTGTTTTAGCCCTTAGTTCCATCTTTGTTCTCACTGTTAGATGTACCATATTTAAAACACTCCAAGTAGTTTCAAAATCTACTCTGACTGACACAAAGTTCTTTAGAGAAAGTTTTATTTAATCTGATGAATACTAAATTTATGACTTTTGTATCACTCTCTAAATTAGTCCTCAAATAATTTGGTCTCACGACACCTTTAACACACTTAACTTGAGAACCCTAAAAAGTTTTTTATTAGTGTGGGTTACAATTATTGATATTTACCATATTGGAAATCAAAATGGAGAAATTTTTAAAATATGTATTAATTCATAATTTTAAAACATTATGTAAAAAATAAAATAAAAAAGTGATAGCACTAATAACACATATTTATGAATATAACCACATTTCCAAACAAAAAGTTGTGGTAAAAATATTAGCATTGTTTTACATTCTTACAAATCTCTTTAATGTCTGGCTTGGCAGAAGACAGCTAGATTCACCTATCTCCTTCTGCCTTTGGGCTGTTGAAATGTTGTTTACTTCAAGCACATGAAGAAAATCTGACCTAATCGCAGATATGTAATAAAACAGGAGGAACATCCTCATGATCTTTTCATGTAATTATGGATACTACACCCAAACTCAACACGTGGTAATTTCTTAAAGGTTAATTGCATTTTGGAATCTGAAACTCTATCAATAATTTTTTCACATGAATTAAAATCAACTCGTCTGCCTTACACTTTAAAGGGACCTTTGACACATATCTGATTTTTTATTATACATTGGTAATATGAAAATATTGTGTCATTGAATTATGCAGATCATCTCAATGTTGACTGATTTCATTATTTAATATCAAAAATCATATTTGTTAGTATCACCACTGATATCATCAGAAAAGTCTTAAGTACTGGGAAGCTGCCAAGCTCCAGGTGGCAAATAAAGTTTTCAAAATTCCAATTTTTGCTCAAAGCTAAAAAATCTTATCATTGGCAACAAACATCATCAGCTGTTTTTTCTTGAAGTTGTTTTATTTTTTTTTATTTTTTTTAAAGATTTTATTTATTTATTTGACAGAGAGAGATCACAAGTAGATGGAGAGGCAGGCAGAGAGAGAGAGAGAGGGAAGCAGGCTCCCTGCCGAGCAGAAAGCCTGATGCGGGCCTCAATCCCAGGACCCTGAGATCATGACCTGAGCCGAAGGCAGCGGTTTAACCCACTGAGCCACCCAGGCACCCTTGAAGTTGTTTTATTGAAGTATCTACTAAACACCCAAATCTGAATAATAGTCTGTCAATCACTCTTCCATGTAAAGTGGTTTTCCAGGAAAAAAGCAACTTGTCCAGCTAACAATTCAAACAATGCACAGGTATTTTTCCTTGAGACAATTATCCTTATTAAGCGCTTAATACTTATTCCCTTCTTTGTCACACAAAATATTAAAGACATACTGAAGAGCTTAAGTTTATTAAAATTAAATTTTTCCTAGTCCACAAAGAACATTATTTTTTTTAAAGATTTTATTTATTTATTTGATAGATCACAAGCAGGCAGAGAGGCAGGTGGGGGGTGGGGGGGGGGAAGCAGGCTCCCCGCTGAATAAAGAGCTCGACGCAGGGCTTGATCCCAGGACCCTGGGATCATGACCTGAGCTGAAGCCAGAGGCTTAACCCACTGAGCCACCCAGGTGCCCCCACCAAGAATATTCTTAAGTGAAACTGGTGCTCTTTTTCTTTTGTTTCATCTTATTTTTTACTGTGACTACACGGTAGTGAACAATGCAATGGCTGGCTGCTAGGGAAGTTTGGTGCCACTGTCCTGATTCATGCTAAGACATCCACAATTTTAGCTAACGTTGTTTCTGCACCATCAGCACCAGTGGTGGCACAGTGAAAAATCATATATTATTTTAGTATTATGAAAATAGTTTTGACTTTTTGAGAAACATGCTCTGGGATAATTTTTTTAATTGACATAAAATAAGGAAGGAACATACACTTAGAAAGTAAAAAGATGAAATGATCATGAGTCTACATTAAGTCCTAGCCAAATGAATCAAAATATCATCAACAAAATTAACTATTCTCATTTCAGAATTGCCAGTATTCTGGGCCTAGTTTTTTATCCAGGTTAATGCAGTGTTTTTAAAAAAGAAACTCTGAATCAATTGGGTTTTCCTTTATAGTGACCACTGTCTGGGGATTTGGGGGGGATGGGGAAGGAGTTGTTTGTTTTTATCACCAATGTTACCCAGTGATTTTTGTTATGACTTGAATGGGCCACTGGAATTCATTTGTACCTTGGAGGCAGATTATTCCTAGGAGAATCAGAAAACACTGCCCCATGAGTATTTCCAGACTTTTATATTAAATAAAGTAATTGTGAGACAAATTAACATGGTAAGTTACACTTGCAAAGGGGCAGATTTCATTAAAAGAGGAATGCCTTTCAGGGTAGTTTCACTCAATGCTATGAAATTTTCCATGCAAATTCTTCTTCCATTGGTCAAAAGGACCAAAATATTAAAGAAGCTTCCAGCTGAAGAAGTAATTCCAACATAATGTTATTGTTTACATTTCTAGCACAGACCCCACTTGCCACTTATCAAAACAAATTTTAAGTATGACTAAGTTAATATAAAGTTCTATAAAGTTCTAGAAAATATATCAAATTATTTTATATATCAGAATTATTTTTAATGTACTTGTATGTATTAAATTCCCTACCATATAAAAAATCCTATTATAAATCTTAAAGCAGTCAGCCCTCAAATCTGCCTTTTGAGAAGCTTCAAATTTCACTATGCTACTGTATAAGACAATAGTCAACATGTACCTCTGGAGTTCCTATAGAGATAAGCAAATCAGGAAGGACTGAAGAACCCCAGAGGAGCACTTCTTATCAAGGCTCTAAATAAAGTCTCACTCACTAAAAATGGTTCCATTTTATTGGTTTTTACAAGTGTGAAAACGACTGCTACAGAGAGGAATTAAATATAATTGAGAAACTACCACACTCTAGAACCAGAGTCAGAAAGGCAGCCTGGATTTGAAAGTTATCCATAGATCAAACTGTAAGCTCCACAAGGGCAGTAGATCATACGTGCTTCACCCCATGAACATTCAGCATTCAGCACAGGGCTTTCCACAAGACGACACTAAATATTTAGTGAATGAACAAATGGCTACAGAACACTGGGAAACAGAAATGATGGTAAAGGAGAAAAACATGAATTACATTTCCATATTTTCTTTTTAAAAATGGTATATTATCAAATGGGCTCCATTAAAAGCTCAAGAATGGATAAGAATATAAAACTTTATATAGCTAGATATAATGAACCATGCATACCCACCAGGCTTGATGTCCTTGTAAACAAAGCTTTCCAAGCCATATATGAACTCCCCTGAGTGTGCGCCTGCATCCGCATGGCAGCAATAACCAGAATGCAAAGCATTTAAGAGACACCTTAATTTCACATGTAAAACATGTCTAAACTTAATTCAAAGAATTAGAAATCATGTAACAGACAGGAAAAATGTGGTGACAACAAAACCATCTATTTCTAAGGAAATATTCACAATGAAACCATTTCCAGTAGTTCAACATACAAACTTTATTATCATATTACAACAAAATTTCCTAATAATTGAAATTATAACAATTAACAATTTCAAATTAAGCAAGGCAGACAAATATCAATTATGGCCAATGTCTCAATGAATTAGTTGAAATTTTCAAACAGTGCAAAAGTCTGCTATTTTGGTTCCCTTTTCGCTCACTGTTTTGCCCATTTGCAGAATGAAATATTGCTGTGATAGTTATACTAACTTCAGAGTTAGTTTTAGTCTGATTTGTTCCCTTTAGATACACTGTTTGAATCCTTTCTATCCATTCTTATTAGTGATGGCTACATAGCACTGTCCTCCATTTCCCTCCTCACATATAGTCCAGACACGAAGGTAAGTTTAACCTTCCTAAAACACAGCTTTGATGACATCACCCCCTAGGTTTTTAAAGAAAGAAAAAGAAAATCTTACTACTGACTCTCTCACTGGTTACAGATGGAAAGTCTACCATGACACAACTAAAAATACAGGATCTACATAGAGCCAGAGTAGGTTCGAATTATAGCTCTAACATTTTCTAGCTGTGTGACTTAGGACAAGTTATGTAACTTGCAGCCTTCTCAACTGTAAAATGGGAACAATAATAGCCTTATAGAATTATGACTATTAAATGAGTCAATACATCTACAGCATTTTGAAGAGTGGCAATTAGTAAATGCTCAATAAGTGTTAGCTACTATCATTGCTATAACCATCACCACTGTCACCATCATGGCATTCAAATCTCTTAAAATTGACCTAAAGTGAGCTTTCCAACTTACAACTAATTACATTCCATCTGACTCCCAAATTCTGAGCTGTTCTCCATACATATTCTATTCTTCCCTCTCTTTACTGTCTCCTCTACTTAGAAAACCCTCTCTCCTTTTCTGCAAACTCACCTTTTAGATATAGCTGAAATATTTATCTTCACAGTGTCTGCCCTGATCTCTTTGGCTTAATGTAGTATGTTTGTTCTGAACTCCCTTACCACTTATCTGTACCTCTTTGATGAGACTCAACATATTTTCCTGTTTATGATTGATTATGCACATTTCTTATTTTTACAACTAAAATGTAAGGTTTTTGACAGCAGGATTCACAGATTTTCTGATTTTTCTGTTTCCAACAATGTGTTGAGCAGATTGGCATCAGAGTTCTCAAAAGTACCTGGTAACTAAACAATACTGCCTTCAAAATTCTAATTTTAAACCTAGCATTCTATCCCCAGCCAAAGAAAAGAAGTGTTTAAAAAAAAAAGACTTTCAGACTTGAAAGGATTTTAACAATTATATCCAACATATCCTTTCTTAAAAGCTACTAGATACACTTAAGCAAAGCAAAGTAACAAACTAATAAACAAAACTCAAAGGACCCAGAAAACAGTGAATTAAACACAGAAAACAGATGAAGACCAATTCTAGGATGACAACTGTGCATGCAGCAGGACTGAAAAAACAACCATTTCAAAGCAAGATCTCCAAGAGAAAAATGGGTCCAAGAAGGAGACCAATAGGTGGATGGGGCAATTGGAAAGTAACGCTGATAGTCATGTAACAGATTTCATGTAGCAAGTGTAAAGAATTAAAGGTAAATTTACACAGAAAACAAAGCAAATGAAAAAGTATTTACAAATTCAAGAAAAACAAAAGGTTGCATAAGAAAGAAAATATAATCATAGTACATTTGACCTACACAGTGAATTACACTGTCATAGTAATGTAAATTTTGACTAGTAAATAGCCAAAAATTATGATATGACCATATTATGAGGAGAGGGAGGGGAATTTAGATTGAAAGGAGATGGTAAGAGAAGTAAACTTCCTGACTACCATAAGAGAAAAGCTGAGATAATACCTTACATTAATAGATTAGATAGTGACAGAACATTAGTATATCTAAAATCATGGCTCCCTTTAAGGAATGGGTCTAAAGGGTAAAGAAGAGTGGGTAAAGAATAGTGGAATAGGAGACACATTTTTCATCAGAAGTCTTTTTGGCAAAACTATTTGATTTTAAAGTGTGTGTATATATCACTTAGATAAAATTAACAATTGTAAATACAGAATATACAGGATTTGGGAACCTTTGGCCTCACTAGGAATTTCATCTTTCCCTTTACTTTATAATAGCCCTTCCAGGAAAATAAACTCACTACAGTAAGATAAAAGGAGAAAAACATCAAGAAGTTTATTTTTACTGTTGGGCCAAATGTTTAAAAATGAACTCATTTATATCTCAGTTTTATTTTTTCCCACAATTGTGGGCAGCACTGTATTTTACCAAATGAAACAAATCAAGTAAAAATGCCTTTTTAAAGCAGATTAGCATAAGGACTTTGTTTCCAATTTTAACATCTGCTGCTTGGGGTTGAATCACTTTCCTTACGTCTCTGAGTCTCTATACATGTGCAATGGTACCTTTGTGCTTTTAAAACCAAGAAATAAGTAGAAAAATAATAAGCCTCAAAATAAAGTATGGTATTAAGTAATAATTATTAATAATGGTGGAATGCAAAGCATCAAAAGACCAGGGTGTCTTTTATTATTCGCATAAATAATAATACATGAAAATGACCGATATTCACAGAAACTAGAAAAATAATTATACTCAGTCAAGATAATTAAATGTATTGCAATTAAAAAACCCAATATCAACATATATCCCAATTATCCCATATTCCCCAATTCATCTCTTTAATTTTTTTAAAATACTGTTTTTAAGTAATCACTACACACAACTTGGGACTTGAATCCATAACCCCAAGATCAAGAGTCACATGTTCTACCAATTGAGCCAGCCAGGCACCCAGAATTCTCTTTAATACTCAAAACATTTTTCTGAAAAAATCTAAGAGAGTAATGTTAAAACTGAGTATACTTTCTGAATTTAAGTTCTATCCCACCAAAACCTAAATTTTATCATCCAAGAAGCTATTCTTTATACTATATAAGCCTAATAGACCTATTTACACATGGTGCCACAGATGTTCAGACCCTATATATCAAGTCATCCTTAACAGCCTCTCTGCCACAGCTAAACATATGAATTTCCTAAGCATTAAAGACCCAGGAGTCAAAATTTCATAGGTACTCAATACAGAACATACAGCACATTATCATTTGCCAATTAAGCTGTCCACTACTAGAACAAGAGAGACTATACATGCTTTTTCTTGCAGTTCACTGGAAACACGAAAATATTTTTTAAACAATCACAGTTATTTCCATCCAAAAATAAAAAAGAAAGAGGAACTGGAGGTTTGTTTCTGAAAAGGGAAAATATAGCTTAATTTTGTATATACATAATAAATTATATGTGTATAATAATGCTATATTATATATATAATGATACATTTTATTATATATACCAATTTATCTAAATATATATCAATATGCCTACTAATGAATATGTATCATTAAATATAGTGTGTTAAAAAATAAAGTTAATCTGACCTGTATCAAGAAAGAAGTGAAATTCTAGTGCTCTCCCAAGTCTTTCTCTTCATTTTATGGTACTATTTCCACATATACTAATTAACCAAGAGTGAATAAAAGTAAATAATCACACTGAATTGTCATGAGACAAAACAATTTTCATCTTGCTTTATTTAGCACATAAAAGTAATAGAAAAAAGAATACTGTTTTCATAAAAATATAAATTCTTAAACTTCAGAAGACAAAATATGCTCAAGTATTAAAAAGAGAAAAGAAAAACATTTTTAAGTTTTTAAAAATTTCTTTCATTAAGACAGCCTCCTCTGTATTTTAAGTATTTTAGTAATTTTTTATAAAAGAATCAATAATTCTGTATATGAAAAAGCACTTGAGGCAAAAAGAATCAGAATAATTGATAAAGACTTTAAATGAGAAAATATTTTTAAGAGAGATTTCTTATTGACTCAATTAAATGTCAGCAGCTTAAGCCAGGAAACAAAATCTTAGTATATCTGAGTATCATTTCTTAGTATATCTGATTACGATGCTGAATACAATCAGGAACTGGGATGTGATCTGATTGAAAGAGAAATACTGGAGGTTTGGAAAAGTCTTTCAACTTATCACTCTATAGACTGCTTTTTCATCTTATCCTTATTCTTGTTCCATAAACCAAATCCAAATAGTCATCAGATTTATTTTTAGATAAAAATAAAAAAACTAAACCTTGAGGTAAGATGTTAAAATGTTGAAATCTGAAGAACCAGGTTTTTAAAAATATCTTATACAATATAAAGAGATACAGCTAGAAACAGAATTACAGCACCATTTCCTCTAAACATTTATTTCACTATATTGATATGCTGAACCTCATTATCTCCCATGGATATACCTAAAAATGTAGAGGAGGAACCTATTAACATTTGACAGAAACAAACACGTCTGCAAGATCTCACTGAAAAGTCTCTAAAACACAGCACAATAAAAACGACTGGTCGAGGAAAGTGGGAAAATAAAACTGGCAGTGAGATCCGAAGGGGCACGTGCACCCGAATGTTTATAGCAGCAATGTCTACAATAGCCAAACTATGGAAAGAACCTAGATGTCCATCAACAGACGAATGGATAAAGAAGATGTGGTATATATACACAATGGAATACTATGCAGCCATCAAAAGAAATGAAATCTTGCCATTTGCAACGACGTGGATAGAACTAGAGGGTATCATACTTAGCGAAATAAGTCAGTCGGAGAAAGACAACTATCATATGATCTCCCTGATATGAGGGAGAGGAGATGCAACATGGGGGGTTAAGGGGGTAGGAGAAGAGTAAATGAAACAAGATGGGATTGGGAGGGAGACAAACCCTAAGTGACTCTTAATCTCACAAAACAAACTGAGGGTTGATGGGGGGAGGAGGGTTGGGAGGGGGGGTGGGATTATGGACATTGGGGAGGGTTATGTGCTATGGTGAGTGCTGTGAAGTGTGTAAACCTGGCGATTCACAGATCTGTACCCCTGGGGATAAAAATATATTATATGTTTATAAAAAATAAAATTAAAAAAAAAAACCTGGCAGTGAGATCAAACAATCACATGGCAATGATTCCCAAGTGTAAGTCATTAACATACTTATAGTCAAAATTTTGAGATATGATTTTGAAAGAATATTCTTTCTTTGGAACTACAACTTATGGAGGCTTAATAAAGCATCCTCTCTACAGTGCATTAAATATATCTAAAACCTAAATATATAAGCTTATCTAAAACAAACATATTGTATCGCTTCTCAGTCTTTTGGCTAAGATCATGTGTGAAACAAACATATTGTACCTTTCTCCGCTGCTTTTTGAAGGGCTTCTTCAATTCGGGATAGCTCTTTCTGTTTAATATCTTGCAAGGATTTTTCTTCTTTTTCAGCATCATATTTAATACCTAAAAATATATAGTAAGTTCACATACTAGGAAATACAATTATTAAATAAAGAGGAAAAGTTCAAACTCATTATGATTGTGTGTGTATTTATAAGTCTTGTAAGCCATTTTTTGGTAATTCAAAAGAGCTGCATTCTTTAAATTAGTTTTACAAAAAGCTTAAACATAAATAAATGATTCCTATTTATTTACAAAGCTTTAATCAAAACAGAAAGGAGAGACAGAAAGGAATTAAAGGGAGAGAGGAAGAAAGGAAAAGGGGTAAGGGGGGAAGAATGAGTAGAAAGGTAAAAGGGAGAAAAAGAAGGAAGGCAGAAAATATAATTTCTAGTTATTTTTGTCTGAGGAGTAAAATTTTGGGTAACTATAAAAAACATGTAACATCTAGTACTAGCTGGTTATCAATACAGATTAATAAAAAGACTTTCCAAATTTAAGACTATATACTAACAATCAGAAAATATATCTCCTTTTTATCCAGAAATCTCATTTCTGATAATGTATCCTAAGGAAATAATACAAAAGAACAAAAAAGATACCTATAAGAATGAGGTGTTTATAATGTTCAATGTAAGAGCCCAAAACAGTAGGCACCGCACAATAAAATACCATACAGCCTTTCAAAATTACCCCATCATATACCAAAAATATGTACCTTAAGTAAAAAAACAGATCCATGTTGTATACATAATGTGATAAATGCTACATCAAATCAAATATGTATATAGTAAAGCATGGAAAGCAAAATATAAAAATAAAAATTGTGTTTGCTTTATGGTTGGGAAAACAAGTAATTTTTCCCTGAAATATCCAAACTTTTCTTAACATTACCTTGTTCTTACAACTGAACAGTTCAACAAAATATATTACTTAAATAAACACTATTGCTTTATATACATTCATTAAAAATTAAAATACTTTCATTTATGATAAAAAAATTACCTATTTCACACACATTTTTGAACGAGCATTCTCTCAAAATGAGAAGCAACAAATAGAGAAAAAAAAGTCCATTCTTTAAATCTGTAGATTAATACATCAGTACTTTTTTTTTTTTTTAAGATTTTATTTATTTATTTGTCAGAAAGAGAGAGAGAGAAAGCACACAAGCAGGCAGAGAGGCAGGCAGAGGCGGAGAGAGAGGCAGGCTCCCTGCTGAGCAAGGAGCCCGATATGGGACTTGATCCCAGGACCCCAGGATCATGACCCGAGCCGAAGGCAGCAGCTTAACCCACTGAGCCACCCAGGCGTCCCCACATCAGTACTTTTTAAAAACTTATTTCATTTCCTTCTCCAAAAGCAAATTTTTAATGCATCTCAAACTTAAAATGAAGGCTTAGTTGCAAAATAATTATTCGCAGAGAAGATAATAAATTTAACAAACAGTTGGAATTATTCTTCCCAATAATAACATAAAAACATTTTATGTACAATTCTGGCAATATATATGCATATATATGTAAAATGTATAAATGTAAAATATAAAATATATATGTGCATATACGTATACAATTAGTTTATTTAAAGTACCTTCTATTTTATTAAACATAATAAAATAGTTAACCATTTAATAAAATACTTAACCATTTAATTTCACTATGCTATTGCTGAATGGTTATAACCTAAAACAACATACTTGCTCCAGGGACAACAAGCAGGTAGAGTCCCTCTAGGGTCGCAATAACTGCTTCTCCATAAAGGTTCTTCCAAGGAATCTTCAAAGTTAATTTATCTAAAGAAACATAATTTCAACCTTAAATTCTTTTTTGGGCTACTCCAGAAGATACACATTTCCCACTTTGCATTTAGAGAAAAAGTATAACAAAACCCATCACACACATAGTATGTATATCACTCAGAAAAAAATGAAAAAACTCCAACACTGAAGTTTGCAAAGATCTCTTCCGCATTAATTACTATTTGAAGTAACTATTCACACTGTGCTTAAACGTTTCAAACTTTTCGGCATCATCTCATTTGATATATGCCCAACATACAAGAAGAATGAGGCAGCTATTATTTCAATTTTGAAAACAGAAAACTCACTCCCAGGGAAGTTAAATAAATTACATAAATCTACCTAAGTCATCAGTGTGGATGCCAGAGTGACCCAACTACTCATACCACCAGAATCACTGGCACCTTTAAATAAAAATTTCTGAAGTTCCAAGAACAGTCTAACAGCATAACAAGCAGAAGAGGAAATAAAATAACACACGTAAGGGAGCATACTTTGATTCACCTGCATGGCTTATGTTGGTCAACAGTTTTAGCTGGGAATCTATTCCCAGGGTTCAAATTATTTCTCCATTTAAATTTTATTTTTTTCTGGGGCACCTGGGTGGCTCAGTCATTAAGCATCTGCCTTCAGCTGGGGTCATGATCCCAGGGTGCAGGTATCAAGCCCGGCATCATCATCAAGCTTCTCCCTCTCCCACTCCCTCTGCTGTGTTCCCTCTCTCATGTCTCTCTCTGTCAAATAAATAAAATCTTTTTTTTTAATTTATTTTTCCTTCTGTCTATAAACCTGTTGAGTTTCCTAAATAGTTACCATGTCGGTGGAGTCTAGAGGCAATGCCAGTGTACATCTGGGCCATTTCTAAGTCTAATGACTTTAGAGTAAGAACCACCTGTATTTAAAACAGATACTGTTACATATGTAGCTAACTCATAAACTCTGAAAAAGTTGATTTGAGGGATGACTGGGTGGCTCAGTCAGTTGGGCATCTGATTACTTCCGCTCAGGTTATGATCTCAGGGTCCTGAGATGAAGCTCTGTGATGGGCAAGGTGCTGGGCATGGAGTCTGCTCAAGATTCTCTCTCCCCCACTTTCTTCCACCCCTCCCCCTGCTCACATGCACATCCTCTGTCTCCAACATAATAAAATCTTTTTTAGAAAAGTTGATTTGAGGGGCACCTGGGTGGCTCAGTGGGTTAAGCATCTTCCTTCGGCTCGGGTCATGATCCCAGGGTCCTGGGATCGAGCCCCACATCAGGCTCTTTGCTCAGCAGGGAGCCTGCTTCCCCCTGTCTTTCTGCCTGTCTCTCTGCCTACTTGTGATCTCTGTCAAATGAATAAATAAAATCTTTAAAAAAAAAAAAAAGTAGATTTGATTGCCTTTATGGTGAGCATGAGACTGAAAAAGTCAGAAATGCCCCTTTAACTATAGCACACCAAAAAAGGGATGTCTGTTCCCTATACCTTTTCTTCTCTCCATTTATCCTCACTCATTATCCTCCCATCCTTCATATCCTGACTTCCACTGGAATTGAGTTAGTTATATCACTGCCTTCCATTTACAGTATAGGAAATTTTTTAATCTTTAAGTAAAAGGATAACCAAGGAGCTCCCACAAATATGTCTAGCTCTTAGAAAACCAGAACATTCTTGAGCTTACTTAACCACACTGACTTTACAGGTTAGGTGTAATATTTTAACCTCAGAAAAATTTAATAACTAATAGAAAGGCTCCATAAACCAAAAAAGGGACAAATATTTTTAAAAATATGCTTTTATCCTTATATGTAAAGGGTCAGTGAGTAACCCTGAAGGGAGTCATTAAATTTTTATGCTTTAAAAGACAAAAGAACAAATTCTGAAACTTCAGCAAACCTCTTCTAAAATGTAAACCCAGTTCTAATAACATAATGAATAATGTAAAAGTTCTTAGTCACATATAACTCACCCAGTACCCCAGAAATGCAATTTTAATACTATGTCCTAAAATTGGATCTAACTTCTTTGAAGACAAACATATATTTATCCTTGCCTCTCCCACAGCTACCTACGTAGTCTCACATAACACTGTATGCATAAATATCTCTAAGGAAAAAAGGATAAATGAATGGCATTAACTTTACTCTAGGATTTCAATTAAACATGCAGGACCACAGTACTTCTAGATATCACCACAGCTAAATATCACCACTTCACCCAGCACACGGCTCTGTATAACAGACAAGCGAAAAGATAATGCCTGCCCTAGGGATGCTTTCAATCTAAGGGAGTGTCACCTGTTTCAAGAGACAGAAACATAAAAACATTACTTTATATTAAACGGAACATGCATAAGGTGATACAAAGTAAACTCAAACAGAAGTATTCAAGTAGTCAAGTAGTTGCTGAGATGCTAGAACAGTGAAAGACAAAGCCTCCCCTGAATACAAAACAAATGAGGAAGGAAAGCCATGTGGTGAAGTAGCAGGATGATGGAAGTAGAAGGAATGATGGTGGCATAAGTGAAAATTTTAAAGTTAACAGCAAGTTATCTAGGGCTGTAAACTACATTTTTAAAAAGTAAAAATCAGGTAATATGGAAGAGTTGAGAGGACTAATTTCTTCAACAGAGAGGAAAGCTAGCTATGGATGATCTTAGTGTAAGAGTTTAGCTGCAAACACTTTCTACTTACCAAGACATACCCTCTATACCACGTTGCTGCACAGTATATCAAGTGAAATGACTGAACAAAACATGAGGGAAATAAGCTACACTTAAATTTTATTTACAAGCACTTGGCAAATTATATTACTTCCACTTTTAAAGAAAAAGCATATAGAACTTAGATATCAATTTTGAAAATCAAGATCTATTTTGTGTAGCAGAACCAAAACCTAAAAAGTATCATTGCAGCTTAAAAGTCCTTCCATTTGAAGAGTAATTTTCTACCCTTTTGGCAGAAATTCTGAAGTATTTATGTATTACATATAACGTATATTAGGCCCAGAGCTCCAAAAACTCTAAACAACAGAAGTCAAAACCTCTCACATTTTTGTTTTAGATCAAATAATACCAGAAAAATAAAGAACTAAAAGGATTAAGAATAACTCAAGTGAAGAGTACTTACCAATTTGGCCAGCTTTGACTTTAAAAGGAACATCCAACTCACTCTTCAAAAGAAAGAAAAAAATTTAAAAGACATCTCAAATTATTAAGCTCCCCCCAAATTACCTTTACATCATCATTTAAATACACAATCAATCAATACACAATCATTTCACAGGAAAAACATGAAATAAATTTTCTGTATCTGAGTAACTCAAGACATCCTGAAATAAAAAAAGAATTTCTACTGACTCAAATTGGACTTTGAGGAAAGAACCACAAGAGAAACAAAACTATAAATAGGAATAATAGGAAAAGAGTTTGTAGCTAAAGAAAGTAATTGGGTAAACTGAATACCTGTTTTAATAAACCAAACCAAGATGGATGGAAATGCCATGAACCTAAAATAATGATAGACACCGTTTATCTAAAACACTAAAATAGGAAAAGAAAGAGTCCTTTCACAAAAATTAGATGAAAACAATAACTGAACAATTATTTTCACTCAAATAAAATATATGGCAAATAAGCAAAAGAATCTTAAAGGAAAGGGAGATTCTCCACTTACTATTTACCAAATTAGCATTTACTTTAGATTAAGTTATTGACAGGTACCAAAAATTAATAAAAATAAACTTTCACTTATCCGGATTCCAAACCACCAGAAAGTACAAATAACTTTTTTATTCACAGAGTATTAAGCAATACCAATATTCACAATGATCACTTGAGTCTTTAGAATTATTAAAAATTAAACCAATCAGAATTACTAAAAATTAAACCAATCTAACCAATTTGTTACCTTAGTATATACTATCAACCTGGTGACTGAAATATAGCACTTTAGGTAACAATTAACTAAAATAATCAGTTTACCCAATCATCCTATTACGCAAGCATTCAAGGTGAACAGGAATGAAACATAATACTGATCTTTTCGTAGACCAAAAAACAAAATTCCTCTCTGGTGGTTAAGATTGCAGCTCTACACCCAAGGTGGCAGTGGCAAGTTGGGGAGGTGGGAAATGTATTCAAGGGCATTCATATTATACTTTATGTTATGCAGGATACAAACTTTGAATTATACACTTCTAAAAGTTTGGGCTCATGTGCACTTTGATCCTCATGAAATAATTTTTCACAAAAAATAAATGTAAAGGGGCGCCTGGGTGGCTCAGTGGGTTAAAGCCTCTGCCTTCAGCTCAGGTCATGATTCCAGGGTCCTGGGATCGAGCCTCGTATCAGGCTCTCTGCTCAACAGGGAGCCTGTTTCAGAGAGCCTGCTTCCCCCTCTCTCTCTCTCTGTTCTGCCTGCCTCTCTGCCTACTTGTGATCTCTGTCCGTTAAATAAATAAAATCTTTAAAAATAAATAAATAAATAAATAATAAATGTAAAGAACCCACAGTCAAAGTAAAACCTCACTAATCCAATTTAATTGGGGAAAGGAGGCTAGTTTGAGTTAATGGAGATTATTAATTACTAAATAATTTACTATATTTAACTATAACCCAAATTCAAACTACACTAACAGAGTTCAATTTGTCTCTTAAATATCCTCTTATAAATCCTCTCACCACAATTCTTTATTTTTTTAAAGATTTTATTTATTTATTTGACAGAGAGAGCCACAGCGAGAGAAGGAACACAAGCAAGAGGAATGGGAGAGGGAGAAGCAGGCCTCCCACCATGCAGGGAGCCCAAGGCGGGGCTCGATCCCAAGACCTGGGGATTGTGACCTGAGCTGAAGGCTGATAGTTAAAGAATGAGCCACCCAGTTGCCCTCACTGCAATTCTATTTATACTTCTTTCCTTCTAAAATATTTTCCTAAAAAGGGAAAAAAATAACCTTTACTCCAATCTCCAGCAGAAGAGTCTTACGTTCTAAATTTTGGGGTAAAATTTAAAAAGTTGTAGCATCCTATACAAATAAAGGAAGGGAAAAAAAAATTAAATATTTTGAGTGCACTACTTTTAATCTTAGTCAAGCCACAAAAGCAAAGACATACTATATTACTTTGTACTATTAACTCCAATTTAAAGATGATTAAACTAATGCTCACAGAAACTTAGAAACTTGCCAAAAGTCACATAGCTGGTAAAAGGGCAGAACCAGCACTGAAACCCAGGTCTGCCACACTCCAAGGTCCATGCCCTTTCCCATGCCTGCCAAATGGTTTCCAGCAGAACAAAATAAATTGTTACTCCACGTGACAAAGTTCTATTCTTAAGATCTTTAATGACCAAAACTGGCTTCCCTGAGACCAGTCATTTGAGCACTTTGGGTATAAGACTCTCCTTAATTACACAGCTCATCATGTAGAAAGCCAACCAGAAGTCAACACTAGGATTATAAAACATACTATAGTTGTTAGATATCTGACCTATTAATTAAAGAATAAACTTATTTTGAGGCATCTGGGTGGCTCAGTGGGTTAACTTTCTGACTCTTGATTTTTGGCTCAGGTCATGGTCTCAGGGTTGTGAGACTAAGCCCTGCATCAGGTTCCATGCTCAGTACGGAGTCTGCTTGGGATTCACTTTGTCTCTCTCTCTCTTCCCCTCCCACTCCTCACGTCTGTGTGCTCTCACTCTTTTTCTCTGTCTCTCTAAAACAGATAAATAAAATCTTAAAAAAAAAAAACTCATTCCTAAGACTTTGTAAAATCAAATTAAGTCTGATAGGCTAAAGCCTAATAGACCGGGAGGAGGAATAGGGGATAGAGCACTAGAATCCAAAAAATCTACTTGATCTATTAATATTACCATAATATTATAAGGCTGGACTGTCAATGTATTTCCAAAAATGCAATTATTCATTTGAAAAATTGTTAAAGTCAAGTTCCTATTTACCAAATATGTAAAGATAATTCTGGAGAAAATTACTTAAAGTAAGACAAATGTCCTACAAATCTATTCAGTCAAATTAAGTCAAGGAAAAACATTTCACTTTCTAAGAGAGAGCATTTTGATCAACAGGAAAAAAAAAATCTAAATTTTTAATCTCAGATTTTCCTAAAGCAAACAGTTCAAAAAGTAATCTTTCTCTGAGTGACTCAATCACTTTATCTGGTACCTGGTACCAGATACCAAGTAACCAAGAATTTCTGAAAGTTTACCAAATTAACTGAGTGATCAACATAGTTTGAAAACTTACCAGAGCATTTTCTTTTATCTGTAGGTTATCTAAAGCCACATTACCTTTAAAAAAAGGGGGGGGGAGGAAAAATATGAAGTTAAAATATCAATTAGTATAGCCTGTCATAATGCAGTATGAAACACTATGACACTATGCTAAGAGTTAAGACAATAGGTAAGCAAAGCAAACTTCAAGAACTTAAGCAGCTACTAACACAAAGTATTGCTATATATATGCAAATGGTATTATATATATGTAGGTTAGCCCAGGACAAAAGAAATTACAAATACTTAAACTGGCTAACATTTAAGTAGACAGGAGAAAGAATGTGGAGACTCTCAGACTAAAGAATTCCAGAACCAAAGAAAATATCTATCATTTTGAATGACTAAGCTAAAAACCTCAAAAAAACAAAAAGAAAGAAAGAAAAAAAAGGACATAAAGAGATGACTATTAGAACAGATCAATCATATTGTAACCCAGGATTCTCTCCTTAATTATGCTATCAATGAACATTTTCTACAGGAATATAATGTTAGTCTTTTGAAACTCCAAACATGGCATCTTCCCAATGATTATTGTTTATGGTTCTAAAGTTACCTTTTTTTTTTTTAAAGTAAACTCTACATCCCAATGTGGGGCTCAAACTCATGACCCCAAGATCAAGAGTCACTACTCTACCAAATGAGCCAGCCAGGTGCCTTCATTGTTCTAATGTTAACTCATCCAATTCTTCTTTTTTTTTTTTTTTAAAGATTTTATTCATTTATTTGACAGAGAGAGATCACAAGCAGGCAGAGAGGCAGGTAGAGAGAGAGGAGGAAGCAGGCTCCCTGCCGAGCAGAGAGCCCGATGCGGGGCTCGATCCCAGGACCCTGAGATCGTGACCTGAGCCGAAGGCAGCGGCCTAACCCACTGAGCCACCCAGGCGCCCCCATCCAATTCTTCTTAAATCTAAAGCCATTATGGTACCATTATATGACTCCAGTTTTAAACACTGTACTTACATTTGTTGATATAATATACTTAAATATTCTTACTTACATAAAAACCGAACCAAAAGAAAAAGGTTTCCATTTCACTTAAATTCTCTAAAGGTTAATAAAACTATTCTTTCAATATTAAATATAAGCATGAGTTATTCAGTTATATATTTTCTTAACCACTCATGACACATTTATATTTTTAAAAATACTATACTTTCGGGCACCTAGGTGGCTCTGTTGGTTAATGACTACCTTTGGCTCAGGTCAGGATCCTGAAGTCCCGGGATAGAGTCCTGCATCAGGCTCCCTGCTCGGCAGGGAGTATGCTTCTCCTTCTGACCCTCTCCCCTCTCATGTACTCTCTCTCACTCTCTTTCTCTCTCAAATATATAAATAAATAAAAATCTTTTTTAAAAAAATACTATGCTTTCTATGCTACCCATAAGTATTTTTCGAACAAGTAATTTTTCCCTCACAGTACTTTGGAGTGAACTAAAAAGAATATTTAATTCTTTTATGCTATTGTCAGAGATGTACTTTTCCCAGATCTCAGAGTTTTTTCAAACAAAAAACACTTCTATGAGTTAGGTGCTGAAAAGAGAGAGATGAGAAAAACAACATCCCTGCTAATACGGAGCTCACAGCCTAGCAAAGGAGACCAAATTTCTAAAATTTTAGAAATATTCTAGTGGCATTCCAGGAGAGAGTGCAGAGATGCAAAGAAGGAGAAACCTAACTGCCTAAGGAGATCAAGAACTTCCCACCAAAGTCTTGGCTAGAAGGCCAAAGAAATATTTACCAGGTGGATAAGAAAAGAGGGCAAACACACATGCATGAGTAAGACACATTTTAGAAACCACATGTGGTTTGGTGTAGCTAGAGGGTGTGAGAAAATAAAAATGGGAGATAAAGTCAGAGAGGTTGGCAGGAGCCAGACTAACAAGAATTTTGAGGATGAAAAGTTCAGATTGGTCACAACACGGAGATGAAATATGTATAATAGGGATGACAAAATCAGAGCTATATTTTAGAACCATTACTCTGCTCCTCTAAGAAATAACCATGGATCCGTCCAAACAATTCAGCTACAAGGATATTGCAGTACTGGTTATAAGGGCAGAAACAAAGGATGAATAGGAAGGAGGGAGAGTGAAGGGAGAGGAAACCTAAAGAACTGAATGTCCAAGAAGAAGGCATAAATCATAATACATCATAATATAGAGCAAAAAATTAGACAGATTAGATTAGAAGAATATTAAGTTTTTAAAAGGGGGGCAAGCCCAGATTGATCCAATCTGATATAAAGAGTATATATGCACACATACAAAGAAAACAACTCTAAGACTATACATCTTATGATCAGAGTGGTTATTTCCATATAATAAAGTTCATTTGCTATCTAAAATAAACTGCCAAAAGCTGCAAAAAACGAGAGAAGCCTCACAATAGGGAAGAAAATACATTATAATAGGAAGAAATGGAAATAATATAGGCAGTCAAGCAGCTTCTACAATACACTAAAGAAAAGGGGGGTCTGGGTGGCTCAGTCTGTTAAGCATTTGACTCTTGATTTTTGCTCATATTATGATCGCAGGGTCCTGAGATCAAGCCTGTGTTGCCCCGCATCACCCTGTTGCCCAGGAGTCTGCTTAAGATTCTCTCCCCCTTGAACCCTCTTACAATGTTGGTAGGAATGCAAGTTGGTGCAGCCAGTTTGGAAAACAGTGTGGAGATTCCTTAAGAAATTAAAAATAGAGTTACCCTGACCCTGCAATTGCACTACTGGGTATTTACCCCAAAGATACAGATGGAGTGAAAAGAAGGGCCACGGTCACCAAACTGTGGAAAGAACCAAGATGCCCTTCAATGGACGAATGGATAAGGAAGATGTGGTCCATATACACTATGAAGTATTATGCCTCCATCAGAAAGGATGAATACCCAACTTTTGTAGCAACATGGACGGGACTGGAAGAAGAGATTATGCTAAGTGAAGTAGGTCAAGCAGAGAGAGTCAATTATCATATGGTTTCTCTTATTTGTGGAGCATAACAAATAACATGGAGGACATGGGGAGATGGAGAAGAGAAGGGAGTTGAGGGAAATTGGAAGGGGAGATGAACCATGAGAGACTATGGACTCTGAAAAACAATCTGAGGGTTTTGAAGGGGCAGGGGGGTGGGAGGTTGGGGGAGCCAGGTGGTGGGTACTACAGAGGGCACATATTGCATGGAGCACTGGGTATGGTGCATAAACAATGAATTTTAGAACACTGAAAAAAATTTAAATTAAATTTTTAAAAAATGATTCTCTCTCCCTCTCCCTCTGCCCTTCTCCCTGCTTACTCATGCTCTATCTCTAGTGAGAGAAAGAAAGGAAGGAAGGAAGGAAGGAAGGAAGGAAGGAAGGGAAAGAAAGAAAAAGAAAAATATACTAAGTAGAAATTAAAATGTGAAATAGTAACTTCAGGGTCAAAAAGGCAAAGTCAGAGTAAGAAGTTATTTTATAGGTAGAATTGACAAGATGGTATCACAGACCAAATGCAGGGGTAATAAAGCAGTTGTAGAAAACAGACATGTGTTCTGGAACTGGGGGAAAAAAAGGTCCTTAAGAAGTATTATGTGTATGACCAGTGCTGTTACTTTGATCCTATTCTCTCTGCTCATATCTTCCAATCTAGACAAGGGAATTTCGATTAAACTTGGTATTCATGGGGGTAAAAAAAAGAAGTATTATGTGCAAAAATTACATAAAAAAGAAAAATATTCCTGGATTTAATTCCTTCAGATAATGAATTATAAATAATTACAACTAGGAACTCTATTCAAGCCAAAAGAAGTAAACTGCACAGATGTTAGTACATATTGGAAGGAATCCAAACTAGTTTAACAAGATCTAAGACCCATATAGAGACTTGTGAACTTGCTTATGAATCTGGATTCATCAACCCAGTGATCCCCACTCATGGGTCAAGAGTCACCAAGAGTTCTCATGAAAAATCTGCATTAGATATGAAGTAATTTTTAAAATAATTATTAAGACACTAACATAATATGTGTAAAAATATGAATGTGCTTATAAAAAGTAGGTTGTTTCTAGCACAGTGGCACTTTGATTCTTCAATGAATAGATGGTATTTAAAAGTGAAATACTGAAAACTACCAATGGCTAACAGAGTTAAACAAGTATTCTTAGAAAGTCAGACAAAGAGATCATTGTTAACAGGATTAAGGATTTTTTTAATTAAATTTTTTCAGTATTTTTTAGTTTTTATAATAATTAAATATGATTTTTATTTTAAATTATATAAATTATAATAAAAATGGAAAACAAAACCCAGGTAAATTCTTTTTTTTTTTAAAGATTTTATTTATTTATTTGTCAGAGAGAGAGAGAGAGAGAGCGAGAGTGAGCACAAGCAGATAGAGTGGCAGGCAGAGGCAGAGGGAGAAGCAGGCTCCCTGATGAGCAAGGAGCCCGATGTGGGACTCGATCCCAGGACTCTGGGATCATGACCTGAGCTGAAGGCAGCCGCTTAACCAACTGAGCCACCCAGGCGTCCCCCCAGGTAAATTCTAACATCAATAGGACCTCAATATATTTTATATACGTTCCTCCTATATCTAATAGTCAACTTACTTAGAGAAGCATTTAAAAAAATCTTATTTCTGCTTACGGTTTAGCAAACAAATGCATATTCCCTCTCTGAAAAACGTGCATGCTATCTAACAAACAGTAAATATAACAATGAAATAAGAATGACACATTCTTTAAGTTATTTGCACTGAAGGAGGAGTCACTAGCCTCAGTACAAAGAAAAGGGGAGGAATAGTAGCAAATTGCAGATTAACACCAGGGTAAAAGTGCATTCATTCAACCAGCACCTGAGTGCTTTATCTAGGTTAGGCACTGTGCTAACATGTATTCTTCCACTAAACTGCATGCTTTTCTGCAGATATATATGCAGGAGTTGAACTGCCTATCTTCGGAATGTCAGAAATTGTTTATGTAAAAAATAATTTACACGACTAAGATTAAAGCAGATCCCCTCCTAAATATCAACCATTTTATATTTAACTGGATACTAAGGAAAAGTTAATATTTAATCTCCTGTTTCTACTTCAAGATAGCATAATAATTCCATATATAAACAAATAACTTTATTGCTATAGCCAGATTACAGGGCTAAGAACAGAGGCCATACAAAGTTCCTGAAAATCTGGAGGAAGGGTAAATATTCGAGTCAAAACTTTAAAAAACAGGGGCACCTGGGTGGCTCAGTGGGTTGAGCCTCTGCCTTCAGCTCAGGTTTGAGCTGAAGGGATTGAGCCCCGCATCGGGCTCTCTGCTCAGCAAGGAGCCTGCTTCCCCCCTCTCTGCCTGCTGCTCTGCCTGCTTGTTATCTCTCTCTCTCTGTCAAATAAATAAATAAAATCTTTAAGAAAAAAAAACTTTAAAAAACAAACAATAAAAAGAATAAGTTGGAGATGGATAAACTAGATAAACTTAACACTGACAGCAAGAAGGGCACTAAAGCCAGTCCCACAATCAAGAGTCTCTAATCCCATGGAGAATTTCCATGGAGACAATGGTGAGAAGTGACAAGGAAGGAAGTTCTATGAAGTGATTCCCCTTTATGATGAACTAACAGGCCTAAAGAGTGAGAGTAAGCAGTAAGTACAGTCTGTGTTTCAGAAGAGGTTTCTCATTCTCACGTTATGATTCTCAGTAATAAACTAAAATTATTTTGATGAGCATACATAGCTAGGGAGTCACACATAGAGTTTCAAAGTTAATCTTAAAGATTTATTTATTTATTTATTCTTGCTGGAGAAAGAGAGCTAGAGCACTTGAACAAGCAGGGGGAGGGGCAGAGGGAGAAGCAGACTCCCCAATGAGCAGGGAGCCAGACACAGGACTCCAACCCAGGACTACGGGATCATGACCTGAGTTGATGGCAGACACCCAACCAACCGAGACACCCAAATGCCCCAAAGTTAATCATAAAGGGTATTTTCAGAAGTACCTTAAAGGGTAAATCCTGGATCAAAATTTATCTAATAATCTTTACTAATGAACCAGAAGATGAAAATGATAGTAAATCCATTAAATTAGCAAATGACACCAAGGTAAGCAGAGTTGGAGTCACCTCAAAAAAATACAGTAGAAAAAGAAATGTTGCTAAATTAATGAAAACAACCAACTTAGTACATTTAGGAATACAAATGAAATGGTACTGGCATAATATGAAATAAGCCTAAATTCAAGAATGGCTTCTAAAGCACATAATAGCCTACAAAATAAATGAAGAAAGACAGTACTGATGTTAAATACTTCCAGGCAGAAATAATCTGTCTGAACTTTCACAGAAGTTTAGCTATATCTTTCTTATGGTACTTAACTACATAAATCCCCAACTTGATTATAAATTCCTTACTGATTCTCCTTATAGTAGAAGCTCAATAAACACTGACATAATTGATTTAGAATGCATATTATACTAGAATAGGACAACTACAATAAGAACATAAAGTTGAGAGGGGCGCCTGGGTGGCTCAGTTGTTAAGTGTCTGCCTTTGGCTCAGATCATGATCCCAGGGTCCTGGGATCGAGCCCCACATCAGGCTTTCTGCTCAGCAAGAAACCTCTTCCCTCTCCCACTCCCCCTGCTTGTGTGTTCCCTCTCTCACTGTCTGCCAAATAAATAAATAAAATCTTTAAAAAAAAAAAAACATAAAATTGTTATATTTTAGAAAACACTCTTTGAGCTATAACCTTTCTTGATCTTCCATGGAAGGAGACAGGACATAGACATCAAGCAAAAGAAACTGAGGCACAGGAAGGCTAAATGACTGGCCTAAGGACACTATGTCAACCTAGTAAGTGGTAGAGCCAGGGCTCAAATTTTCTGATGCTCGGTGTTTTGCTCAGAATATCACAGTTGCCCAAAGAGCAGAGCAGAATGAGTAGAGAATTTTAATTCTGAAAATAATTCTATCTCCTTTGTGGAGAAAAAATGCCATACATTGAGAGGCCTGTGTAGTTGGTGGATCCACTTTTGGTCTTTGCATTTTAAGAGTGTGAAAAAAATCCCAAACCAAAAGGGAAACTAAAATCAGTAAACCTAACAAGGACAAAACCAGTAAAAAATGATAGAGTCAAGGTTTATGTTAGGAGGATTATCAGAAGAAAGGATAGTGGCACAGTGGAAAACACAGAAGCAGGAGATGGCCATCATAGTACTTTTCATAAATCTACATTTTTCCAAAAACAAAGACAGAAATTCATAAGTTATAACTATTCAGAACCATAAAGATCTTTAAACCTAATTCCTGCTCACTTTACATATGAAAAAAATGAAGCCTAAAAATATCAGGCGGTTTGTCTAAAATCATACAATTATTGTGCAGCAGTGCAATAAAACCTTGATCTCCTGACTCCCCGGTCAATGTTGTTAACATAAAACAGAGATTAATTTAAAACTGTTTAAAAATAAAACGAAACAGCCCAACAAACAAAAATGCCATGCCTACTCCATGAAACTAGTTTTGCATATTATAAAACAATAAAAAAAAATTCATAATGCTGGGATGCCTGGGTGGCTCAGTGGGTTAAGGACTCTGCCTTTGGCTCGGGTCATGATCTCAAGATCCTGAGATTGAGCCCCACATCGGGCTCTCTGCTCAGCGGGGAGCCAGCTTCCTCTCTCTCTCTGCCTGCCTCTCCGCCTACTTGTGATCTCTGTCAAATAAATAAATAAAATCTTTTTTAAAAAAATACATAATGCTATATATTTATTTTGTTTCCTTTATGTATCACAGACTCATTATTTGAAAGTATATCAAAATACTGAGACATACTCATTCTCAAAAAGTGAACTAATGTAAATGACTGAACAGTTTTTTAAATTTTAATTATTTTAATAACCATTGTTTTAGTAAAGAATACTGAAGAAACTATTGTAGCAATTCATTTCAATTGAACATTTCCATTCAACCCAAATTAACTAATTTAGTTAACAGACTCCTTTTTCTTGTAAGATTTAAGTAATCCCTATAACTCATGTGGGGCTTGAAACACAATCCCAAGATCAAGAGTCACACTCTTGTCACATTCCTCCGTCCCTCCCTCCTCCAACAGAGCCATGTAGGCACCTCCCACAGAACTCCCTTTAATAGTTCAGAGACTTTGTCTTGGGAGACATCATGAGAGGAAACAACTGACTCTTACTCTTTCCATTTCCCTGTTCAAATAGGAAGTCTTGGCAAAGAAAGGTGGAAAGCTGCCAGATTACCAACTTTCTCCCTTTCAGGAACATTTCAGGGATCTCATAAATGAGTGGTGTAGCAGAGCTTCCAAGCAAAATGGTTATCAAACTACCAACCTCCAGTTTTTTTTCTGGAAAAGGGAGGAATTTTTAATTTATGATGCTTTTAAAAGGGTGGTAAGGTTATTTTCAAATTAAGTTTTTAAGCATTGCTTTGATAATAATTGAAGCTAAATATGTATTACAATATTGAACTTTGTTATTTATTTTACATGCTATATATAGGACAAGCTACTGACAAATGTGGCCTTCACTATACCAGGGGCTGGCTGGGAGGAAAGGACAAAAAAAGAATTCCTCTACAAGTTTAGAAATATCTAGATACGGCTATGTTTTATTTGTCAAGGTTAAAAAGAAGCAAAGAGGCCTACTTTTTCCTGTATTCTCAAGCTACTCTACAGCTACCAGTTAGGACAATGTAAAATATTAGATTTGAATTTGCAACATTTCATGACTGTGACTCTTTGCTCACCATTCTGAATGAAGAACAAAGAGGAAAGATGCAGTGGTCACAATCTCCCACTATGTAAGAAGAGCAAGTGGCACAAAGACAACTAATGAAGGAGATCACTCTGCTCTGGCCTTGTTCAAATCACAAAGGTAAAAAGCCAGAAGAGATGACCTTGCCTAACCACCTCATTTACAGATAAGAAACTAGTGGTCACTTGTCAGTGACTTGCCAAAAGCCACATAACTAGGCAGTGTCAAAGATGGAATTAGATCCCTCCTTCCTTATGCTGCTCTACTCCCAAGAGTATCTGGCAGCTGGCAGAAAAGTGTCAGGCCTGAGGTGAAGGACAGCACAGTCATCAGCACGGGCTCAGTGTGGTTTGCAGAGCTACGAACTCTGCGGGCACTCTACCTGGCTTCTATCCCTGGTCACTGTAGCCACTCCCTGGATCCAATACATCCCAGCCTCTTGTATACTCTACCCATCAAATGGAAGTGAGAATTCGGAATGAAGGATTTTCCTGCTGACCTTCCACAGTAAAACATTTTGAAAACTCAAACTGACAAAGGTTCTACATTGCTTAATACTACTTAAATCAAGTTGCAAAAGATAAGGCATTTCAACATACCTTTTCAAAAACATGTTACTCTTAAAACAATTATATCCTGGACACAGCTCAAATGGCTAAGGGCTATACAATTTATTTTAGGTACCAGTTTCTAGAGAACAAAACCCTTCCTAACTGAATAGGCAAGCAACATGCCACCACATATTTTTCTGAGCCTTTGAAAACCTGACTTACATACTAGCTGGCATATAAGTATATAAGTATATATACTTATATAAAATATAAGTATTTTAAGTTAAATTCAAATGTAAATGGGGTTTTTTAAAGAAGTTTGGAAAATAAGTGTTTAGATGTGTTGTGTTAGCGCTATACCAAACTGTCAAACTACAGAATATGAAAACCCTAAGTTTAAATAAAGCCTAGAAGAAACATATTCATGAAAATAAAACAAAGCAAGCTGTTTTCCATAACTCAGCTAGGTTTGTTTGTCATCACTATTACTATCAGTATTAACAATTTAACAAGTGTAAGTACAAAGGATTTTCAAATCATTTAGTCCCAAACACAGTGCTATTTCCCTATTTTACAGATAAGGAAACTGAGGCTTAAAGAATTAAAATGTTTTGCTATGGGTCCCACAGTTATTAAATAATCAGGGCCTCATTTTCCTACAACAGCAAGGTTTTTTAAAAGACATTCGGCTTAAATCACCGTATTGGGAATTGAGACGCCTGGGTGGCTCAGTAGGTTAACTGTCTGCCTTTGGCTCAGGTCATGATCCCAGCCAGGGTCCTGGGATTGAGTCCCACATAGTCAGTACTCCTTGCTCAGCGGGGAGCCTGCTTCTCCCTCAGTTTGCTGCTCCCCCAGCTTGTGCTCTCTCACTCTCTGACAAATAAATAAATAACACAGGAATTGTTTGGCATTAAAAAAATATATATTTGAAAGAATAAAAACAGGGGCGCCTGGGTGGCTCAGTCGTTAAGCATCTGCCTTCGATTGAGGTTATGATCCCATGGGCCTGGGATCCAGGCCAACACTGCGCTCCAGGTGCACATCCAGCTCCCTGCTCAAAGGACAGCCTGCTTCTCCCTCTCCCTTTGCTGCTCCCCTTGCTTGTGCTCCTTCTTTCTGTGTCAAATAAAAAAATAAAATCTTAAAAAATAAATAAAACAAAAAATAAAAGAATAAAAACAGAAAAAAGAAAAAGACAGCTTTTTTTTTTTTGGCTTCTCCAATTTAAAGGCAATTTCCATAGTATACTTCCTGTTTCTACACTTTCAAATAAAATTTCCTCATCCCTTTTATTCTACAACTTTTTGTTTATCATGAATTTCACTGTGAATGTCTATGTATGTATGAATATATGCACACCACAATCCTTTTCAAATTGTTTATACAATATTTAGACTTTTGAAACTACTTCCTGACATCATTTTGCATTCTTACCAAGATGATACCTTTCAATCACTTAAGACATGTTTCCTTCTTAAACTGAAATTTCATGAGGCATACACATTCTCTAAGTTCTTTTTCACTTCTTTTTTTTTTAATATTTTTTATTTATTTATTTGACAGAGAGAGAGATCACAAGTAGACAGAGAGGCAGGCAGAGAGAGAGAGGGAAGCAGGCTCCCTGCTGAGCAGAGAGCCCGATGTGGGACTTGATCCCAGGACCCTGAGATCATGACCTGAGCCGAAGGCAGCGGCTTAACCCACTGAGCCACCCAGGTGCCCTCTTTTTCACTTCTTACTACAGCGTGTTCAGCACCCAGAAGGTCTCTTAAAAATGAAGAAGACAGGGGCGCCTGGGGGGCTCAGTGGGTTAAGCCTATGCCTTCGGCTCGGGTCATGATCTCAGGGTCCTGGGATTGAGCCCCACATCAGACTCTCTGCTCAGTGAGGAGCCTGCTCCCCCACCCCCTGTCTCTGCCTACTTGTGATCTCTCTCTCTCTCTGTCAAATAAATAAATAAAATCTTTTTTAAAAAAGAAAAAAAAATCTAAAAAAAAAAATGAAGAAGTCAATCTCAATATTCTCCTCAGAGCTGAATTTCTCAACAAACATTTTCAGCTAGATAATTCTTTGTTGTGAGGAGCTGTCCTATTCATTGCAGGGTGTAGCAGTATGCCTGGGGTCTACCCATTAGATCCCAGCAGCACAACTCTGCTACTAAGTGTGACAACCAAAAATGTCTCAGACAGTTAAAAATCACTGCTTTAGCCTAGTCAAATACTCCAGTTAAGAAGTATCAATTTAGGGACGCCTGGGTGGCTCAGTTGGTTAAGTGGCTGCCTTCGGCTCAGGTCATGGTCCCAGCTTCCTGGGATCGAGTCTCATATCGGGTTCCTTGCTCGGCAGGGAACCTGCTTCTCCCTCTATCTCTGCCTGCCTCTCTGCCTACTTGTGATCTCTCTCTCTCTGACAAATAAATAAATAAAACCTTTAAAAAAAAAAAAAAGAAGTATCAATTTAGGGGATGCCTGGGTGGCTCAGTTGGGTAGGCCGCTGCCTTCAGCTCAGGTCGTGATCCTGGGGTCCTGGGATCGAGTCCCACATCAAGCTCCTTGCTTGGCAGGGAGCCTGCTTCTCTCTCTGCCTCTGCCTGCCACTCTGCCTGCTTGTGCTCTCTCTCTCTCTCTCTCTCTGACAAATAAATAAATAAATAAAATCTTTTTTAAAAAAAAAGAAGAAGAAGAAGTATCAATTTAGTTTTCCATGTGTTTCTAAAGAATAGTAAGATCAACCCTGTAAAATTTTCTCAGGTTGAATTCTTTTCTCAGGATGTGAAAAATAATTTTTTATAGATTTATTTGTCAGAGAGAGAGAGCGAGCACACAAGCAGGGGAAGTGGCAGGCAGAGAGAGAGAAGCAGGCTCTCCACTGAGCAAGGAGCCCCATGTGGGACTTGATCCCAGGACGCTGGGATCATGACCTGAGCCGAAGGCAGACACTTAATCAACTGAGCCACCCAGGCATCCCAAGATGTGAAAATTTAACAACAGAAAAAATGGAAACAGCCAAGGTTTATGACACATAAACCTTATTTACTACAACAAATAATTTTCAAATAAGAATATATAAATTTTCAATTCTTTATAAAATTTGTATCATGGACGTCATAAATATCAGCTATTTCATTAACATACCCACTTGTTTACCACAAAAGGTTAAAGATACATTTCTTCAGGAATATTTTCAGAGAAAAAAAATAACTCACATATCTTGCCTTTCTTTTTCAGTGGGAGAATTAGTGTCATAAAGAAAATACACTGAATAATATCTATAAAACCTTCCTTTATAACAACCACAAAAATAAATGGTGGCAACACTTCACAGAAGCAGAGATGTACGCTGATAAAGATGAGGGAATCCCAGATTAGACTTCTAATGGATACAATTCCTGAAAAAAAGGAGTTTCTTTTCTGAGGCCTATTATAAAGTGAGGTTTGCCACTGGCAGCATACCTCATTCTAAAAGAAAGAAAATGACATGAAATAAAATAAAGTTTCTTTTCCTACAGTCCACTAAAAAAGAGGAATAAATGACATAATATTGTGGCGTTTTAATTTCAGATGTGAAAAAGTTCAAAATCCCCAGGAAGCATAGTTCACAATTTCATAGTAAAAAGACATACAATTAAAATCAGAGTACTGGGGGCGCCTGGGTGGCTCAGTGGGTTAAAGCCTCTGCCTTCGGCTCAGGTCATGATCCCAGGGTCCTGGGATCGAGCCCCACATCAGGCTCTCTGCAGGAAGCCTGCTTCCCCCTCTCTCTTTGCCTGCCTCTCTGCCTACTTGTGATCTCTGTCAAATAAATAAATAAAATCTTAAAAAAAAAAAAAAAATCAGGGACGCCTGGGTGGCTCAGTTGGTTAAGCAGCTGCCTTCGGCTCAGGTCATGATCCCAGCGTCCTCCTGGGATCGAGTCCCACATCGGGCTCCTTGCTCATCAGGGAGCCTGCTTCTCCCTCTGCCTCTGCCTACCATTCTGTCTGCCTGTGCTTGCTCTCTCTCTGACAAATAAATAAATAAAATCTTAAAAAAAAAAAATCAGAGCACTGGCACTGGAAGGCCCCTCATATGATACTTATTCCAACTCCCAATTTTAAAGAAAAAGGAAAGAAAAATTTGGTAGAGAAGAAATCTTTGAATATATCCATAAACTTTGTTTCTTTAAAAATAAATCTGACATAAATAGGGCACACCGTTTTAACTTGGCAGGTGATTTTGAGCAGTGACCACATGGGAATATTATATTATTTGGTATGATTTTTTTTCCTTTTAAAGTCTAAAGTAAGATGAAGAAACTAACAAGAAGAAAGGCTATGGTTTATCCAACACAACAACCTAGAACCCATGTTTCCTAAATGCTAGCCCAGTCCCTTTTCAGATTTCAAATAATGTTTACAGACTAGAGGGGAGCCTGGGTGGCTCAGTCAGTTAAGTGTCTGCCTTCTGGTGGGGTCATGATCCTAGATTCCTAGGATTAAGCCCCACAGGGGGCTCCTTACTCAGTGCAGAGCCTGCTTCTTCCTCTGCCCCTCACCTTGCCCGTGGTCTCTCACTTTCTATCTCAAATAAATAAAAATCTTAAAATAATAATAATGTTTACAGACTAGGAAGAATAATTGGTATTCAACAGTATTCTGAAGAAAGAGTTGGCTCCTACAGAAGGCACCGGAGATTTGATTCCCTTAATGTCTCCTCCTTTACTTCTCTTTCTCTTGCATTTTATTAGCATTGGGGGAGGGCACATAAAGGATGTAGTGTCGGGCAAACCACACAGAACCAATCAAATGATCAGCGACCTATCCAAAAAGGCTCCTCCCCAACCAGGGCAGTACTCCTGGCTCTGTAACAACATTGTTAATATAAATATATGGTTCACAAATGTAATTATAAATTTCAGGAACCAAGCTTTTTTTAAAAAGGAAAAAGAAACGGGGGGATGAATTTTAATAATACACTGTACTTAACCCAACATAATTATTATTTCAACATATAATCAGCATGAAAGATTGAGATCTTACACTCTTTCTCCTACTATTTTCAAAACTCCACCTTATTTCAGACTTAACAGCAAGTCTCAATTCACACTCACTACATTTCAAGTGCCTAACAGCCGCAGGGCTGATGGCCACCCATCGGACAGCGTGGCTCTATAACTATTTGTTGACTAAATTAAAAACAGTTCCATCCATTTGAGTAGTTCTTTGGATTTCCTTCCAAAGCTGACAAAACTCCCAAAAGTCTCTTGTAGAGTGAAAGAGTATCCCCAAGATCCCCAAAGCTTAATATGCATTATCAGTGCAAATAATCAACCTTTTCTGAAAAGTGTGCAAACATACTACTTACTACTTCTACACACTCAATGTTGAGGACAGAAACGTTTGTGTTTGGGGCATGCACCTAATTAATGATGGTGCCTGTCGTGGCTTGAATTATTTTTTTCTATCATCCAAAACAAAACTGAAAGTCATCTCCTACTGAGGTGAAGTAAATATTAAGGAAAGAAGTCGTCTTCTCAAAAGCTGAAAGTACTGTAAGAAGCCATACTAAACAGGCCTGTAGGAATGATCTTCCAGGGCCAACAGAGATCCCTGCCCAAATCCTGCAATCCTAAAGAGAAGGAAGCCAGGTCCTGCTTGCCATAAAATGCCAAGAGAAGGTTAACTGCGAAACGCAATTTCCTTTTTTTTCTTCCTTGGTGCCACTTTATTAGGCGTGTGTGACCACGCAGCCATCCCCACTGCACGCGGTGCTGGAGGAGAAAGCTTTTTTAAATGCCGTGGAGCCAACGGGGCCAGACTGAGGGCAGCGAGAGGACCCTCCGAGGAGGGCAGGACAGAGCCGGGAGTCCGCCTCCGGGACGCGGAAGGCGGGAACTTGGGCAGGGCGAGCGCGACCCTGCAGCCTCTCCCCACCCCGGGCGGGTACCCGGGACCCCGCGGCGGCGGAAGCGGGCAGAGGCCTCCCGGCGTCGCGCACCTGCCGCCCGGGGAGGGGGCCCAGCCGAGGGCCCTCCCCGGAGGCGGAGTCTCGGGCGGCGGAGGGAGCCGGGCCCGGGCTGGGACCGGGCAAGAGGAGCCCCCGGCGTGGGCCCCTTCGCCAGCGCCGCAGCCCACCGGCCGCACCCTCTCGCTTACCGCCCCAGATCCCCAGCTTCAGCTGGGACTTGTTGAGGTTCTCCACATAGTCCCCCAGGAATCGGTTCAGCAAGTCCGCGACCACCGACTCCAGCACCATGGTGGGACTGAGGCACCGGAGAGGGAGGAGCCGGAACCGCCTGGCGCTGCTGAGGGCGGTGGTGCGCGCCGCGAATGACAGCCCACGAGCGCCAGCCCGCCCCCGCGCCGCGCGCGTGACCTGGGCTGTGCGCAGGCGCGCCGCCGCCGCCGCCGCGAATCCTAGGACGCGGACGGTGGGCGGCAAGCTAGCTGTCTCTCTGCTGCTGCGGCCTCAGTCACCCGAGGGCGGGCGGGGGTGCTACGGAGAGCCGCGCCCAAGGCACCAAATGGGAAGGACGTTAAGAAAAAGGGCAGGCAGGAGTTACTGAGCACAGCGACCTCTACGTGGCCGCTCTGTTTGCCTGCGGTCGCCTCCTGTCGGCCTTGGGTCCGCAGAGCTCACCGTCCTGGGCAAAAGCTGCTCCCCAGCGCCTCACCTTGCCCCGGCGGAGCGGACCCGACCCAGGGGGTCCGGCGCCTCCCAGGCCCCAAGTTCATCCTAGGATCCTCCTAGGCAACTACCCTTTCACCCGTGGATCAGATGAGAGAAAGAAGACCCTGCACCCTTGTCCTGCTACATTAACCCCGCCTGGGGCAACATCTCCGTTTCTTTTTGGTTCTTGAAAATTTTAATGATTTAAAAGTGAAAGGAGAGGGAACAGAACGGTATCGTAGGATGAAAGATAAAATGGCAACTGAATATGCATCGTGTTCTTACCCTTCTGTGCTTGACTCACTTTTAGTTTACTCAGGAGCTGTTTCTTAGTTACCTCATTAGGGAAATGAAGAACAAAGGTAGTACTTACTTTATTTTCTTTAAGTATGGGTTAGCTGTTATTTATATGTTACTTTCTTCCATACTGTCCTTGAACTGTTCTAGTGTGGCAGGACATTGAAAGTGGGGGCTTTTATAGTGCAAGAACTCGACCTTAATAAAATTTAACCACCCATTAGAATCCCTTTGTTTTTTCTTAAAATAGATTTCAAAAAGCTGTTGAGAACAGAAATAAACCTAAATACTAAGACTGTTGTAATCAGAAGCATTTACTGGGGCCCCTGGGTGGCTCAGTGGCTTGGGCCTCTGCCTTCCGCTGGGGTCGTGATCTCAGGGTCCTGGGATGAAGTTCCATGTCGCCTTGGGCTCTCTGCTCGTCAGGGAGCCTGCTTCCCCCTCTCTCTCTGTCTACTTGGGATCTCTGTCAAATAAATAAATAAAATCTTAAAAAAAAAAACAACACTTGTTAACATGTAATGTCTGAAAAACAGTGAATTGCTCCTAAAGAACTGCTATCAACCAAATATTTGTGTTCCCCCAAAATTCTATGTTGAAATCCTAATCCCCAACGTGATGGTATTAGGAGATGGGGCTCTAAGGTGGTATTTAGGTCGTTAGGTAATTAAGCAAAATCCTCATGAATAGAATTAGTACCCTTTTTAAAAAGACCACCCCCCCCCAAAAAAAATACAGAGAGCTCCCTCTGCTTTTGCATGTTGAGAACACAACAAGAAAACACCCATCTATGAACCAGGAAGTGGGTCCTCACCAGATTCTAAATTGCCTGGCATTTTAATACTGGACTTCCAATATTCAGAGCTGTGAGAAATTTTTATTTTTTTAAACCACAGTTTATAGTACTTTTTTATAGCAGCCTGAATGGACTAAGACAAGATCAAAGAGACGTTAAAATGTCTGCAATTGTGTTATGTAAAATGGATGTAAAAGAAAGAACCAATACTAATCAGTACTATCAATACCCACCTCCATCCTTCACAGGTATACACAGAAAATATGTCCTTAACCATTTGTCCTTCATTGCTCAGTCGCCCTGACAAAATACCTAGGAGGCACTGTGCACTTCTTTCCTTCACTATCTGCAACCAATGAAAAGCCAAACCTGTCTATTCTGCTTCTGCCACATTTCCTGAATTCTTCTTATATTTCACCTGGAGCATGTAATCACTTTCTTTTTTTTTTTTTTTTTAAAGATTTTATTTATTTATTTGACAGAGAGAGAGCACAAGTAGACGGAGAGGCAGGCAGAGAGAGAGAGAGAGGGAAGCAGGCTTCCTGCTGAGCAGAGAGCCCGATGTGGGACTCGATCCCAGGACCCCGAGATCATGACCTGAGCCGAAGGCAGCGGCTTAACCCACTGAGCCACCCAGGCGCCCATGTAATCACTTTCTAACTGGCCTCCTTTTTCTCCCTTCTCCATCCATCTGCACGCTGCCATGGGAGCTAGTTTCTAAAGCACAGGAGAACTCAAGTTAGTCACCTGCTCAAAAATACCCAGTAACTTTCCACTGTTTTGACACCCTCCTCTAACTGTCCCCAAGGTGTTTCTAGTCCACCCATCCTCCTCCAATAATCTGTCTCCCCTTGTGTACTCACACCAACTATGTACTGAAGGGAAAGCAAAAACAACAATAACAACAACAACAAACAAACAAACCAACAAAACAACAACAAAAAACCCCAGTACTATGATCTGGTTGGGATAGGCATGCACCATAAAACAGTTAAGCAAACAATGCAAGGACGTATGATGTATAAGTAACAGTGCAAGATTATACGAAGATGCCACAGGCAGAAATAGAATGGTCAAGCAAATGAAACAGAGGGCATAATCTGCTGGGAGATGTGAGCTATACTCATCCTTGTATAATAGTAATTCCTTGCACTTCTATGGTACTTTACACTTTTGAAAGAATAATGTGTGTGTTTTTATATGCATTATTCCATTTTATTAATATTCAGTTTTAACTCATGACCTGTGATACCATTATTATGCCAAGATATGCATTTTCATGTAATCCTCACAAAAAAAATCTGTGGAATAAGTAATGCAGGTAGTAATACTGCCCCATTTTACAGGAAAATAAGTCAAGAATACTAAGCAATTTACTGAAAATTACATAGCAGGCATTAATTTCCTTTAGCTCCCTGAACATTGCCACCCTTTCCTCTTTCAATAATTGTAGTTAAATCACTGCTAGACTAGTAATAATTCTCAGATCTTACTTTGGAAGGTTAATCAAAGAACAGAAAATCTCGAGGCGGAAACTTCAACTTAATATTGTCAGTATTTTTTTAATTTATTTTTAAAGATTTTATTTATTTATTTGATAGAGAGAGATCACAAGTAGGCAGAGAAAGAGAGGGAAGCAGGCTCCCTGCTGAGCAGAGAGCCCGATGCGGGCTCGATCCCAGGACCTGAGATCATGACCTGAGCCGAAAGCAGAGGCTTAGCCTGCTTAACCCACTGAGCCACCCAGGTGCCCCTATTGTCAGAATTAATAATGCTATTACAGCATAGTAGAAAAAGCTTGCAAATTTTAGTATTTCACTTTTTAAGTATGTTCTGACAGTTTGATAAGGTGCACACAGCAATGCTCCAAATCCTACATACTTCTTGAAGAAATCAGATATTTACAGTCCTAATCTAAAACAAAGTAATGTAAAGAAGTATTATTACACTCTGATGTATAGCACTATACCCAAAGGAGTTTGGATATGGAGGTTAAAGAAAGTAAACATTGTAGTAATTACAGTTCTTACATTCAATCTGACTTAAGAATGATGCGACAACAAAAGCAATTGCAAAAGTAAACTGCAATGTGGGACTGAGCAGTAAACTACAATTAAAAATTAACAACCCTTGGGTTGCCTGGGTGGCTCAGTCAGTTAAGTGTTCAATTTTTTTTTTAATTTATTTTTTTTTTTTACTTTCTAACTCTTGATTTCAGTTCAGGTCATGATCTCAGGGTCGTGAGATTGAGCCCCATATTGGGCTCTGCGCTGTGGAGGGGTCTGCTTAAGGTTCTCTCTCTCCCTCTCTCTCTGTCCCTCCCACCAACTCACCCATGTGTGCTCTCTCTCCCTCTCTCACACACACACACATGCAAATAAAAAATTAACAACTCTTGCTTAAAAACTGAAAAGTAAGAATTTCTAACTTTGCAATACCTCATACCCACATGCTATTTCCTTACCTTTCGTTGAGAGAAAGCAAAAGGTCTTTGGGGGGAAAAGAAGAAAATGGAGAAGAAAGCTAGAGAACAAGCATAACACCATGGACTGTCGGAAAATTCAGGAAGATTAGCTGGCAGAAAGCACTGGAGTAGATTGCAGAATTTGAGAACCAGAGGAAAACAAATCTGGCTAATCCAACCCCCCTCGTTTGACAGGTGGAGACAGTGAGTAGGAAAGAGAATTAAGGGACTTGCTAATGTTCCACAACAAGTTAGTGACTGTCAGAGCTAACATTCAATGTCCTGACTCCCTGGTCTGTGTTTTTTCCATAGCTCCATACTCTACTTCCTTGAATGAGAAAGACAGATAAGCCAGAGCACAGGTGTTTTTTTATTTGGTTGTAAGCTCTCTTTTTCTTGCTTTCTGTGACACCTGACCTCCAATTTATTATCTTTTTAAGTCTATATTGTTCAGTTTCCTCCTACTACAAGAACACCTCTGGCCTGGATGGTATGTAATCTATTCACCCTCACTTCACCAAATTATTTTAGAGCTCCGTTACTGGATGTTCCCACGGTTCTAGCTGTGAGCCCTGAAGTGCCACAGCCTTCCTCTGAGGAAATTTGTGTGTTCCAGACATAGGGCTGGATCCTGTTACACCATCTTCCCAAGTACTCTGTGGCTCATGCTTCTAAGGTAAGGAAAACATAAGGCTTAATGGGGCCACAGGGGACCAGCCATTCAAAGACAAGCCTGATGCTTTCAAGAAACCTTACACAGGAAATGCTTCTAAAGTGTCACTGAAGAAGGTGCATTGTTAATAAAGACAAAGCAAATCTGCCACAAAGAAAAATGTTTTTAGAGGACTTCATGTGTGAATCAGCTAATCCCTGACTAAGCAAACCTGTATAATAATAACAGCTAAAAGCTCACTAGCACTTACTGTGTGCCAGACATTTCATGTATTTTTAACACAACAGTCTTGTGTGGTAGATATTATTACTCTCATTTTACAACTTAGATTCAAAGAGGTTAACTAACTTGCCCACAGTCCCATAGCTAAAAATTTGCATAAACAGATTCAACCTTGTACAGATTTACTCCAAAGTCTGTATTTCTTCACCCATAAATCATTTCTCATGCTCTGGTGCTTTTTTCCTTTCTCCCACCACAGCATAGCTTTGCGTAACAACTTCTCAGATGGTGAGCCTCCCCATTTTAACCAAGGGCTCTCTGGGCTCTCACTTGCAGAGCTAACAGCTTCTTGTCTCCTGACAAAAGTGAGCCAAAACACATTCTCAAGTGTATATATAATTCAGCAATCATTCTCCCATAGATTTAGCATTGCCCCCCAAGAATCTGAGCCAGGCATGGAGATGATATAAAGACAAAGAAGTAACTAGTCAAGGGCATGGCAAGCCCAGGGACCTGTCAACCCTGCTTCCCTGCCAAGACTAAATATATAAATCCTGTTTAATAGTTTCTTCTCGCTTCTGCCTCTGCTAGACAGAATTCAAATATTTCATCCTCATCATTGCTCCTCTGATGGATGTATATAGCTGATGTGATCTTGTATAGCCTGGATCCACGTGCCTAAGATGGCGGCTAAAACTCAGGAAGTATTCAATAAACATTGCTTTGAATGAATAAATGAACTAATGAGCACTCGTTCTCTTCTATAATAACAAATATCATATCAGACATTGTGTATGTAGGTTGTATGCTCAACTCTTAACATGCATAATCTAGTATATACTTATGACAACCCTATAGGTACATACTATTATTCTCAGAAGGGATGTGGGAGCTCTCCTGGGTCTCTTTTATATCATCATTAATTTCATTACCTCTTAAATGTCCCAACTACTATTGTACATTTGATACAGTGGCTTGGAAAGGTTTAGTAACTTGCTCATGTCACATAATAAGGAGTCATTCTACAATCAAAACCAGATCCGACTTCAGACCCAGTTTTTTTTTTTTTAAGATTTTATTTATCTATTTGACAGACAGAAATCACAAGCAGGCAGAGAGGCAGGCAGAGAGAGAGGAGGAAGCAGGCTCCCTGCTGAGCAGAGAGCCCAATGCAGCCCTCCATCCCAGGACCCTGAAATCATGAGCTGAAGGCAGAGGCTTTAACCCACTGAGCCACCCAGGCACCCCCAGATCCAGTTTTCTTAACCTCAGCACTCAACAGTGTCTCTTCTATTTTTATTATCATTAATATAATTGCAACTTCTGTGTATCTAGCTCTTACCATGTTCCAGGCACAATGCTAAATATTTTACATTATTAGATTCATTTAATTCCCAAAGCAACTCATTTATGCTCACTAATGTATATTATTACCTCCATTTCCCATCACTGCGAACATGGTAAGTTACTAGGAATAATCATAATTTGCAGGTTTATATGACAGTTCTATTGTGTAAATCATGGAGCACAGTGCCTGTGTATGTATACCCTGAAAACAAAATGCACATGTCCCATCCTAAACCCTTTGGATGAATTTAATTCACTGAACCTTATTTTGTTTAATTACTAAACATTATTTGGAGAAACAATTAACTTACAAGGAAGGATTTTAAGCAGAAATAGCATACACCCAAATTCTGAACAAAATGCCTCAGATCTCTTTTAAGCTGAGCTAGCCGGAAGCAGTTCTACAAAATGAACATAGGTCAGTTTTCAAAAGGAATAAAAAGGGTCTCCCAGGTGGATACAGCCTAGAAAGGCCAGAGGTGGAGGGGGGTGCCTTCAAAGCATGGTTCCAACAGCAGTTGTATACAGGAGTATATATTCCCAATCAAAAATCAGCACACAAAGGCTTAAGAAATGGGTTGTGATTTTAAATTACCATATGAGATACACACAATCTTACACGTAATTTTAAGTGTATACTAACTGATTTCTTAACATATGGAAACACCTCTGTAACCGCACCCAGATCAAGATATGGAATATTTTCAGCACTCCATAAGGTTCCGGTACCGAATGAATTCTAATCAACAAAGAAAATACATTTAAAATCAGGACTGAACATCAGAAAGCAGGTAAGAAACTTCGAAGGCTGGCTTTTGGGGGACAGGGACGGTATTAGGTAAAAATAAGACAAACACGACTTGCATCTTCTTTTAGTGGTGGGCGTAGAGTGCTTCTGTGGATTCACATTCATACGTGCGGCGATCCTCCCAATGACTCTCGATATAGTCGAGATTTAACCTTTTTCGCACGTGAGAAAAATAGAAACTTGTTTAGGGTTTCTGAGAATAACAGACCCACCAGACGTAAGGGAGAGAAGGAACTGGATGTTTTGAATTTGCGCAGTCCACGGAGCCACGTGGCAGAGCGGAAGGCCTGGCATCAGGTTACCAAGCAGCGCCTCTCGCGCCCGCGCATTGGTCAGCGGTCAGGGCTGCAAGTATAAAGGCTCAGGCCGGCTGTCCTTGACCAGCGGTGCTGAATCCGGCCGCGCGCGCTTTGAACTTTGTGGAGGCGACGCGCCTCCCTGGTTGGGTGCCTCTGGCAGAACCGTGCAGACACCCATCTGACACCGGACCCCAGGTACGGGAGGAGGAACCCACCTTGTTTAACTCTCCTGGGAGCAAGCCGTGAGTCCTAGAGGGGTAATAATTATTATTCTAATTCTCGCCAAAGACTAGAGTGCAATAATCCAAGGATTCAGGAAACGATTGCACAAGCAAAGCTCTTCTTGGCACTGAGGCCTCTCACCAAAGTGAGAGGCCAACATTTTAAGAACCTCCGCCTTAGGCCAGCGGAGGATCAAGATTAAATCAACAAGCCCTGAAGTGTACAGGACTGGCTAGAGACAACAGAAGAACGATTGTTCTTCAGTCACTGAGATATAGCTCGCAATAGCAGCGAGAAGGGCAGCTGGCATTGTCCCAGGGGAGGAAGAAGAAAGCAACCCTGAAGTAGGAGAAAAGACACGGGAATTACTGCGCCTCGCAGAGCTCCCTGCGACGACTGGTATACCACTGTGAAGCGCAGGCTGACCAGCACCCGCAGTGTCCTTGCATCCGGCATTCGCCGCCTTATGTGGTGCCTGGAGAGGCTCCGCTTGGGTCCCGAGCGCCTCCTGAAGGGCAGGAACGGGATTCTTCGGACCCGGGGCCACCAAGTCCGGGTCCTCACGCCCGCCGCGTGGGAAAACGTGCTCACCCCGGACCGCATCCCTGAGTTCTGCATCCCCCCGCGACTTGCGCCGGGCACCGCCCTGGCTGCGCTCCGGGTTTCCTGGATCCAAGCGGCAGAAATCGAGGACGGGGCCGGGCACACGGACTGGGACCCGCTCTCGCAGGCCGCGCTCTCGCTGCCGCACCTGCCGCGCGCGCGCACCACCTACGGCTTCTGCGCGCTGCTCGAGAGCCCGCACACCCGCCGCAAGGAGTCACTCTTCCTCGGGGGTGCCGGCGCCGCCCCGCTCCTGCCCCCGGGCGCAGCCCCGGACCCCGACCCCGCGCTCCCCGCTGGCCCCCGGCAGACCCCGGACGTGCCCGCGCCGCCGCCCCGCGCCCACCGCCTCCTGCGCGCCCCCGAAGGGCTGCTGAGCCGCGCGCTGCGGGCCCGGAGGAGCCGTGGCCTGCCGCGCGCCCGCTCCGTGTCAAGCGGGGACCACGACGACTACGAGCGCGGCGCCGGCTCGCGGCCCCCGGCCCGGGCACCCTCCGCGTCCCCGCCGCCGCCGCCGCCACCGCCTGGCCCCGACCCGCGGCCCGAGCGCCTGGAGGCCGAGGGCACCGTGGTCCTGGGCCGCGCCGGGGGCGCCCTACGCCTGGCCGCCGAGTACAGCCGGGCCAGTGGGCGGCTCCGCGTGCGGCTGCTCGGCGCCGAGGGCCTGCCCGCAGGGACCGCCGAGCCCCGCGCCGTGGGCTGCCGCGTCAGCTTCGTCCTGCGCTCTCCGGGCAAGACGCGCCCGCAGCGCAGCGCCGTGGTGCGGCCGAGCCGCAAGGCCGCCTTCGACCAGGACGTGTGCCTGGACGGGCTGTCGGAGGAGCAGGTGCGCCGCCTGGCCGTGCGCGTCAAGGCGGAGAAGCGGGGCCGCGGGCTGGGCCAGGGCGAGCTGCTGCTGGGCTCCCTGCTGCTCCCCTGAGGGCGCCGGGGCCTCGGGCCCTCCCCTTGGGGCGCTCTCCGCGCGCTGGGACCTCAGACCCTGACAGCCGCTTCAGACAAAATAAATGCTATTTATTTTTATATTCAGGCCTTTGTTCAGTCCAATATTGGCACATACATTGCTAGATTATCACAATAAAGGACGTAGTATTTTGTGTAATACCTTCAGAATTCATTTCAGCAAATGGTATGGTGTTCTGCAGGAGTGGTTCCCAATATAGACAATTGCACTTCATCTTCCCCAATATAGATAGACAATTGCGACTTCATGCTCCCCACTGCTCTATTGGGAGACTCTGGATCACAGGAAGTGTTAAAACTAGAGGGTGTGCTGGTGATCTCTTTGCCCCAACCTCCTCAACTGAAGTTTGTTCATTCCACAACATCCATTGATCACACATCCATCTTAGAGCGTGTGTTATCTTTGAAGCATCATTTAAGACCCCAGGTGAGAAAATGAGGCCAAGAAAGGTGAAGTTACTTGTTCAAGGTCAACAGTGAATTATTAATAGGAACTCAGATCTGATGCTTTTAGCTACATCTTTCTGAGAAAGCACTGGAAAAACTGAAACCACTTTAATATTCTTGACTATAATAATAAGTTTTACAAGTACTAACTTGTTTAATTTTTAAACAAGCCTAAAAGATAGACACAGTTGTCCTCATTTTAGGGAAGAGGATATTGAGGCACAGAATATAGAGCAGAGTTAGGATTTGCACGGAGGCAATCAGTATTTTACTCATTACTTTCTAGAAATAATACCAAGCATCTGAAGGGTTTATCTTTGGGGGACTGTAACTTACATCTGAAACTGTTGATTCTAAGTTGGGGGTCCCCTCATATTCTCCCACCCTAGTGGAAAAGCAAATTGGTTCAAATGAGTAATTTATTATCTCGTGCTAATGTCTAAGGTTCTGTTCGAGAAGATGCTAACTAGCCTCAGAGTCATAGAAAAAAGGGTGGTAGCCTAACTGGCCCCAGCTGAGCTAATATGCCAGGGCAGGGAGTCTAGAACATAACTATAATACTGTTCTACCTCTGGCTTCTGATAGTGATAATAAGTGTATTATGTTTTAATCGATGATTTTCCTTTCTTGGCCACATTCACTGCCAAACAAGCATATTTCTTCCTTTCTTATGCATATAGGAGGAAAATGTGTCCTTAAATGAGGGTTCAATATATTTGAATATGTGGTGTGATGTGGTGTTAAATATGACTACATTAGCAGCCTGGATTAAGAAACCATGTCTGCTTTCACTAAACTGTTAGAGTTTTATCCACTGGTACTCATGAAAAAATGCTGTTTAGAACAGGGTTTCAGTTTTAGTCACAACTCAGGCATTAGCTGAAAATGGGTTATTGTGGTAGGTGCTTACCACGACCATCATCGAACAAATGCAAAGAATAACTGAATTCACTGTCAAAATCAGCCACATCCAGAAGATTCATGTGGTTGACCAAGTGAATTATGACATAACAGTACTCAGAGCATTCATGTGCTCTTTAGTGCCACTCTAAGTCACCATATCCCTGGCCTTCAAACCAACAACTTTTTTTAAAAAAATGTATAACTTTCTCTGTGATTACACAATTTTGGTAGAGTAACTGATTCTGAGTTCACATATGTAGTAGTTTAAAAGGAAAATAAATAGAAAGTGAAAACAAATTGGCTACATACAATATATCATGTTGGGAATTTATTTTGCTGCCTTTTTTTTTTTTTTAAGTAAAAACAGATTGCAGTGATGGTTTAAATAGCAAAACCTATTCCAGAAAACATCGCAATCATTATTGTCACTAGATTATATACAAATAATAGTTTGGGGGAAGAAGCGCTTTATTAAGGTAACATCAACATACTCAGGGACCTAAATTTTCCATGAAATAATGGTGGGTATTTCCAAACAGAATCTCCACCACTATCAAGTTACAGTTGATCAAACAACGTAAGAGCCTAAATCAGCAAGACTTAAATGATGAAAATACAATCATAAATCATAAAGCCTTGGGATTTTAGAGTTGAAAAGAACTTTAAGAATTATTTTGTGCAGACCCATGTAACATAGAAAAGGACCAAAAAGACAAACTGCAGATTGCCCTAAATCACACACCTAGTATAAGAGATAGGACTAGGACCCGTTCTATTCTCAGTTTGCTCTTTAACAGAATGAGTCTTTGGACCACTACTTCTAAGAAAGAGAAACATTTGTATGTAAATTCTTTTAAATCACAGAACTAATTTGAATGTTTTGCATTTAAGAAATCTTTCCAATACAAATTTTTTTCAGGAAAGCATCAGCTTGCCTTGGGCAAATTTAAATTTGGTTTGCACTTTGCTGCCCTCTAGTGGATCCCTCATTAGTTTCGTCAGTGTTTTTACTCCTTTGGTGTTAGACCATCTCAACTAAATACTAAAGACCAATATAATGTCAGAACCCAATCACCTTGAAGATGTGTGCTAATATCTGATTACAGCAAAGATTCACATTGCCAAACTAACTAAATACAGCTATCTGAATGTAGAAGATGTAAAAAAAATTTTTTCAGATAAAAAATGAAAACAAAAGGGACGCCTGGGTGGCTCAGTTGGTTAAGCAGCTGCCTTCGGCTCAGGTCATGATCCCAGCGTGCTGGGATCGAATCCCGCATCGGGCTCCTTGCTCATCGGGGAGCCTGCTTCTCCCTCTACCTCTGCCTGCCATTCTGTCTGCCTGTGCTCGCTCTCTCTCCCTCTCTCTCTCTGACAAATAAATAAATAAAATCTTTTAAAAAAAATGAAAACAAAAGAAAAACTTCCCATTAGTTACGAAGCTAGGAGTTTATGTGTCAATGGTATGCTGGCTGCAAAAAATTTTTTAGAGTTCTCATGTTTCTCAGTTGGGTTTAGGTATGCACATCTTTGCAGAAATGATATTGCACAATCTTTCCTCTTTTGTGGCCCACACAACAGACCACGACTTAAGCTTTAGTTAATTACAAATTTAAAAATCGAACCAATAGCTTGGTCACTTGGTTTTACAAAGGTAATACATTCAATACCTAAAATACTAGCTTTAAAATGGCTCGAACATGCCTAGAAGATTATTTCTTTACAATCTAATTTTCTTTTATACACACACTACAATTCCAAAAGCCTTCCCCCATATCCATTTCCAGAACCTAGGTCAGAATACTATTTTTGGTAAAGATATTTGAAAGAGCAAAAAGTGGGTACCATGTGATCTCTATGATAGTAAAGCAATAGTATGGTTAAAAGGTACAAACTTTCAGCTATACGATGAATAAGGTTTAAGGATCTAATGTATAACATTATGATTATAGTGGATAACACTGTATTGTATAATGATATTTCCAAAGAGTATAGAACTTAAATGTTCTCACAAAGAAGAAGAAAAATATGTGAGTGATGAGAATTACTTAACTAGATAGAGGAAGCAATAAATATATATAATTGGATAAAAGGCCATTCAAAAGGTTTATTTAGAGGGGCACCTGGGTGTCTCGGTCGGTTAAGCGTCTGCCTTCTGCTCAGGTCATAATCCTGGGGTCCTGAGATGGAGCCCTCATCAGACTCCCTGCTCAGCGATGGGGGCTGGGGGGAGGGAGCTGCTTCTCCCTTTCACCCTGCTTCCCTTCCCTCTGCCTCCCCCTCTGCCCCTCCCTGCTCATACTCTCTCTCTCAAATAAATAAGTAAAATCTTTAAAAATTAAAAACATAAAAAATAAACAAAAGGTTTATCTGGAATATCTATCATGGGTTGAATACTTTTCAAAAATTTCAATTTATACCTGCAAATAAGATACAAAATGTCCTTGCTCTTATAGAATTAAGTTTTCAAAGTTGGGGAGGGAGACAGAAAATACACAAATAATTTCAGTAGAGCTTCAGGAAATAAAATGTGATAATAAACAAAAGCACGATTATGGACAAAAAGACACCTCAGATTGGATGGTCAAGAAAGGCCCGCGTGAAGACCTGACCCTGAGCTTTTTCTCCAGGTTCACATACATATTACCATCAGAGTTCAATCCAGTTTGCTGACACAGGGACCCATGGCCTCCCATGGCCGCCTCACAAGTGTTTTCCTAGAAATTCCGCTGATACCTTATCACCAGTGGGAAGTCCTTCCCATGTGGTTCAACTCTAGTGTGTAGAAGCTCTTCTGCCTCCAGGCTTATAAGTTTAACAGATAGAATAAACCTGAGGCAGCCCATGGTGTTTACAAACGCAATTTTTACTATTTTGCATATTACATTGGCATATTATCATACCATTAGCTAAGAATTTTGTTAAGACATTATAATGGCACTTGCAATGATTTGAGAGGATGACAAACTCTGGTCTTATTAGGCCCTCGGCGGCATTTAGGAAGCAAATAACAACATGATTTTTCTTGTTTGTATTTTATGGTTTTCACAGCTGATTTTTTTTTTTTTTAAGATTTTATTTATCTGACAGAGAGAGATCACAAGTGGGCAGACAGGCAAGCAGAGAGAGAGAGAGGAGGAAGCAGGCTCCCCGCAGAGCAGAGAGCCCGATGTGGGACTCGATTCCAGAACCCTGAGATCATGACCTGAGCTGAAGGCAGAGGCTTACCCCACTGAGCCACCCAGGTGCCCCCTTCACAGCTGATTTTTATCCTTTAGGCTCACGAAACTTCTCAACAACTATTTGTGGTAGGTACTCTTATTACACCTGGGGTGGATGCTGTAGGTTGGCCCCTTCAACGCTCACCCCACCCCCTTCCTGCTTTCCCAGAGAACAAACACTTGCCTTCCCAGACCCGTTTTCAGCTATGGATAGCTAAGTGACCCAGTTGTGGCCAGTGAAACACAGGAAGAGGTCAGCTAATGGTGCCTTTTCCCCTTCCTCCCTCATCCTGCTGGAATATACAAGTTTAGAGAAGCAGGAGGCGTCACTAAGAAAGCTAAAGGATACTGGTTTCTCGGTGACCTCACGGACCCTCCATGCCAGCTTGGGACAGCCTCCTCCCAAAGTTCTTGTCCATAAGACAAATGAATTTCTAACTTGTTTCAGTCGTTGTCCAGTTTTCAGATACATATGAACACGACCCTAACTGCTACAATATCCATTTTACAGAGAAGGACACTTTGTTTCAGAGGACTTGAATAAGCTGCCTAAGACCAGGCGTCAGGTAAATGATTAATTTAATTGCAGACCTCCCAGACCTCCACGCTCACTACTTTTCTTATTTCGCACTGTCCTTCCTCGCGTAAGCTATTGTTCTAAACTTTTTTTTTGAGATACAATTGACATACAATCAATTGAACTTACTTAAAGCATATAATTTCACGAGTTTTGACATACATATGTGCACATGAAACTCTCAATTCAGACAAGATAATAAACATATGCATTATTCCTAATAGTTTCTTCATGCTCCTTTATAATCCCTCTCTCCTGAACTACCCTGACCTCCCCTTCTCTCATCTGCTTTCTGTCACTATGGATCAGTTTATATTTTACAGAATTTCATGTGAAGGGAAAATATATTTATGTTCTCTGAGGGGAGGATGGTCTGGCTTCTTCCACTCAGCATCATTATTCCAAAACGCACCCATGTTGTTGTCTCTATCAGTAGTTTGTTCCTTTATATTCGTGAATGAATGTTGAATTGATAAGTCACAATTCCTTTATCCATTCACTTGTTTGTCACTATTTTCTATTCCTTGCACCTGCTATTTGATTCTTTTTTCCTTTTCTCTTCTTTTTTGGCCTTGTCTGGTTTTGACTGAGCGATTTATAGAATTTCATTTTCTCTTTTCTCTTAGCATATCAGTTATAATTCCTCAGAAAATTTCTTTAGTGGTTGTCCCAGTACTTGCAGTATACATTTACCACTAATCCAAATTCACTTTCAAATAACTATTATTTCATGGTAGTGTAGGTATATTATAAAACAGTATTTCCAATTCCTCCTTCACATCTCTTATAAGGTTTTCATTTACTTACCTATATGCTATAATTACTATTACTATTATTATTACTATGTTATAATATATTACCAATATATTACTATTGTTATTTTGAACAGTTTTTTTTTTTTAAGAGTTTATTTATTTATTTGGCAGAGAGAGAGAGCATAAGCAGGGGGAGCAGCAGAGGCAGAGGGAAAATCAGACTCCCCTCTGAGCAGGAAGCCAGGCATGGGGGCTCGATCCCAAAACCCTGGGATCAGGACCTGAGCCAAAGGCAGATGCTTAACAGACTGAGCCACCCAGGCACCTGTGTTATTTTAGACAGTTATCCATCAAATCAAATAAAGACAAGGAAAACAAAATGCTTCCTTTAGCTTGTATTTATCCTTTCTCTGACATGCTCCCTTTCTCTATGTAAAGCTGAGTTTCTGACCTATGTCATTTTGCTTCCCCCTAAAGAACTTATTTTAACATTTCTTGCAGAGCATACTTGGTAGCAATGAATTCTCTTAGTTTTTATTTGCCTGAGAAGTCTTTATTTCTCCTTCACTTCTGAAGGTTGATTTCACTGGATATAGAATTCTATTGTAATGGTTTCTTACTTTCAATACTTTAAATACTTCACTCTCTTCCTCCTTGTGTGATTCCTGACAAGAAATCCAACAAAATTCTTTTTTTCTTCCTTTTTAAATATTTTATTTTTCTTGGGGCACCCAGGTGGCTCAGTTGGTTAGGCATCTGACTCATCCGGGGTCATGATCTCAGGCTCATGGGATGGAGCCCAAGATGGGTTCTGCATGCTCAGCGGGAAGTCTGCTTTTCTCCCTCTCTCTCTGCCTCTCTCCCTGCTCATGCTCTCTCTATCTCTCTCAAATAAATAAATAAATCTTTTAAAAAATTTATTTTTCTCAAGTAATCTTGACACCCAGTGTGGGGCATGAACTCACAACTACAAGATCAAGAGTCATGTGCCCTACTGACTGAGCCAGCCAGTCACCTTGAGAAGTCCAGGTAATTCTTTTTCTTATTCCTCAATAGGTAAGGTATTTTCCCCCTTAGCTTCTTACAAGATTTTCTTCTTGTTTCTGGTTTTCTGAAGTCTGAATGTGATATTTTTGTGTGTGTACATTCATGTGTGTGTATGTGTGTGTATTTCTCCTCCATGTTCATCTGAGTTCCCTGGATCTGTTCTTTGGTATCTGTCATTTAATTTGGAAAATTCTCATTCGTTTCTACTTCAAGTATTACACTTGTCCCATTCTCTCTTTCTTCTGCTCCTGGTGTTACTCATATGTTATACTTTTGAAACAGTCCCACAATTCATGGGTAGTCTGTTCTGGGTTTTTTTCTTCATTATTCTTTCTCCTTGCATTTCAATTTGGGAAATTTCTATGGACATATCATAAAACTCATTGATTCCTTTCATGGCTGTACCCAGTCTACCCATCAGAGGCTTCCTTGATTTCTGTTACAGTGTTTTAATTTCTAGCATTTCCTTTTGATTTTTTTCAAATTTCCATCTCTCTGCTTACCAGGCCCATCTGTTTTTGCATGTTGTCTATTTTTTCCATTAAAGCCCTTAACATATTAATCATAGTTATTTTAAAATCCCTATCTGATCATTCCAAGATCTGTGTCATATCTGAGTCTGGTTCTGCATGTTTGTTTTGTCTCTTCATACTGTTTTTCTTGCCTTTTATTCCTTGCCTGTAATTTCTTATTGAAAGCCAGACATGATGCGTTAAATAACAGGAACTTAGATAAAATAGACCTTTAGTGTGAGGCTTCAGTTTATCTGGCAGAGTTATCCTGTGTTTACTAATTGCTGTAGCTATAGGGCTATAGGTCTCTAAGGCTTCAGTTTCCTTTTGTGTCCTTATTTTTGTCTGATCTGTATTCTTTGGGTTTCCCTAGGAACACTTTCTTAGAGTACCTATATGCCTTACAGCCCTCTTCACTGTTATCCACTGTTATTATATGGGAGAGCTGCTGATGTGGTGGTAAACATTGGAAAGGGGAAATAATACTATGATTAAATCTCAGTCTTCTCATGTGCTTTTGTCCGTGGGCTGTGACTTTCACATTTTTCTTTTCTTTTTCCCCCTAGGGACATAGGAAGGATAAAAAGTTAGAGTTGGGTAATTGCCTTTCTCCCCAAGTCAGTAAGGCTCTAGTCAAGTCTCTTCTCCTGTAGAGTGGACTTTTGTTATGGACAACATGCTGGGAGTATTTAAAAATGATTATCAAGGATTTTGCTTACCCTTCACCATGAGAACCTGGTGGAATTCCCTGAGGTAAAAACCTATGAAAGTACACCACCCACAATCCCACCCCCAAGACTTGGGATATCAGGAATATCTCACCTTTGTTTTAGTGCACACTCAGGGTCCAGCAGTTGTCAAAATTACCATGAAAGGATCCCACTCAGTGTACGACTTCTATGGCTTCTGTTTCAGAGAAGCTGCTCTTGCATGGGATTCTCCATATTCTCCTCAGATTCCAGAGTGGTGGTTTGCTCTGCTACGTCAACTTTCTGAGGAAAGGTCATTAAATCAATAATTTTCAGTTTGTTCATCTTTCTTCTTCTTCTTCTTCTTCTTTTTTAAAGATTTTATTTATTTATTTGACAGACAGAGATCACAAGTAAGCAGAGGGGCAGGCAGAGAGAGAGAGAGGAGGAAGCAGGCTCCCCACGGAGCAGAGAGCTGGATGTGGGGCTTGATCCCAGGACCCCGGGATCATGATCCCAGGGGAAGGCAGAGGCTTTAACCCACTGAGCCACCCAGGTGCCTCATGTTCACCTTTCTTCTTGATGTAAGAATGAGAGTGATGCCTTCCAAGCTCTTTACATATTGGAACTCATTCTAAGCTAAAGAAAAGAAGCAAAGCCCATTCAGGAAGCTGGATTTGTATCCATTTGACTATTGATGGATATTTTGATTGATTCTGGGTTTTTGCTCTGATGACTATTGATTTATAAGACTTTCTGTAGGTGTATGATTTCATTTCTCTTGACTAGATAACTAGAGCGGAATGAATAAATCATCATGTGGTAGGTGTAGATTTAGCTTTTTAAAAAACTGATGACTTCTTTTCCAAAGTCGTTGTTATCATTTTACTTTCCAAATGACCGCGTATGAGAACCCTTTTTGCCCTACATCCTTGCCAACACTGAGTTACTGAGTTTGTTTCCCAAAGCTATAAATTTGAACTATTACATATATATATATATATAAACTATAAAGCTATAAATTTAAAACTAATATAGATAGCAGTACCTGGGTGGCTTAGTCCATTAGGTGGCCGCCTTCTGCTCAGGTCATGGTCTCAGGGTTCTGGGATGGAGCTCCGTGAGCTCCCTGCTCAGAGGGGATCCTGCTTCTTCTTCCTCTCCCTCAGCCCCACTCCCCTCTGCCCGTGCATGCAAGCACTTGCTTTCTCAAATAAATCTTTAAAAATAAAATAAAACAAACAAACAAATAAATACATCTAATACAGATAAAGAGATCTATCATAGATCAGGGTCAAATGCTGTGAGAGAAAGGAAATAGAGATTGTATCATTAAAGAAAAGTCTGAATAGGTACCCCTGGGTGGTGCAGTCAGTTAAGACTCTTGACTCTTGGTTTCAGCTCAGGGTCATGAAAATCGAGGCCCTGTCAGGCTTCAAGCTCAGTGGGGAGTCTGCCAGAATTCTCTTTCCCTCTCCTTCTGCACCCTCTTCCCTCCCCCTGGTTCTCTCTGTCTTGCTAAAATAAATAAATAAATCTTTAAGAAAGAAAGAAAGAGAGAAAGGAAGGAAGGAGGGTAAGTCTGAATAGAGATGGGGGTTAGAGACACTCTTGCTTTTCTGCTAGGCAGATTAGTAGAGATCACCTTTACTGAGGAATCAACAATCTCTCCTCCCTTTCTGTGTCACCCTGCAGCCGGAGGAGCACAAATATGAGCTTTCTAGTGACATCGGAGCAAGAACACTGTTGTGGAACCAGTTTCCAACAGTCCCTCGGCAAAAGCACCACACCTCCTATAGATCTGGGCTTGGCTGATGGCTGTGGGCGCTCTGTAGCAAGTCTACAAGTTGTTGATAGTAAATTCACTTTTGAAGAAGAATTTATATCCAAAATCAGAAAGATGTGGGCTCCAGATCTCAGCTGTTGTTCACCATCTGTGTTTCTTGGTTACATCCATTAGCTTTTTTAAATGTCATGTTTTCCTTAGTAGAGAGGCAGTAAAATTACCTACCACGTGGGATTTTTTTAAAGAATTAAAGTAGCTAATGTCCACACATGGTGCCTGTGTGGCATGTAGAACCACCTAATAAAAATTAGTTCTATTTTTGGTTTCTTCATAATAGATGATGTTGCTGGACTTTCCCCAAGCTTCTAGCATGTTCAATAGGTGCTTATCCTGTAACCGAGACCCTTCAATAGGTGCTTATCCTGTAACCGAGACCCTCCATCTAAGAGACTGCATAAAGAAGCTATATCCTTAGGAGCCATTTGGAAAACAATACAAAGTACCAAGTTAAATGCTACAAATAATAGTGCTACAGGTAAGGGTTCTTAACAGAGGGAATTGGGAAATGAGAAAGGTTCTGACATTTATTTAACACTCATCATGTACCAGGTAATGTACTGGAGACAGATTCAGTGGTAGATCTCTTATGCCCCAGATGCGCGAAGAAGGGTGTGATAACCAGATCCTGATGCCCAGGGAAGATCCATGGTCACACAGCCGGTGAAGGGGGAGGCCAGGGAATTGTAGCCATGTGCATAGGACCACGAAACTTCTACTTGGCTTACGTACTCAAAAGGTGAGCTGAATTGGGGTATATAGAGAAAAAAAGAGAAGGGGAGCCTTGGAAAAGGAAGTAAGTTTGAGATCCAAGAGAAGTAAAATGTGTTCTGGAAACACTGCTTCTTAGGTCCCCAGTGGCGCCTGGGGGGATGCTTCAGTGATCATATTGCCACCTCCTGAGAACTTTGCCTTGCTGACACCTTAGCACCTAAAACTAAAATGCAGATATCACTGTGCCTTGCAACAATTAGAAAAGTAACAACAACAAAAAGAACAGAACTGCTCTTCCTATGTCAGCAGTCAGGATTTATTCACTCATAATATCACACTGCCCTTGGATAACCCTATTTTTCCATCTTTTTTTTTTTTAAAGATTTTATTTATTTATTTGTCAGAGAGCAAGAGCGAGCACAGGCAGACAGAATGTCAGGCAGAGGCAGAGGGAGAAGCAGGTTCCCTGACGAGCAAGGAGCCCGATGTGGGACTCGATCCCAGGACGCTGGGATCATGACCTGAGCCGAAGGCAGCTGCTCAACCAACTGAGCCACCCAGGCGTCCCCTATTTTTCCATCTTTTAAAGACATTTTACTGCATGATTAACTGTGTAATCATCAGCAGGGTGGAAGTATGAGCTGTTTTGAAAAGTAGATAAATCCAAGCTTTAAGCTTAAGAAAAATGACTATATTTGAGTCAAGACAGATTCCTTCTTATTTTATGCAGCCCATTTCTCTGAGCTTGAGATTGAAGCTTGAGTTCCTTTACTGGACTAAGACCCTGAAATTTGGCAAGTGTTTACCACCCTTGAGTATTTATTTATTTATTTATTATGTTTTAAGATTTTATTTTTTAGTAATCTCTATACCCATCATGGGGCTTGAACTTACAACCCTGAGATCAAGAGTCACTTGCTCCACCAACTGAGCCAGCCAGGCACCCCTCAATTCTTAAAGGTTTAAAACACTTTTCAACTAAAGAAGAAAATAAGTCCATGAAAGATAACAAGATGTTAAACTACAAGATAACTTAGAAAAAGATTGCTCGATGTCCTCATTTATAGATGATAAAAGGAAGATCAAAGAGTGAAAAGATTGGGGCACCTGGGTGGCTCAGTGGGTTAAGCCTCTGCCTTCAGCTCAGGTCATGATCTTAGGGTCCTGGGATCAAGCCCAGCATCTGGCTCTCTGTTCAGTGGGGAGTCTGCTTCGCCTGCTTCCCTCTCTCTCTCTGCCTGCCACTCCACCTACTTGTGATCTCTGTCAAATAAATAAATAAAATCTTTCAAAAAAAAAAAAAGAGTGAAGTGATTTTCCAGGGTCACAATGCCAGTTAGCGACACTTCCTGACTGCCAAACTAGAGTGTTTTCTGTTTTCATATGCCATAAGACTAACTACACTGATGAACTATTTGTGTTACTAAAAAACATTTTGAAAAATTATCACCATCAAAATACAACCATTATTTTGCCTCTCCAATCTATTTTTGTCTTTATCCACTATTTTCCAGTCTTTGTAAGTATACCTAGATTTATAAGATTCCAAGAACAGTCTTTATATAAACATACCATTTTTTTCCTCTTCTGAATTATTATTATAATTTAAGAGATATCATGTTACTGTTAGTCTTTGGTATGATAGCCCTTGAAGTAGATATATAATAATTCATATAACTATTTCCCTATTATTAATTATTTTTCATTCTTCCCAATTATTATTATTTTTCTTCTTTTGATTTTTTTCTTAGAATAAATTGCAAGTAAAGAAATTTCAGGATCAAAGATATGAACATTATTATGGCTCCTAATGTACATTGATATATTGCCCTCTCTGGTTAGTTATATTTTCTTTTACAATGTAATATGGGGGAAAGAAAGGACTCTTGGGGGAGGAAGAGAAAAATCCTAAATTAAATGGGGTTTTGACTAAAGAGCTGAACCTGTCTGTAGAAGCACAGTGTTCCCAGAGATAACACTGCAAGTGAAAAGCAATGAGGATGGCTTGCTTGCTATGGTAAGTGCAAATGTTATTGTTATGTATTAATGGAAATTTGGGAGTCTTTCTGGAAGGGTTTGCTGATCTGGGCATTTTCTGAGCAAGGGCCTCCTTCCTGTCCAATCTTCTCTCCCAGGTCAGAGTCTACTTTACAATAATAGCCTCCGAAAAGCAAAAATGCCTTGGGTATTGGAGTTAGAAAGAACCTACTGCCTTTAATTACTGTTTTGTTAAGTGCCTATTTAAATGCTTGGAGAAAGAACCAGAAAGAAGAATTTTAGCTCTGAAGCATCCAATTCAGTCTTAAATAATTTGCATGAAAATTAATCTCATGCAGATACATTTTTAAACTTGTGCTTTTTAAATCTAATTTTCATTAGGAAAGTGATTGATGTATATTTCCATTGCCATGTTTAACTAGGAAGGTTTCCTGCAATTACTGATTCTTTCCCTTCGTATTACTGGTGTCCACTTTGGCAAGTGGCAAGGCGGGTATGTACTCTAAGAGATTGGGGAGATCCTTTGTGGAACTTCGTGTAGAATGAAAAGAGGCTGAAAACCACAAATCTGACCTGAAATGTCCAGTGATTCACAATCATGAATCAAGCTGCCACCTCAGAAAGACCCCGCAGCATTAAATTACAGTGTCAACAGTAATCGTGGACATGCTCTGATTTCCAAATACCTGAGTCAACTCAGCCGTGAGAGAAGTAGTCACAGGTGTTTGCTGAGTGCCCAGCATGAGCTCTGCAACTGTGGCAGGCCACCCTTGGGGATATTAACAATGCAGCATTGTAGTGATACCAAAAGAAGAATGATGGCAAGGACTAGAGGACGCAGTTCTAGTTCCGACTCTGTATTCTATGAGCACGTTACTCCTTCTCTGGACTTTAATCGCATTGTTTGGTAAAATGAGAAGGTTGGAGTAGGTCCAGGCTAGCAAGTTATCATTATCTCAGATGTAAGATCCACGGAATTTATAGAGGCTGCCCCGAGTGCTATGGTGAAAGGAATTCTAAGACTGCATGGGATAGTCTTCAATGTTAATGAAGACAAGCTTCTTGCCTTCAGTAACTCTAAATCTGTTTGGAGTAATAAGACGTACAATCAGAAATTACAGTGAATAAATCAAGATGGTATGATTTGTACGGTACAGATAAGAAATATGAAAATCCAGAGAAGAGGAAGATCAGTAAAGACTTGGGTAGTCAAAACAATATTCTAAAAAAAAAAAAAAGAACACTTGAGCTGGGTCTTGAAGAACAAGGCATGATAATAGTCCTTTTTTTTTTTTTTTTGTATTTTAGTTTTTTGAGAGAGAGAGCAAGAGAGCATGCGTGTGCACATGCGGGCATGTGCAGGCGGGTAGGGGCAGAGGGAGAGGGAGAGAGAGAGAGTCTTAAGAATGCTCAGCAAGGTGCCCAACGCAGGGTTCAATTTCACAACCCTGAGATCATGACCTGAGCAGCAATCAAGAGTCAGATGCTTAACCAACTGAGACACCCAGGCGCCCCTGATAGTAATAATTTAAATACTAAAAACAATCTTATAAATATTTATGATAATGAAGTGCTTTAGAATTTAAATACCACTTTGGCATATATTATTACAATCTGAGAGGATTTCAAGTGTTTTATATTTTCAGGATATTTTATAATTTACAATTTTCATAATCATTGTAACAATCTTTACAATAATCTTTTTTTAAAAGATTTTGTTTATTTATTTGACAGAGAGAGATCACAAGTAGGCAGAGAGGCAAGCAGAGAGAGAGAGGAGGAAGCAGGGATCGATATGGGGCTCGATCCCAGGACCCTAGGATCATGACCTGAGCCAAAGGCAGAGGCTTTAATTTAACCCACTGAGCCACCCAGGCACTCCTTTACAATAATCTTAATGGTAGGTATCATTAGCCATGTCTTACAAATGAGCAGTCTAAAGTTCATTAACTTTTTCAAGAAATATCACAAAGTCAATAAAGGCTGTAGTGGGAAATAGATCCAGAGTCCACACCTAAACCTAAGGGAGGTTTATCAGGGTTGAACACAAAAAGAAAGTTCCCATTAATTTAGGAAAAGACTGATTGTTACATAATGATGGTAAGAAGGCACCAAAATGGTTTTAAACAGGTTTAATCAATCAATAACTTGCTCCAGGGAAAATGCTTTTGTAAGCCAATCAGTATCAATCCCCACTTCTGAAGATGGGCCAGTTGGGGATGGACTCACTTCCATAACCATGCCTCTGAATGACAGCCAACCAACAACACTCTCAGATAAGTAACCATGCATCTACAGATAAGACCAACACATTTTCCCTCTGAAGACCCTTCAAACCCTAAAATCCATTCTTCCCCCAAACCCTGGACCATATTAGCAGATCTCTCTGTTCAAAGAGAATGTGCTGATCAACATAGCTCTCTCTTCTGTAGTAAGCAATAAATGAAACTTTTTTTTTTTTTTTTTAACAAATTGAGTAGGAGCTCTCATGATCCTTTAATACTTTTGGAGGTTCCACCAGGACTGATTTGAAGACTGGTTTGGCAGCATTCCAGGGAATATTGGACCAGCACTTATACTCACTGGGCCCCCTGTACTCCAACTCCATTTGTCTTTCAAAATCTCTTGCCAGATGAGTCGGTCTCAGCAACAATCACCCACTGTTTTTCTACTAAATACTTAGCTAATTATGAATTATTATTATTTTCTCCTTCTTTAAATTTTTTTTAAAAGATTTTATTTATTTGTTTGACAGAGACCACAAGGAGGCAGAGAGGCAGGCAAAGAGAGAGAAAAGGAAAGAGAGGGGGAAGCAGGCTCCCTGCTGAGCAGAGAGCCCGATGTGGGGCTCGATCCCAGGACCCAAGACCACGACCTGAGCCGAAGCCAGCAGCTTAACCCACTGAGCTACCCAGGCGCCCCTGGTGTAACATTCTTTTTTTTTTTTCTTTTAAAGATTTTATTTATTTATTTGATAGAGATCACAAGTAGGCACAGAGGCAGGAAGAGAGAGAGAGAGGAGGAAGCAGGCTCCCTAATGAGCAGGGAGCTTGATGTGGGGCTCGATCCCAGGACCTTGGGATCATGACCTGAGCCGAAGGCAGAGGCTTTAACCCGCTGAGCCACCCAGGCGCCCCTGGTGTAACATTCTTAATCCAACAACACCATATTCTATAGTCCATAAAGAGGCTTTCCATGATTATGTTTCTATAATTCCAGAAGTCTTCACATCCAGAAAAAAACTTCTGTGCATTTGGACTTTTTTCCCCAACTGGGTGGTAGCCCATACCATCGCTAGCACTTTGTGCTGTACCTGGATGAATGCTATGGGTGAATAAAGCAATATATGTCAAAACTAGAAGTAATTACACATGACTCTCTGAGATAGACATAGGGAGACATTTGGACTTGCTTTCTTCCTTGGGCCTAGAAAATCCTGATCATTCTGTATTGTGTTCTCATTTCATTTTATATCCTACTTATAGTGGTATTCATTTGTCTTATAGTTGTTCAGTGTTTGTTTTCCAGAGTCTTACATGCTACCGAGAAGCCATTGTTTTGGTGGATCATTCAATGGATCATTTTATATTGAAAATAGACAGAGTCACACTGATCAGTGTGCAATCCGAAAACCAGAAGTCTACAAATGAAACCACATCTTCTAGGAAAATCAGGGAGAGTGGCAAAGATCTGGACATACCTTGATGATCTCTCTTGTAGCTTCAGCTAAATGAGGACCAAAAGGGAGAAACTGAGAATAAAAATATTCCCACAGTTAAAGACCTAAATGTGAGACATGAAACCATAAAATCCTAGAAAAGAGCACAGGCAGTAATTTCTCTGACATTAGTCATTGCAAAATTTTTCTAGATATTTCTCCCCAGGTAAGGGAAATAAAAGCCAAAATAAACTATTGGGACTCTGCCAAAATAAAAAGCTTTTGTTCTGTGAAAATAACCATCGACAAAACAGAAAGGCAACCTACAGAATGGGAGAAGATGTTTGCAAATGACATGTATAACAAAGAGTTAATATCCAAAATATAGAAAGAACTTCTACAACTCAACACCAAAAAATCAAATAATCCAATTAAAAATCGGGCAGAAGACATGAACAGACATTTCCCCAAAGAACACATCCAGATGGTCAACAGACACATGAAAAGATGCTCAACATCACTAATCATTAGGGAAATGTAAATCAAAACCACAAAGAGATATCACCTTACATCTGTCAGAATGGCTAAAATTAAAAACACAAGAAATGAGAAGTGTTGATAAGGATGTGGGGAAAAAAGAACACTTGTGCACTGTTGGTGGAAATGCAAACTGGTGCACCCACTGTGGAAAATAGCATGGAGGTTCCTCAAAAATTTAAAAATAAAATTACCATATGATTCAGTATTTCCACTAGTGGGTATTTACCCAAAGAATACAAAAACACTAATTCAAAAAGATATATGTGCCCTAATATTTATTGCAGCATTATCAACCAAGATGTGGAAGCAACCCAAGCGTCCATCAACAGATGAATGGATAAAGAAGCTGTGGTGTATATATATGGTATTATGTTTATTATTATGTATAATATATATATAATATTACTCAGCTATAAAAAAGAGTGAAATCATACCATTATGCAACATGGATGGCTCTAGAGGGTATAATGGTAAGTGAAATAAGTCAGTCAGAGAAAGACAAATACCATATGATTTCACTCATGTGGAATTTAAGAAACAAAATGAAATACAAAAGAGACAAAAGAAGAAAAACAGAACAGACTCAAATATAGAGAGCAAACGGGTGGTTGCTAGAGGGGAGGTGAGTGGGGGAGATGGGTAAAATAGGTGAAGGGATTAAGAGTACACTAATTGTGATGAGCACTGAGTAATAGAATTGTTGAATCGGTGTTTTATACACTTGAAGTTCATATAACACTATATGTTAACCACACTGGAATTAAAAAGTAACAGTAATTTTAAAATTTTGAATTAAAGAAATTATTTCCACAAACTTGAGAAGGAATTGATTGTCCTGTGGCCTGGTAACAAGAAGGCACCAGGTTTCAAACCCATGTAATTGATCAACAGCTTGCCTCATTGATCAGGCTTCTGCAAGCCAACCAATTAGTGTCAGCCCTCACTTCTGAAGGTCAGCTAGTCAGAGATAGACTCACTTCCGTCACCATGACTCTGAGTTAACCAATCAGCAGCAGTCTCAGCCAAGTGACCAAATTTCTGCAGATGGTGGCAACAAGAGTTTTGCCTCTGAAAGTCCTCCTATTTCTGAACTTCATGCTCCCCTAAGCCCTTATATAATATTCATAGATTTCTCTGCTTAAAGAGAATGTGGCTGCCTGACATACATGTCCTCCCTTCTTGTAGGAGGCAATAAATTCAGCTTTGTTTTTTTCATTTCAGATTTCAGTGGGTCGGTGGTCACCTCACCCACTGACCTGTCACGAAAACAGAAACCTCTCTGGTATTTCAAAGGTAAGATAATACAGGGAATTGCTTGCCCAGGGTGGGAAGGACCATGAAAACAAAAAAGGAATGGCAAAGTAGGCCAGAGATTAGTAACTCTAGATGAGGTAAAGTTTCTGAACTATTGGTTAAGTGAAAGGATGTACTTAACTCATGACAAGCCCTCTTCTAGGACCAGAGATGCCGCAAGGAACAACACAGATGAGATTCCAGCTTTCACCGGGTCAACATTCCGGATAGGGCTGAAGACAGTCAATGAGTTTAAAGCAATAGTTAATCAAGGTACAGGAAGAGATGTAATGTAAAAATGTTAGAATGGAGATGTGATAGACTGGGAAGGTCTGTTTTAGATGATGGTGATGATACTGATGCAGCCCAGGCCAACCCAGGTGGGCCTGGCAGGCAAAGCATCCTAGGTAGAGGGAACAGCCACTGCTAAAAGCCTTGACTACTCATCCTAGAATGACCACCATTACAATGTTGTGTTCCAGCATTACTAGCTAAACCTGTGGGGAATTTTTTTTTTCTTTAAAGTTGGAAACAAGGGGCACCTGGGTGGTTCCGTCAGTTAAGCCTCTGACACTTGATTTCCGCTCAGATCATGATCTCAGGTCATGAGATCAAGTCCCACATTGGGCTCCATACTGGAGGGTGGAGCCTGCTTATGATTCTCTCTCCTTCTTCCTCTGCCCCTCCCCCAGCTCACGTGCTCTCTCTCTCTCTCTCTCTTGCTCGCTCTCACTCTCATTCTTGCTCTCAAAAATAAAGATAAAAAAAAATAAATAATAAAAACTGGAAACAAGACAAAGTCCATAAAATGTATCTATGACTCTGGCTGGATGACTGGTCAACTGTTGCTGTGCTAAGATACCATAAAGGAAAAAAGAAGAGAAGGGAAAACACCTTCTGTGGAGGAAAATAGAGAACAGATGGCGATTACTTCATTCACCTTTGCATATGTGTGAAATGCTTGCGAAATTTCTAGGAACTGGGCGTTGCCAGAAGAAAAAATACGCCTAAAAGCTAATTACTAGCAATAACAGCATCAATAAGCCTAATCACACCTGGGGTGGTTGAGCTGGAATAGAAAACCCAGCTTATCACATACTTATAAACCTGCCACTTACGGTAATCGGGGCTTGAGAAAGGGAAAGGGGCTATTCAGACCAAGGCTCCTGCTACTATTTCTTAGCAGTCGAACTCTTGACTAATTTTTTTTTAAAGATTCATTTATTTATTCGAGAGAGAGAGCAAGTGGGGGGAAGAAGCAGAGGAAAGAGGCAGAGACAAACTCAAGCAGACTCACTCTGAGGGCAGAGCCCGACTCGGTGCTCGAACTCATGACCCTGAGATCATGAGCTAAGCCAAAACAAAGAACCCTTGCTCCACTGATGGTGCCACCCAGGCGCCCTGGGTGCTGCTGCTTCATTTAAAGGCACATGTAAAGTTTTAAGGCAAGAGTAGGGAGGGAATTGAAGCGGGAATGATGAGCAAACTAGACTGGAGAGGTGGAGACTATAAGTCAGGAGAGGCAGGTCTTCCTGGGGTTCTGCTCTAACCAGGCGTGTGAGTCCTGTGGGCCCAGGTTCCTCCATCTCTATAAAGGGAGCACTAGATCAGAGCTGCAGTCCACATGGACGTTTCAGCTGCTGCATGTTTTCTTTGAATGGAATCGTATGCAGAAACCTAACTTCAAAGCAAATTTTAAAGAGAAAATTGGTGTGATTGATGGAGATGTGATGGATCCAGAAAACCATTCGTGTATTTGTTCATTTCCTCACTCACTTAGTAATTTATACACTAATTGAAGGCCTATTTTTGAAATGTTTATTTATTTATTTATTTAAGGGGGTGGCGGAGAGAAAGGTGGGTGGAGGGGCAGAGGGCGAGGGAGAGAGAGAACAGGCTCCATGCCCAGGGTGGAACCCAACACAGGACTCGATCTCCTGACCCCTGAGATCACGGCCCGAGCTGAAATCGGGAGTTGGACACCTAATCGACTAAGCTACCCAAGCACCCTAAAATCCTATTTCTGAAATCCTATAATGGGCCAGGCAATGTCCTAACTGCCTGGGAAACATTAGTGAACAAAACAGACAAATATCTATGCCTTTATTAGTAAAATTAATAAAATTTAATTTTCTAGCAAGGAGAGGCAGACAATAAAAAATAAACATAATAAATCAACAAACTATAAGATATGTTAGAAAATGATGCCTATAACAGAAAGAAGTAGGGGTGCCTGGGTAGCTCAGCGGGTTAAAGCCTGTGCTTTCAGCTCAGGTCATGATCCCAGCATCCTGGGATCGAGCCCCGCATCGGGCTCTCTGCTCAGCAGGGAGCCTGCTTCCTCCTCTCTCTCTGCCTGCCTCTCTGCTCACTGTGATCTCTGTCTGTCAAATAAATAAATAAAATCTAAAAAAAAAAAAACAAAAAAACAAGAAGTAAAGTCAGCCAGAGGAAGGAAAGTCCGGAGGGCCCTATTGTTGTGGTAAAAACTGTGTGAGAGAGGGAAGTCGGGAAGAGCCTTATGGAGAAAGTGAGGTTTCAGCAAATTTTGGAAAGAGGGAAAGGGCCAAACAGATATATAGGAGAAGAGCATTCCAGGCATGGGGCAGGCCAAGCAAAGGCCTTGCATGAGACACGATTGCACGCCGGAGGAACAGCAAAGAAGAGTAGTATGGCAGGCGTGCACGAACAGGGAGGAGAGCAGCGGGAGAGGAGACTGCAGACGTAATGGGGTTGGACTGTGTAAGCCACAGTCTGAGACTGGTCGCAGGAATTTGGTTTGCACTCTGAGGGAAATGGGGAGCCACTGCAGGGTTTTGAGCCAAAGAGTAGCCTGATGTGAGCTCTGTTTCAACAGGCTCACTCTGCCTGCTGCCTGGAGAATAGTCGAGATGGTGAGGCGGATGGAAGCCAAGAAACCGATAAGGGGGCTGTTGCCTCATTCACACCAGAAATGAGGCGACTCAGACCAGTGTAGTAGCAGAGGAGGGGTGAGAAATGTCTTCAGGTCTGGAGATGATTTCAAGACCTCAGCCTCCTAGCTGCTTCTAGAGTACTTCCTAGGATGCCTTGGTCTTCTGGGGGGGCACAGTTTGCAAGTGCATGGGCTTATTGACCTGCAAGTCTTCCTTCCTCCTGGTCCCTCCTGGTCCCCATCTCCAAGGGATCTAGAGCACAGGATTTAGGGAGCTGCCTAGGGGATGGTGTGACCTGCTGAACCTAATTTTTTCCCAGCCTGAACATTTAAATTTTGGATAATAAGAAATAATCGGGTTTGCAAATCATTACCAGAGTCTAGTTCATGCCAACCTCCATGCCAGCAATTCTGGCCCCAAGGACAGCGTCATGCGCCCCACCGGAGGGAAGAACTCCTGTGAGGGAGTGGTCCCATGGTAGGCATGTTCAGTCGCTCCTCGTCGGTGTGACAGAAAGCCACCAGCATCCACTTCCCACCTCACATCTCAGTCCCCTCCATAGACTGCCTCTGAGCTTTCCACACTGTCATATTTGCAATAACTCCGTGGGTTACATAGAGCAAGTTCCCAGAGGAAATAGGGTGTGTCCATTTAAATTCATGCTGGTAGCTCCACATAAAAACAATATTATAAACAGCAAAATTTCAAAGAGTTGCAGGTGAATGGATGTTTGCTTCTGCTCACTTTAATTAGATTTTATCAGCAGCTTCTTATGATATGATCTAAGGGGCACAGAGGGCCTACTTTGCCGAAATTATCTACCCTATAGGTTTCTGTTATTCCTGGAACTATCCAAATGTAAGCCAGGATGCCAAATAATAAGAAGCCAGGAGTGATCTGAAATACCAAAGGTGCTCAATTGTGAAGTCTGTCTGCAGCAGTGTTGACAAGAACAGGAAAGCCACGGCCAGGTTCAACAACAAGAAGTGTAACTGGCAGGTAATGTCTCTCATGGGCACATGGTAAGGAGGTATTGCTCCATACTTTATCCCTGTATTCAGCCTTTCTTTTACATGAAAAGACCCTGTACTCAAGACACCACCAGCTAAAACACACACACCAACGGAAAAAGTTACTAGGAAGGAAGTCTTTGAACATTCTTTCAAAAGTTACCTATGTTTCAAGGTAAGCTCCTCTTTTCAACTACGTTTCTTAATTCTTTTTTTTTTTAAAGATTTTATTTATTTATTTGACAGACAGAGATCACAAGTAGGCAGAGAGGCAGGCAGAGAGAGAGGAGGAAGCAGGCTCCCTGCAGAACAGAGAGCCCTATGCGGGGCTCTATCTCAGGACCCTGGGATCATAACCTGAGCCAAAGGCAGAGGCTTTAACCCACTGAGCCACCCAGGCGCCCCACGTTTCTTAATTCTTAAGTGGAATATATCTGGCCTTAGATCTGCTTGGTTAGGAAATAACTGTTCAATGTAAATGTAGTAACATTCAAAACCCAGTGTTTTGTTCACTGCCTGCGGCATCATATATTTCATGCAAGTTACTTTTTGAGCACCCAGGACTTGCAAAGTGGGGCTTTCCATTTATTATCTCAAATCCTCACCACAATCCAGCAGAGCAGGTGTGATTTATTTCCATTCTATATAGAAGGCTCCGGAATGTCACACAGCTATGGATGGCAAATAAAGGTTCTGAACCTGGTTCTGCCCACCTGCAACATTTCACTCTTTCTCTCTTTTAAAGATTGGGAATCAGCCCTATGAGCTCATGCACAGCCTCATGCAGAGGATAATTACCCACTAATGGATGTCTCCAGCTGACAAATGATGAAGCTGTTCTTCCCAAAGATGATTCCAGTAGCTTAAACCTGGAGATCTTTGTGATTTCACTAAGTAAAGCCCTAAGGGCAATTAACACTGATTCAATAAAGGCTGAAACCCTTACCAAATCATTTGTTTGCATCTCTTCAATAAAATGGAAATGTCAGCTGGACGTGACGCGCCTCATTCTGCTGGTGATATTTTGAAAGAGATGACTGTTTTCTCAGAGCTCACATTTCCTTTCCAGTCCCCTCCCTTGCTCCCTCCTCTCCAGGCCACCTCCCGTTGGGACAGTTGCTGGGAAACGTCAGATTTCCAAATGCTGACCCATGAGTGGGAAATTTCCCAGAAAGTGTGCCTGATTTTCAGGTCTGCATTCTGATTTTTATAGGACAGCAACATTTGATTGAAGGCCTCCAATGGACACAGATAATACGAATTTAGGGCATGAAAAACAAAATTCTAAATGAGCTTTTATGTCTTATGCATCTTTAATAATGCTTACAGGAGGGGACAGAGAATCAAAACATGGCAGGCTTCACCCACCAGCATTCAACCCATGAGTGCTTACTGTGCGATCCCTACCTTCCCTTAGAGGATGTCAGAGGAACCAAGGGACCCAGCATTCATAGAGTTTAGACTCCATCTGGGGAGGCAATGTGGACACTAAAAACATCTGGAGAACACTGGATGGTAACAGCTAACACACAGCAATTTTTCACATGACGGATCCTATTCTAATGTCTTACATAAGTCAGCATATTTAACATTTGAATCAACAACAGGGGCTAAGTACTGGTTGGTTGGTTTTTGTTTTTTGGGTTTTTTTTTTAAAGATTTTATTTATTTATTTGACAGAGATCACAAGTAGGCAGAGAGGCAGGCAGAGAGAGAGGGAAGCAGGCTCCAAGCCGAGCAGAGAGCCCAATGCGGGACCCAATCCCAGGACCCCAAGATCATGACCCGAGCCAAAGGCAGAGGCTTTAACCCACCCAGGTGCCCTGTTTGTTTGTTTTTAAGATTTATTTATTTGAAAGAGAGAGAGAGCACAAGAAGGGCAGAGGGAGAGGGAGAAGCAGACTCCCTGCTGAGCAGGGAGCCCGATGTGGGACTCCATCCCAGGAACCTGGGATCATGACCCAAGCAGAAGGCAGGCGCTTAACCACTGAGCCACCCTGGAGCCCTGATAAGTACTTTTTTTATTCCAATTTTACAATGAGTAAAGTGAGGCTGGGATCACACTGCTAGGAGGATGCCAAGTTAGAACATGAACACAGACTTTTTTTTTTTTAAGGTTTTATTTATTTATCTGACAGACAGAGATCACAGGTAGGCAGAGAGAGAGGAAGGGAAGCAGGCTCCCTGCTGAGCAGAGAGCCCGATGTGGGACTCCATCCCAGGACCCTGGGATCACGACCCGAGCCGAAGGCAGAGGATTTAACCCACTAAGCCACCCAGGCTCCCCATGAACACAGACTCTTAACCCCAGCTCTGTACTACCTCTTATGTTAAGCACTTGGTAAAGTGACCATAAGCATAAATAAAGCTGGGACCTAGGGAGTTCAATGTAGCCTGTGCAATGCAGAAAGGCTTGAAAGAGGAGGCATGAATTCCTGTGCCTGCATCTCTCTCACATTGTAAACCTAGAAACCTGACCCAGGCTCTGAGGTCTGACTTCCACAGCTTCCTACTGGCTTTGTGACCTTGGACACATTTCTTAACCTCTCTGTGCCTGTTTCCTCAACTGGTAAGTAGGGGTAGTGCTTGAACCTATAAAAATTCTAGAGTGGTTGTGAGAATAAAACATGACAGGGGGTCGGGGGTTGCTGCAGGGGGATGAACTTGGTGCAACTTAACACCATTATACAAGCTCATTGAGGGTTTACTGTTATTATTATTAGTCTTATTATTTACAATTGAGTACAGGCCATAGATAACTGACACCTGATGCTGGTAAGGAGTGTGCAGAAGGGTATTGTCAAGCAGCGCAGGAACTTGGGTCTTCAACAATGCCTGGCCATAGCAACCCAAGTCTATGGTTCTGTTTCCCTCTCCATCTCTCCTTCTCCTACTGTAATCAGGCTTCTTCCATGGAATAGAGAGAATAGTGGGTGGAGGTACTGGCTCCCAACATTTCCAGCACGTGTCAGACTAGCCTAGTGACCCCAGAAGAAACAAGAACGATACAATTCCTGGGAAAGCTTCTGATGGGCTGGGGTTAGTCATGTGACACGAAGGCACCACATTGGCAGGGGTGCCAGAAACATTATAGCTCTGAGAAGGGGCAGTTCCTCCATGGAAGCAGGTGCTGCCCTGGGAGAGAGAGCACAGGGATGCGGAACAAAAACAACAGATGTTAGTCCTCCAACACCCACCCTTAGTATATAAAAATAAGTTTACTTTGTCAGACATGTATACATAGCTTTATTAATAACCAAGTAACATTCTTGGTGATGAAAGAAAAATTACCATGTATATCAACCTAGAAGCTTAAAAGCAAAAGCAACAAAAAGCAAAGAGGATATTCTCTCAATAAAAATTTTTTTTAAAGATTTTATTCATTTCACAGAGATCACAAGTAGGCAGAGAGGCAGGCAGAGAGAAAGGGGGAAGCAGGCTCCCCACTTAGCAGAGAGCCCGATGCCGGACTCGATCCCAGGACTCTTTTTTTTTTTTTTTTTTTTTTGAGCTGAAGGCAGAGGCTTTAACCCACTGAGCCACCCAGGTGCCCCTCAATAAAAAAACTTTTTAAAAATATTAATCAGATCGGGGGCGCCTGGGTGGCTCAGTGGGTTAAGCCGCTGCCTTCGGCTCAGGTCATGATCCCAGGTCCTGGGTTCGAGCCCCACATCGGGCTTTCTGCTCAGCGGGGAGCCTGCTTCCTCCTCTCTCTCTGCCTGCCTCTCTGCCTACTTGTGATTTCTCTCTGTCAAATAAATAAATAAAATCTTTAAAAAAAATATTAATCAGATCATGGTTAATTTGATAACTTTTTTTTTTCCAGCTGCCTAGGTTTTTATTCAAAGTCATGGGAACTTGTTCAATTTTCCTGTCCTGCAGAGTTCCTTGATAGTTTTTATTTGGAAAGAGAGAAAACATTCTGCTATAGATATAATAAAGCAAGTTGTCAAAAATAAGATTTGCAAAGAATATGCTTCAAAAATAAAAAACTGGCCCACATTTCATGGTTGAGGTGTTATCGTAGTAAGTCTATAGATAATTTCAATTTCTCTTTTTGATGATTTTGAGTAACACAATGGAACTGAGAATGATTTGCAAATGATTTGTAAATTTCATATTTTTTGTTAAGTTTTTATTTACTGATTCTGTAAGTATTTCTTGAGATTGTATTATGCTATTTTCAGTTTGAATGAAATATGTTGTTGTAAGAAATACCCACAGGCCAACACTTCTAGTCCTGAACTCCTATGATTTGCTGAGTAGCCCCTTGACTTAAAGCACTACTGGACACCTGACAGCAATCAGAACAGATTTAAGCATTGATGAGCCAAAGCAGTTGATATACATTATTTAAAATAAAATCTTGGGGGGGTACCTTGTTGGCTCAGTTGATTAAGCGTCTGCCTTCAGCTCAGGTCATGATCCCTGGGGGTCCTGGGATCAAGTCCTGATTTGGGCTCCCTGCTCAGCAGGGAGTCTGCTTTTCTCTCTCTCCTGTGCCCCCTCTCCATGCTCTCTCTCTCTCACTCTTGCTCTCTCTCAAATAAATAAATTGTACATATATATACATACATAACATTGGGGTGGCTCAGTCAGTTGAGAGTCCTACTCTCAGTTTCAGCTCAGGCCAAAATCTCAAAATCTCTGGGTCTTGGGATCAAGCCCTACATCAGGCTCCCCACTCAGTGGGAAGTCTCCGTGAGACTCCCTCTCTCTCCCTCTACTTCTCCCTCTGACCCTCTCCCTCTTGTCCCAGTCCCTGGGAGGGGAAACCAGGAGGGCTCCAGGGTGCTTCCCCTATTCCATTTCTTTTCTTTAAATATTTAAAATAATCTTACAGTAAAATGACTACTTTTTCTTTTGGAGTACCGTACTCTGAATATTAAAACGTGTGTAGATTCATGTAACCATCACCAAAGCCTTGACCCTGTCAATCACTGATCTGTTCTCCATCACTATAGTTTTGTTGTTTAAGAATATCACATAAATTGAATCAAACAATGTGTAACCTTTTGAGACTGGCTTCTTTGACTTCTCATCAGACTTTTGAGATTCATCCAAGTTGTTGCATGTTAAAAGTTCATTACTGAGGGGGTGCCTGGGCGGCTCAGTGGGTTAAGCCTCTGCCTTCGGCTCAGGTCAAGATCTCAGGGTCCTGGGATCGAGCCCCGCATCAGGCTCTCTGCTCAGCAGGGAGCCTGCTTCCCCCCTCCCCTCTCTCTGTCTGCCTCTCTGCCTGCTTGTGATCTCTCTCTCTGTCAAATAAGTAAATAAAAATTAAAAAAAAAAAAGTTCATTACTGAGTAGTATCCCATTGTGTGGGTATACCACAGCTTATTTATTCATTCACTCACTGAAAGGTATTTATGTTGTTTCCAATTTTGAGGGATTACCGAAAGAGCTGCAATAAATAGTTGTGTACAGGAATTCATGTAAGCACGTTTCATTTCTTGACCTGGGTGATGGGTTCACAAGTACTTACATTGTGACTAACCCTGGAGCTGTACCTTTTTGTTCTCTTGCTCATTTCTCTATGATGCTATGTTTTACAGTAAAGGGGCTTTAAAATAAGAGTCTGCTAGGTATCAGAGAAGGGAAATTATCTGTTAGAGGAAATGATTGATAAATGTCCATTTGGCCTGTGCATTTATAATATTATGTGGTTTTAATAAAGACCTTCACGTTCTCTTGACTACAAAGAGGTCAGGTACCAAAGGGCTGTCATCGTGACAGTTCTTTATCTTTGCTGATTGTGGCAAAAGCTTCTGAGGCCTCTACCTGCAAGGCCAACAAAGTTCCAAGCTCTTTCACGGATGCTCTGGACTTAGGCATGAAATGGTTGCATGATCTCTTTGAGCATTATAATAACCCAGGTGGGCTATACTATATCCCAGTAACCTAAGAAGTAACTAAAAAAAGAGGGGCACCTTTGGGCTGAAGTAGAGGATATCTGAATTATACAGGGTCAATCAGTGATCCACGTCCATATTAACTTTTTCATCAGTGCTATATAGTCTGGCCTTACAACTGCTCAGCCGGGTAGGAATTAGGAAGGAAGAATTTAGGTTCTTGTGCAACTGACTGGATAATTTATTACCCGTGGGTCATTAGAGTAGAGCATAGATATGCTTTGACATGCTGCCTCCCCCTCTGTTGTCATGAAAGAACAATGCCAGATCAAAGTGTATACACCAGGACCATAATGTGGCCAGATCTGAAAGAAAATCTAGCTCAAGTTGGTATTCATTCAAGTATAATTTTGGTTCAGGACTACTATAATTAATTACATACTCATTTTAATGTACAATCACCAATTTGATGGCTATGATTTATACAATTGAAACATTCATATCACATTGACCTTTCTTAGCCCAGAGACTGAAGTCCACATGTGGGCTCCATTAGCTTGGGAATGCTCTGTGGCCAAGTTTCTGTGGGCGATATATGGAGGAAAGCTACCAGAGAGTTCTGTACCATGAAGGGGTCAGCTCTTTAGCATCTGAAAGCTAGTTTAATGGGCCAAGAGTTCCTGACAGATTGCTTGACAAGTTTCCATTTGGGGCAGAGTAACCTCCTAGAACTGAGTGCTCACTGTAAAGAAATGAGAGTGGGGACCCACTGTTGGTGGATAATAGAGTATTACTTTAGGTTCTTGATCAGGGAATGAAATGATGAGAGGCACAGGATGACAATAGGAAACCCAATGCCTCAAGTACTGTCTTGGTTTTTTTGAATTAAGATATACTTGACATAGAACTTGAACACTGTGTTAATTTTAGGTGTACCAAATAATGATCTGATATATGTATATATTATAAAATGATTGCCACAATAAGTTTAGTTAACATCCTTCACCACGTATAATACACATTTTGTATTTCTTGTGATGAGAGTTTCTAAAATCTAGTCTCCTAGCAACTTTTTTTTTTTTTAAAGATTTTATTTATTTATTTGACAGAGAGAAATCACAAGTAGGCAGAGAGGCAGTCAGAGAGAGAGGAGGAAGCAGGCTCCCTGCTGAGCAGAAAGCCCGATGTGGGGCTTGAACCCAGGACCTGGGATCATGACCTGAGCCAAAGGCAGCGGCTTAACCCACTGAGCCACCCAGGCGCCCCTCCTAGCAACTTTTGAACATGCAATACAGTTGTGTGTATTATTAACCACAGTCACCTTACAACCCAAGGACTTATTAACTTATTTATCTTGTGACTGGAAGTCTGCTCCCCCACTGGCTGCTGCCTCCTCCTCACCTCTAGCAACCACCAATCTATTCTGTTTCTATGAGGTTGTTTGTTGTTGTTTGTTTGTTTTTTTTTCCAGATTCCACTTATGAATAAGGTTATCCGTTATTTGTCTTTCTGTCTGGCCTATTTCACTTAGCATGATGCCCTCAAATTCCATTTCTGTTATCACAAATGCCATTATTTTCTTCCTTTTATGGGTGAATAATATTCCATTATACAGATATCTCACATTTTCATTATCTCTTGACCCATCAATGGACACTTAGGCTTGTCTTGGCTATTGTCAATAATGCTGTGAGTGTAGCTATATCTTCAATGTAATGTTTTCGTTTCCTTCTGGTATATACCAACAAGTGGAATTAGTAGATCATATGATAGTCCTGTTTTTAATTTTTGGAGAAACCCTCACACTGTTTTCCAATGGCTGCACCAATTCACAGTCCCAGGTTTTGGCTTCTTAAGCAAGGAAAAGGGCATTTATTTCCAAACATAAGCTCTTGGACAAATATAACTGAATTGCTACTTTGGATTTTTTACATTTTTTTTAATTTTAGAAAAGAGATCATGATTTTAAAAGTGATGAAGATAATCAGTTGAGTAAGATAAAACACATTCATGTCCCAATTATTCTCTTTAGTCATTCCATGAGAGAAAGGAATTTTGGCCTGACTTTATGACCTAGCATCTGAACCACCTTCCTATGTTTCAGAATTCCCTTGAATTTGTGGTTTGATAGGATGCAGAGCCCAGATGTCACCACAGAAGCTGAAAAGTCCAGACCCATTTCTCCAGCCCTCATTGTAACTAGAGCAGGAGCCCATGACCTGGGCATGGCCAATCAGATGCTTCCAGATATGCCCTCCAAGAAGCAGGGCCAGGGCTGGCCACAGCACCTGCTCTTCATGGCAGTGGGGGTCAATGGCAGCATTTGGGCTTACTGTGGCTACGTCAGACTCTTTAGGAGACTGACTGAATGGTGGATGTGCCCCTTGCTCTTGTTCTGACTGTCTAGAGCCTGTCCTCCACCCTCCGCCACCCCATTTTCCAAGTCTGGTTCTCTAGCCTTCCTAATCCCATAAAAATATTCCACTAATGGGGTGCCTGGGTGGCTCAGTTGGTTAAGCGACTGCCTTTGGCTCAGGTCATGGTCCCAGGGTCCCAGGATCGAGCCCTGCATTGGGTTCCTTGCTCCTCCAGGAGCCTGCTTCTCCCTCTCCTTCTGCCTGCTGCTCTCCCTGCTTGTGCTCTCTCATGCACTCTCTCTGTTTCTTTCAAATAAGTAAAACTTTTAAAAAATTCCATTAGTAATCAATTCCTCTTCTGTTTAAAGGCCTAGAGTCAGTTTCAGTTGCTTGCAGCCAAGAAGCCAACTAGCACAGTGAAGGCTCCCGTGCCAGTGTTCCTAGGGACTTGTGCATGGTTTGCTCCTCTTTCTATGACGGGGACAACTTTATTAGTGCACTTGAATCATGTTGAAGAGGGTTGAGCTCCTAAAGGAAAATATGATTGTTGCACTTTTGCATTATGTCATACTAATTAAAGCCATCCATTTTTTTTCTTATTACAGGTTCAAAGTTTTCCCTGAGAAGGGCACAGTCTATGCACATTAGCAGCTAAAAAACAGAAGGAGCTCACTAGTAAATTGCTGGAATAGCATTCTCACAGGACACCCTAAAAAATGATACATGCGGGGCGCCTGGGTGGCTCAGTGGGTTAAGCGGCTGCCTTCTGCTCCGGTCACGATCCCAGGGTCCTGGGATCGAGCCCCACATCAGGCTCTCTGCTCTGCAGAGAGCCTGCTTCTCCCTCTCCCTCTGCCTACCTCTCTGCCTACTTGTGCTCTCTCTCTCTCTAATAAATAAATAAAATCTTAAAAAAAAAAAAGTGATATATGTTCCAACTGGCCTCAAGATGAAATTGAGTCTCTTGAGAGGCAAGGGTTTACACTTCCCCAGCAAGACTCAGGTTCCAAAGTCGCTATGTTTATGTAGAAGGAAATCATGTGAGCCCCTGCTTTTAAAATGTCTAAGTCACCTGTAGTTTTCTCCAAAGCATCATTTCTCAAACAATGACCATGACATTGGTGGGAGAATCTGTGTTGTAAAACTGTCTGGGTCAGGGGAGTCCAGTAATCTAACACGAACTTGCTGACCCAAACAAAGCAGCAGCAGGGACAACATACAGCACACTATCTTTTCATAAACTCAAGTAATGAGTTTCTCAGGGGGGCATGTCTTAATGCCTTTTCTATTTCCCTCTCAAGGGCTGAGCACAGAGCTTACACATAGTAGGTGATCAGTAGGTACTTGTTAATTTCATTGAGAATCAGAATGAGTACAAATAGCAATCTGAGCAGAACTGGGAGGTAGGAGTGGCCTGACTGGTACAGAAGAAAAGGGGTGGGGGGGGCACACTGTGCGCTGGGAGTGGAAGAAGAGGAACATTCCCCCTGCAGACAGATCCATACAGATCTACACATTTATTATGACAAAATCAGTGCCTTAAGGCACTTTTCTACAGAAGTGTCCAGGATGGGTGCCTTGTAGGAATCCACAGGAAGGCACCGTCACGACAACCGTGTGGGCTAGCAATGGTCTGGGCAGTGCCTAGGTAGAGGAACTGATGGATGGGCATTTAGATAAGAAATCTACTAATCACATTACATACTTATTTTAGGGCTGTCTGTTTTTCCCCACCTTATTCTAATAGTGACTCTGAATTCTACTCCTGAATGTTCTTTTTCCAGTTTACCCTTTATTCTCCATCACCTACAGAAGCATATGGTCCCTGGAGTGTCTTCAATGTGCTAGAGACGGAATTAAAAAAAAAAAAAAGTCAACATATGGCGGGATTTCAATATAGGAAGTATGTTTTCCATGAAACTGTCACTCAGTCCTATCTCATAATAAAGGCAATAATTGAAACTATACTTATAAATAAGTCCCAGCTCATTAAGAGACTGTCACACTTCTTCGTTTTCTCTGCTATGTCAGTATGTCATTCATCTTGCCATGTTAGCCTGACTTCAATTAAGCTACTTCCTGCTTTTTCTTATCACAGCCAAATAACTTTGGTCTGCTACTATGTATCCTAACACTGGTTCCTACTTGGGTGTTCTCCACAGGACCACGGCTCTTTTGCTCTCCCTTCCAGCTTGTATTCCAAGTGGTGTCTTCTCCGCTTCCTTTTCTCAAAGCTCGACTCCTGTATTATGCATGGGTGCAACCAATTCACGCCTTCTTGTGAAATCAGACCTCACCATTTACATAAAATAAATTTTATCCTTATTACATTTATTTCTCCATTATATCATAGTTGCATTATATTGCTTTTTGTTAAAGTGACTAAGTGTAGGTAAGCTTTCTTATTTATGGATTTTGTTTCAGGATATATTTCATTTGTTATAAAGGCAAAAGAGAAAAATGAACTGCCAAGACCAGGGGAAGAATATACCTTGGCTGGAAACCCCAGGGTATCCCAGGTTCTTGTCCTTCTCACAACCAGACAAGATCTTTATTTGACCCACAGTCACTGGACAGGATTAGGTATGGGGTAGTGGGAATGGTGATGGAGGCCACCCTTCTTCCTTCCGTCCTTCCTTCTTTCCTTCCTTCTTCTTTCCTCCCTCCCTCCCTCCCTCCCTCCCTTCCTTCTCCTTCCTTCCTTCCTTTCTACCTTCCTTCCTTCCTTCCTTCTTTCCCCATTCTTAGCAATATCTAGCTAGCCCCAGCTCCAACAGTGATGCCAGTCCACTGCACAGAGTCAGACCTGGGGAACAGTCATGATGTGGCTTGCAGAAATAGGTTACCCAAGATCCAGAGCCTGCATCTGCCACATCATCTACACGTCGATAGGTTCTCAGACACTTTATTATTTACCCACTTGACACGACCATAGTTATTTGTCTTCAGGTAAATAAGTAGCAATGAGTTCTAGCTAAACCTAACTGCTTTCAGAACATGGCTCTGGGCCAGTGCCCCACCCACCCCACTATATCACTCGGGGTCCAACCTGGAAAACAGAAACAACCCCAAGTATTTAAAACTATGGGATTTTAATGCAGAGAACAAATTACACAAGTGTTAGAAAAGCAAGGAGCCAATAGAGTGTGATGAGGCAGCTCCGAGATTAGCAATGGCAGGCAACTAGTATGCTGTGACCTCTAGACCAGGGACAAACAGGAGCAACTGGAATTATGGTGGGCCCGTCCGACTGGACCTGGAGCCACAGAGGAAATGTGGAGCTGCTGGAGATGCCCCTGAGTTAGAGGAAGGTTAACAACAACAACAACAACAACAACAACAACAAACCCCAGCTTCTCCCTCCCACTTGCCAATCTTCTGCCACCAGCACCTCCTGTCTTTAGCAGCCAGCTGATGTAAGAGCCTGAGATGCACAAACTGCAGGACTCAGCTACCTTTCTTTCCTAGCCCCCCTACTCTGCTCCTTATACCCTCCTCCCCAGCAGGGGAGAGAACAAGGAAGTCTCCTAAGAGCAAGTAAGCCCAGGATAGGCAGCACCCCCTGCCCGGGTATCTCTGTGTGTGTTGAAAAGCACTGGGAGGGAGAGAAAGAGAAGAGATTAGAGCTAAAGAGGGCAATGTATCCACGGCTCTAAATTAAGGAATGTATGAGCCAGGGAGGGAGGAGACTGCTAGAAGTTTCCATGACATAGAGCTGTGAATTGCCTTGGGTGATTATACATGACAGAAATCCCTCCAAGCCTGCAATAAAGAGGACACTTTTCTCTGCTTTCAGAGTTGATGCAGAATGCCTCCTATTTTTATCTTCCGTCGATCATCTGAGTCAGTTTCTAGGAAGTGTGGGCAGCTGCGTTTCCATCCTTCACCTCTGTCTTTCCCAGCATTCTCCCAGTAGATCCAGACCTTTATGTGGGGGGCAAATTCCCAAACAGCCAAGTCCAAACAGTTCAAAACATTTCCAAACCTAAATCCATTGATTTTAAGTGCAAACTAACCTTTCATCAAATACTGCACTAATTTTTTTTTTTCATTAATATGCTGTGCATAAGGAAAAGAAGGCAGGCCTAGAGGGGGATATTTGCAAGTGGTATGATGTTAGACATACCAAAAAGCAGTTTTAAACCTTGGAGTCCTCAATGCTAAGTTAGGGATATTTTACCTTACCTTGAAATGAAGTTACGTGAGTCACCTTCCATTCTATCAGGGATGTTGTGGGTATACAAAAAATACCAGGTATTATTACCAAAAATAAGCTGTGACCGTATTTGAATTTCACTGAAATTTGTAGCAGTAGATGAAGACAAACATTTGGTAAAACTACCTTAACAACAGGAGTCCTCAAACCCAGTGGCTTTTCTGTTTTCTTGTTGTTGTTGTTTGTTTGTTTTACTTAAAACGATCCACAAGAGGTAATACATTTCTATCATAATGCATTTCATGTATGAAACAGAAACAAATGTTGCAGGAAACATCCCTCATTCTTACTACATGTGATAGATGCTGATGTTTTCTATGCTCTACATGAGTGGAAAATTCTAACTCATTAGATTCCTTTTTTTAAATGTGTTTAGAAGGAAGTCCGGCTAATTCATTGACGTCAGAGGAAGTCCGGCAGCCACGGACAGCTCAAAAAGAAGTGATTGCTCTCTAGAGGTGAAGGTGAAGGTAAATCCCAGCCTTAGCTACACCCCTTGTGGTTGGCCACCAGAACACGACTTCTAAATCATGCTTTACAACTGCTTGTCATGTAACATTTGGCCAAAAGTGGAGGAGTCTCATTGACATGGACTCATCTCTGCTTGAGTCATTAAAAACGGCATATGTCCCAACGTCTCTATTTGCGTCCTCCAGAAGGGCTTTAGTGATTTTTCTATTTTAAGCAGTGAAAGATGCGCCTTTGCATTCTGAGGCAATTTCTGTGCCCTCTAATTGCCAGTGGGTTTGGTGCAATAGGTCGGCACTTAGGGAAATCACATTATAAAATGAGTAGCTCAAATATTTAATCAGCTGTGCATGAGCCCAGCCACGTGGCTTGCTCTGTAGAGCATTCTATCTAGCAGGGTTAGGAGTTGCTACGAGTTACAGCTTTCCTGTCAAATATAAAAAAGCTGGATTTGGGAGATGAGTTCCAGAAATGGGTTCCTCTTGACCAGAGAAAGACTGGCACATTAGACTCTTGGGCCAAGGGTCTCAAAGTCATGGATTCTTGTCATACCTGTTTTTAATAGTTTGCTGGGAAATCAACTTTTCCCCTGGTTTTATTTATTCAGAAGGAAGAGCATATATTCTGCACCACACGTGTGCTGAGAGGTTTCATAAAGGTTAAAATAATTTGTTCGAGGTTATATATCTAGTGAGAGAACTGAGATTCCAAACCTAAGTCTGCCTAGCTTGTTTTGGATGTCCACTCTAAGCCAGGCTTTGTTGGGTAAGACATAATATAATCAAGATCTTTGGAAGAAGCTAAAATTTAGTTGGGAAGATAGATCTGTAAGCAAACCCACATAGACTGAGAAAAAGCCCATCATGATTGGAATGTGCTTTGCATTCCACATTGCGTCCTCTTTGGGGAGATGGGCCCTGCCCCATCACAGCCTACAAAATTATTGATGTTTTACAAGAAACTGTCTGGGCCTGATGGCCTCGTTGAATCCAAGAATTGTGGGATTTTCTTAGCCTGTGACTCAGCTCTAAATTGACCACCTGATTGTGAGAGGTGCAGAAGGCAGATGTTGCCCCATTTCACTAACAGCTAAGATCATCCTCATATTTTTCTAAAACAGCTTTAGGGAGATGTAATTCACACACCATACATTTCACCTATTTCAGGCGTACAATGCAGTGGTTTCTAGTATAGTCACAGACATGTACGATCGTCACCACTGTCAATTTGCCCACTACATTTTATGGATAAGATAACTTCATCCCAAAGAGGGGAAGTGATGGGCCATCATCCCCATATTAATCGCACAAGCCATTCAGTAACAAATGATTTTGAAGAAATGGGAAGGATGTGGAGGGCTCAGACTCAAGCCAAGCTTCTGCTTAGAATTCCTCGCCCCACACTCATCTCTGGCACCCCATGCCGCCGAGGGCAGGCTCAGCCAGCTGGCTGGGAGGCCACGTGAGGTCTGCTGGAGACACGTGGCAGAGAGGTGGACCCGATCCAGTTTGCTGCCGGCCTGAGGCAGGTCGTGTTACTCTCTGTGTGGGTGTGTTGTGGCTTCATTTACCAAGCCAGGCTTTATCCTCTGGGACAGCTCATAAAACGTCAGCCCACTCTCACACTGCGTCTACAAACGGCCCCAAGTGTTGATGAAAGGGAGAAAGGCTTCTCTCCTTCTGGTCAAAAACCCAAAAACCCAGCATTTCATTAGCAGGACCAGAGATAACCTGTAGAAGAGCCTCGTAACTCACAGTTAATCCTAACAGGTTCCTTTAAATAACAATCTCTGTTTCCTTCCAAGAAAGGCATTCCTGGAATTGCCAAGAAGAGCCATCTGTCAGCTCTGTGACCCTGAGTGAGTCAACTGCATATTTACATCTGGGTGTTTGGTCTCCTCAGGTGTGAGGTGAGGGACGGGACTTGAGTGATCCTCTCTGGGTCCTTACCAGCTCTGGCATGCTATAATTCTACCCATGGGGATCATTTCCTTTCTTTCCCTTCCCCAGCAGAGGTAGGCAGATCCAAGAGAGCTGTAGTGCCCAGAGGGTCAGGGCAGGAAACATGGTCACAGCAGAAAACCTGTCTATCCTCGCAAGTGAGACTTACTTCCAAATACATCTGGACTTATTTTTATTTTTTTAAGATTTTATTTATTTATTTGACAGAGAGAGACAGATCACAAGTAGGCAGAGGCAGGAAGAGAGAGAGAGGAAAGCAGTCTCCCCACTGAGCAGAGAGCCTGATGCGGGGCTCGATCCCAGGACCCTGAGATCATGACCTGAGCTGAAGGCAGAGGCTTACCCCACTGAGCCACCCAGGTGCCCATCGATCATATCATCTAGTATAATAACCTAATTTTAGATAATCTCAGGAATATATTGCATTTCAAGTAATTTTTTCATCACATTTGTTATAGTTTGAGTCCTTTGAGAAAAAGATAGCAATCAGGGACCTGGGTGGTTCAGTCAGTTGAGCGTCTGCCTTCGGCTCAGGTCATGATCCCAGGGGCCTGGAATCGAGTCTTGCATTGGGCTCCCTGCTCAGCGGGGAGCCTGCTTCTCCCACTGCCCCTCCTCCCTGCTTGTGCTCTCTTTCTTCTCTCAAAAATAAATAAATAAAATCTTTTAAAAAAGAGAGAAAGAAACATACCGAGATGGGCTCCAACGTGCGAGAGATTTGTTGAGTGAACACAGTGATAGATCCGAAGGATTGGTTCATTATCTGTTCATTATCCAGCAGGCAGGGGATATGAGCGGCACATTTCCATGGTCACCACAACATTCAATCTTCATTTACTAAATTGCTCAAGCAAAATAAACTGACCCCCTATTAGGTACTTCATAAGTGAGTTGCAACCTGGTTATATTACAACAAAATTACCCGTGGAGATTTTGGTTTTCAGTTCGCTTTTCTGGGCCCCATCTCTGTGGGGGGACGCCATACTTGAGAACCCACCTCCCAATGCGGGGGCTAGTGGGGCGCTGAACAGGACAGCCTCTGCCCACCCACTGGGAGTTCCAGGCTGTGGATAGAAGTGACGTCTCCAGGAGCCTCACGCAGGTAACAGCAGCCACATAACAGTACCACACCCTGGTTAAATCAGTAACTAGAAAAAAAAAAAAAAATCAGTAACTAGAATCAGCTGGATACCAGAAAGCATTGTTAGGACTGTCCGTAATCAGTAACGCACAGAAAGTTTGAGGCTAAGTTCAGCGACGCAGACTCACCCTTTCACCCTCAGTCTTCCTTGCCAGGAGCTTAATTTACACATCTTAAGGCTAAAACCAGATGTGACTCAGCTTGGACTGCGGTGTGAGGCCCTGCAAAGGCCAAACCTAAGTAGTAAGGAGTTCAGGAACTTGTTGTCCCTGTTTCACCTGATGGCTCTCTGCCCTGTCTACATGCGTAGACCTTGAGGGTCATGGAAGCACAACCCTCTCCCTAGGGCTAAAGGCGTGGTCTTCTGCCTAAATGTGGAATGGGAAGGCAAGACCAGCCTATCAGTCCCAATTTGCCTTTTTTCCAGCAGATTGCTCAGGGCAAATTGTTTAATCTCTCAACATCTCAATTTCCTCATCTGTCACTTGGAAATAATCTTGCAAAGTTGTTATGAGGATTAGGAGATCATACAGGTGAGAATATCTTCTAGTACGGTGCTGTTCTATGGCCCCTCTCTCTGATCACAGGAAAATCACTTTCTCTAGTGTTAGAGCAAAAATTTTGTGGTCAGAGCCACTGAGGAAATAAGAAAACTCTAGTTTCTGTTGTTCTGGTTCTCCATTTCTACCCTATTTATGTACCCGGAGCCTCCAGAACAGCCAAAGCCTATGCTCTGGGAAGGTTCTAATGTCAATCTTTCCCACCTCACGTGATTAACTTCTCTGGACATTTCTTCCAGAAGCATGGCGTGATAACTATTCAGCCTCATCATGGGCAAGACTTTTCATCTTGGTGAAGAAAATCACACCAACAGCAAAGACCCTCCTGGTAGCTCCAAATCCCACTGCAGATGTCCCGCTCTCACAGGGGTGACCTTTGCTGGATCGGCAGCAGAAGTAACATTATCCTCCCAAGGGACTGAAGACACTTTAAGTAGGAAACATCTCTCTTCTTCAAACAAAATCTTACCCTGGATCCCAATGTTCATAAAACAAATGCATCCCATATTTTATTGATGGACATTTATTTTACTTCAAATTTAAAATTTGCGCATTATAATCTCAAAAATATGGGCAAGAGACCATTTTGGAATTGGAACACTGGTTGACAACTAAACTGTTCCCTTCAGTAACTTATTTTTTTTTTTAAAGATTTTATTTATTTATTTGACAGAGAGAGATCACAAGTAGACGGAGAGGCAGGCAGAGAAAGAGAGAGGGAAGCAGGCTTCTTGCTGAGCAGAGAGCCCGATGTGGGACTCGATCCCAGGACCCTGAGATCATGACCTGAGCCGAAGGCAGTGGCTTAACCCACTGAGCCACCCAGGCGCCCCACAGTAACTTATTTTATCATCGTCATTATTGTTCATTGTTTTTGCTCAGTATTGAGAAAACCCTGCCACACTGATAAGTAACTGCTCACAGTTCCAGTCTTTTAACAATACTTCTGTCAATCTCAGGAGATACTTGGTTCAATAAAACCATCCTCAAAGCGTGCAAGATTCTAGATACATAACATATAAAGTCTATATTGTATACATGTTATATGATAATATATGGACCAGGGAATAAGCACCCAGAAATCACGAAATGGTTAAATTATCTGTAACATAATGTTTCCACATTGCAACATGTTTGGCATTCAAAATTATTGCGCAAGTGAGAATGAATCAGTAATGAGAATGCGTGCCAAGCAGATGCATGAAAGGCACAGCCTTTAATCCTGCGGGGCACACAGAAGCTAGGAAATGCACATATACAGCCCTGATTTTAAGATATGAGCAGTGAGGAGCGGCAGCCTTCCAGGCCAGTAGGCATCTGCAAGGCATTTAAATACTATACGTATGGGGCAGACATCCAGACAAGGTTTTTCCAAGGCCACAGAATAAATCTACACGGAAATACAAATCAATGTGCTCAGATAGACTATGGTTAAAATGAGAATCCAACCGATTTGATTATTCTTGCTATCTTTTATTACTTTTAAAGATACTTTAATATTTTCACGAAATCTCACTTAAGAGTTTGCAGATCCCCTGAACATCTCTGCAGGACAGTTTGGAAGCTCCAGACCCCAGTCCGATCCCACCCCAATACAGGAAACCTGGCCCAGAGAAGCACAGGGTCTTGCCCAGCTCACACAGCCCATTAGTGGCTGACAAGGGGAACAGACCATGAGAAACTTAAACTTGAGGCTCCTGGGTCAGCCCTCTTGCCCATCACCCTGAAGGGCCAGCCCTGTGATAAGGGCAGTGATGGATGTCAACACACAGCCAGGCATGAAATCCTTCTCTCACGTGGGAGAGGAAAGTCCTGAAATGACCAGTGGCCTTTATTACTCAGCCTGCAGAGCGTGGAAAAGTAACGGCTGGTCTGGTTGGTTTTTGAGAGAGAAGCCGAGATATCACACCCAGGTGCGGAGGTGCCGGGGGTGCACCGGGAAGCCCTTCAGTCACTATGGTGACAGGACGAGGCACGCGGTGGCCTGTGGCCTGGGACTGAAGGTGGTGGGGTGGGCACCAGGTCTGCGTCTAGACCGACAGAAACAGGGTGAGCTCTGGAGGCCCGTGGCCTCCATCTCTCCATCTGCCCGGCAGCTCCAACAGCTATTTTAAGCCCTGGCCCCAGGCCAAGCTTGATTCCAGTCATAAAATTACGTGTTCTAGAGCTTAAAGCTCATCTGTTTTGGCCCATAAATGACAAAGAGAGCTATTACAGGATGTCAGATTTGTCCCTCTGTTTGGGACAATGTCCTCTGTCTCAATGCTTGTTTGGCCTCTACAAATGATTCATGTGGGGCAGCGGAATTAGAGTCCTCGCCACAATAATTCACTCCCGTTTCTCTTGGTGTTATCGTATGTTCTTCTCCGTGAGGGACAAACACTATTCATGATACCCTTGTTCGTGTTAATACTAATGTCACAGATAGGCTGTGTTTTCCCTCTGCTGAGCTGGAACACGGTGAACATGAGAATAAACTACAAAGCATTTCCAGTGACGTGAAGCCCTGTTTTTAAAGGATGGGCCCATATTTCCTAATTGTGGAACAAAGGGATGATTATTAAGCTTTGAATTAACAAGTAAATTCCACTCCCATCCATGCCGCAGCTTAAAAGGCCTTTCTAGTGTCACCTCTGTGGAGCTAATTCCCCCTTCCCACCAGCAGGCAACTTCTTACTGCACTTTCCTTGGGGCTCTGACTCCCCTTCCTTCAGGCAAATAACTGTCATTTTGTCCCTGTGTAATGTGAGCATCTTAGCCAGGGAACCAAGAACAGAAACCCTCTCACACTAGCTCAACCAAAAACAGGGACGATTTTGGCAGGAAACTGAGATGTCTCTCAGGAAGTCGAGCTCCTGGGGAGATGGGGCACACCTGGGGGAGCACAGGGAGTGGCCAATCCTTGGATTCTTCTCTAAAGAGGTGCGTTTCCAACCATTCAAGGGGATTTGTTGGTAGAAAGGCCGATTAGCTTCTGTTGGAAAGTTAAAGGAAGAAGTGTGATGTTAGGGCGCTGTGTCTAACAACTTACACACCAATGGTCAGACCCTGATGTAGAGAAGATGGTCAGACCGTGGTACTCAGTGTTCAAGATGTACCAGCCAGTATTTCAGACCCAGTCCAGCCCAAGCTCACCATGAGACACTTAAGGCTCAGATTTATTGATGTGTTGGTGCCCCCCTCCCCAGGGTTAGACTGTGCATATACTCTCAGCTCCAGGAACCCCAAAATGCCTAGAATCCAGTCTCTGGGATGTTCTCCAGTGTGTCTGTCTGTCAAATAAATAAAATCTTAAAAAAAAAAAGAAAGAAAGAAAAGAATCCCACATTCCAATTTTTTTTTCAATGTCATTAATTATTTTTTGGCTATTGAATACTATTACTTCCAACAACATTCTGAGGTTTAAATTCACTTCTCTGAAAGCCAGAACATATATACTGCTGACTCACGCAGAACCAGTTATCAGTTAAACCCTTACCTCACTAGCACATGGATTGCCCTCATGCCTTGTCTACTAGAACAGTTCATGCTGAAGATCTAAATGCAAAGGTTTATTTACATTTATATCCATGACATTCTACCTTGCTGAAATCAGGCCACTGTTCCACTTTGCTGAACTTATTTTGTGTCTTCCTTCTACATCAAACTCACTAGCTCATTCATCTTTTTATGACTTCAGATTTGACAACATACAGTGTTCATCCAAGTCATTGATGGGAACATTGAACATGACTCAGATCATTACTTGTCAGAATGCATCTAGAAGTCTTCTTCCAGTTCTGTCATAAATTCTTTAATCAATAATATTATAGGTTCCATCTCTCTCATAATTCAATTTCCTTATCTTGTCCCCAGATTGTTTTTGAAGAGTCTGTATAATGCCTCCTTACAATCCAGATACACCATGCCTGTTGCATACCCCTGATCTGACCTGCCAACAGTCCTGTTTAAAAGGGAAATGAAGGGGCGCCTGGGTGGCTCAGTTGGTTAGGCAACTGCCTTCAGCTCAGGTCATGATCCCGGAGTCCTGAGATCGAGTCCCACATCAGGCTCTCTGCTCAGTGGGGAGTCTGCTTCTCCCTCTGAGCTCCCCTCTCATGCTCTCTCACTCTGTCTCTCTCTCAAATAAATAAATAAAATAAAATAAAATAAAAAGGGAAATGAGGATCACCGGGCATGATTTACAATGAATCACTGATGCTCTTGGTGGATCTCTACTCAGTGCACTGAGAGTGAAAGCATCCATATAACAGTTACACCCCACCTTCTCTCCTTTATTGACAATTAGGATGGTGTTCTCCTATCTCCCACCTTTTACTGCTTTTCTGTTTTCCATGAGTCTGACAGGCATGCTGATCTATTTACATGTTATTTGCCTGAACTAAAAGATGAACTTATTCCAAACAATTAGGTATTTCTTCCCATTCCTTTCCCTTATCTTGGGCTTTCATTTCCTGGTCCCCATGTTCTTCATTCTGCAGATCATTAACCTTGATAGAAAAACAGTTGTGTTTTCTCTTTGTTTCCTATAACTATTATATCATCTGGCCTAAACTATTGCCTTTGTGGTTCTTCCCATTCTGAACCAAATAAAAAGTCCTTTTGGTTCTTCAAGCCTAAGTTCATCCTGGACTTTAGTCATCCCAACTCTTTCCTTACAAATTTATTTATTCATTCATTGATTGGACAAACTTATCTTAGGAAAGCTGCAATGAGGCAAGCCCTGACCTGGATATCCCACGCTGGATAAATTATAGCCCTGTTCTCATAGAGCAAACACTTTATAGGCAGGAAGACAGATTCTTGTATTTATCTTGTTCATAGTTCAATCAACGTTTCTCCGTCATTTCCTAGTTAAGATAATTAGGTAATTACATCCTTGTGAAGTATTCTCTTTTTGCCAAATTTGGGGATTTGCATATTTGCTGCTACACACTTTCTCAGCAACCACAGAATAACAAAGCATTTCTCTGGATATAATTAGGGGAAAAGTAAAAAAAACAAAAAAACAAACAACAAAAAAAAGTTTGCCCAAAGGAAAGAGAATGGTGGCCCATATATCAGGGGAGGAGTAAAGGTGCTTATAACACATTCTGGGAAGAAACTGAGGATTGCAAGGAGAAGAAAACCATGGCATTACTGGATTCTCCCATTCATAAGAAGGAAAAGAATGAAGGCATGCACTTAAGTGGGTTTCTGGGACAAGGTGGTGTTGATGGCAAGAGTCACCAACTTCAAGTCATAAAATTAGACAAGAAAAATAAGTCATTAAAATTAGACAAGGAAAACAAAACACTTCCAGGGATGCATATAAAGTAAATGCACAGACAAGCTTATCATTGAAACTGCAATGGAGGCAGATTCTAAACCATTTCTAAGGAATCATTACTTAATTGTTGCAAAAACATTACCGATGATTTAGTAATGGTACAGTTCTTATTGTTTCATTTTTAGTTAAAGGTCAAAATGAAAATAAGGGTGTTTTTAGATCTGTGACCTCAGTGTCTCCAATTCTATGTTTCTCATAGGCCCTAAGTAAGTTATTTAAGTGCCAAATCCTCCCCTCCCACCCGAGGGGTTCCCAGGCGCATTGTCCTTGGGCTTGAGGAATCCCTCCTGATGTGGGCACTATTGATGGAGGAACTAATGAGGATCAGGTGAAGAAAAAAACTTCTGGGGGGCCTGCAGCATTTAAATTAGAGCTTCCCAGATGAGTGGGAGATGACAGGCTAGGGAAAGGGCACTCTAGGTGGAGGCCCGGGCTTGTGCTAAAGCATGTAGGGCAGTACTTGTGACACATGATGGGAAAGGCCAAGAGCTGACCAAGGGCAGAGGAGGAGGTGGGGGGAGGCCAGGCCGTGGAACTGGGCCAGTCTCTGAAGGGCCTCAAACATTACCCAGGGAGCCAGGAAGGAATTCCTTCCCAAAGGAGAGGGGAGCGAATGCATGTGGTAAATAGGGTAGTCAATTAGGAGAGGGTTTATGATTTCAAAAGACAGGGAAGGAGACAATTGGCAATGTGGGCTCTCCAGGGAGATGCTCTGGGAGGCGTCTTCTGCTTTTGTGCATCCCCCCCCCTTTTTTTTAACTTCTTTCTTTCTTTCTTTCTTTTTTTTAATGTTATGTTAGTCACCATACACTACAACTCTTTTGTCTATTGTCTTTAAGACACCATTGACAGTTTATTAGGCTAGCCATAAAATGGGAATTTATTCAGTTCTGTCCCTGACAAGCCACAAATCACTCTTTCTGGCTGCAGTTTCTCTGTCTGTTAAATCAGGCCATAATCCCTCCCCCAGCTACTTCAGAGCCCAGAAGAGATACCATAGTTCAGACATCTTACGGTGTGCGGACAGTGTGGGCATGCAGTGTCTCACTCAATCCTCTCAACAACCTTACCAGGAATGAACTGTTAATGTCCCCACTAGACAGATGCAGAAACTGAGGTTCGTGGAGGGGCTGTGATGTCCTTAGGTCTCAGTAAGTGGCATAGCTAGATGAGCCCTTTGCTAAGTTTCCCCAGTCCTTCCAGGGGTGATCATGGTGAGGTTCCATATACCCATTGGATTCTAGGTATTGCTGTGGTTTGTAGGGAGCCCTGGGAAGACCCTTCCATCATCCCAACAAAAGTTTCACCTTCTTCACAAGGTGCTTCCCTTCTCTCTCTGATCGAGCTGGTGTTGCCATGTGGTATTTAGAATATGGGGTTACTGATTGTAATCACAGCCCCTCTCAGGCCTTTCCAGAATTTCACAGTTTGGGAAACATAATTAAACTCACTTTCGGCAATGCTGTGACCCCACTTGCTTTCTGTTAGTTGGGTAACTCAGAAGCGTGTTGTTCTTATGGTAATTCACGCCTGTGCTATTGTGTGCAGGCCTTGGCCCGACTTCCTGTTAGTGTGCTGCTCTTATTTTTATCTGAACTGGGATTAAATGACTTAGCCTATAGCAAACACAGAACCAAAAGTCCCTGGGAACCCTGGGATAGAATTGGTCAAATGGTTTTCAGTTCATGGTGTTTTCCTTTGATGGAAGATAAGGTAACATAATGATAGAAGTAGGAGGGGGCTGTGGTGTGACAGGAAGAACGTAACAGCTGAAATAAGAAAACTTCCGCTCTCTCTACTGAATTTAGAGCTGTCTTGTTAATGAGATATAATTCACATACCATAAAATCCCCGCCTTTAAAGGGTACGATTCAGTGGTTCTCAATATAGTCACAGAGTTGTGCAATCATCACCACTCTCAAATTCCAGAACGTTTTCTCACTCCAAAAAGTAACTCCATATCCATTACTAGTCACTCCCCATGGCCCTTCACTGGGTGCCAACACCAACACCCCTGTCTAGACTTGTTTCCTCCCCCACCGCCCCTCCTGAATCCCCCAGTCATCGCTAGGCAGGGGACTGATCAGAGATGAAGTCCCTTGGCCGAGCACATGGCCAGGATCACTGTCATTTCATTAACCATGAGCATGACTCCCTGCCATGTCACCTCTGTCAGCAAAGCCCCCAGGCCTCACTACCACTGACACCCAGAGTGAGCAGCTATAGAGGCAGGAAGAGAGGGACCGGGAGCCATGGTGGGAGCTTCACCGGCCAGCTCGCTTCTCGGGAGCCCAACCATGCACAGGAAACAGGCCCTTCAAGTACGTAAGGTCAGCCAGAGGGATGAGGAATAGCACTGTGCAACTCATCTAGAGTGGAAGGGTCACCCTTTGATTTTGCACACACTTTCTGCTTCTGGCATTGCTCCTGTTAAAAGGAACATTTATGGGGCACCTGGGTGGTTCAGTGGGATAAGCCTCTGCCTTCGGCTCAGGTCATGATCTTAGAGTCCTGGGATTGAGCCCCGCATCAGGCTCTCTGCTCAGCGGGGACCTGCTTCTCCCTCCCTCTGCCTGCTGCTCTGCCTACTTGTGATCGCTCTCTCTGTCTCTCTGTCAAATAAATAAATATAATCTTTTTAAAAAATAAAGAAGAGAAAAGAAACACTTATTCCCCAGCCCAAGTTTTCATGGAGGGGAGGAGAGTCATGCTTTAAGCCTAAAGGGGCACAGCGTGCAGGGGACATATCTCTCTAGGCTCTCATTGCCTTCTTCCCAGGGGAGGAAGGACTTAATACCACATTTAAAAGATGTGTAAATATAATATAATATAATATAATAATATAAATTGTGATATGTATAATATGTCTATAGGATATACATCCATCTGTATTTATTATTGTCTGTTCCTCCTCTAGAATATAGTGTCCAATAGAGCCAAGAGTTGGTTTCTCCCCCTCACTGTTCCAAGTCTAGAATTTTGCTGGAAACAAAGCAAATGCTGTATAAATATGTGTTGAATAAACAAAGGAACGAGGGTTAGGATAATGGAAAAGTAGAAAAGTGGCATGAAGTCAAAGGCCAAAATTTAACCTGGAAGAGCTTGTCACTGACTGAGAAGCTCTAAATGTCAAGCCTTACATTTCTTTACTAATTATATTTTTTTTCAAAGATTTTTTTTAAAAGATTTCTTATTTATTTATTGTCAGAGAGAGAGCACAAGCAGGCAGAGTCACAGGCAGAGGCAGAGAGAGAGAAGCATGCTCCCTGCTGGACAAGGAGCCCAATGCGGGACTCGATCCCAGGACCCCAGGATCATGACCCGAGCCAAAGGCAGCGGCTTAACCAAATGAGCCACCCAGGTGTCCCTACAAATTATATTTTATCACATTTTCAGATTTTTTATTTCATGGACACTTAGCACAATAGGACCATTGTTTGGCAAGCCCAGCTCCCAGGGTTGACTGGGGTGAGGACTTCCACATGCTGGCCACCCTTCTGATCTCAGGATTCAGCTTTTGGCCCTGGCCACCCATCCTCAGGTGAAAGAAAGGATCCCTCAAAGACTCAGAGCAGACTCATAGCGGGGAATCCTGGCTTTTCTCCCCTGGCATTATTGGTTCCCATCTTGGCATGACAAGCATGGGCCAGTTAGTCGTTCCCTTGGGTAGGCCTCTATAAAGGCACTGAAGCCCCACCAGAAATGCATTGCCTCATAGTGACTGCAACTCCAAGCTGTCTGTAGTTATAAGCTGCTTGATGTAGGATAGAAAACCCCAATGGGTGTGCTCTGGCAACAAAAGGTAATAAATGCCTTAGCTCACTTCAGAGTTTTGTTTTGCCAAGTGAGGTCTGCAAGTTTGGATCTGGAGCCAAATTGCCCAAATCAGAGAGGAAAGTCTCCTAATGGTGACAGACCTGCCTCATTGCTCTTCCCCAGGCAAGTCACTCTTGTAAATGAGTATTTAACTCTTTGAAGGAGGTCTATACTGTCATCCTTCCCAGGGTGCCCATGCACCTCAGTTCAATCTTTCCCACCTCCCCTATACTGTATCCCTAAATGTGCCATTCCCCTGAATCCATCTTAACTTCCAAACTTGTCCCCAGCCCCATGGTGGTCTCCGGCATGAGGAGCTACTACTGGGTAAGAATGACGTTTGTTTTACCCAAATCTCCCCCAAACGGAGAAAGAATCCAATCTATGTATGATACTATGCAAGGTCATCTCAAGCTCAGCCTCAAATTTCATTTCAAGGGTTCCTAACAGAGCAGTTGGGCAACCCACACCAAGTCTTTTATTCAATGAGACCTTTGTCTCTTAACATCTGCAGTAAACTAGGCACCCCAAGTGTAAAAAGAGAAAGTAAAGGCCATGCAGAAGCTGGGTCACTGTCTCTTAGTGGAGTTGATTCAGCATCGAATCTAGGTCAATGACATTTTGCCATGGTTGACATTGGGGTAGAGCCATTCATTACACACACAGGCAAGATTGATTTTCTTGACCTCTCCAAATGAACACATTTCCCCTCACCCCTCCCAAAGAGAGTGGAAAAACACTTGCAGAAGTTGGTCTACCAACATCAGCCTTACAGGTTGGGCGACCTACTTAGCACCGGGCTTCATTGGCCACCAATGCCCAAGGGCATCTGGATGGTTGGTCTACAGCCACCACCATGTGCTTGTTTATAACCCAGCGTTTTCGGCATAGAGGCTCTTTATCTTTCCTCCTTACCTAAACAGCGGAACAATAACCAGAGTAAGCTTAACAACAAAAGAATGAGAGAAAGCAAATTTGATTTTAAGGCCATGACGTCAGACAGGGTAAAGCATAAGCTTGGTCTTGCCGGTGGTTTCAAGCAGTTCTGAACCGTGCATGGTTCACCCAGTGTCAGACTGAACTCCCTGACATCAGCCCAGCAGACACATGAGGAGAGTCTACTAGACGAGGACGTATTTTTGCAACTCAGGCAAATGTACAAAAAATTCTGCTCCTGCAAATGTGATTGTAACAAACATGGCTTTGTGCCATCAGTCTTATAGCAGACAGCAGCATTACTATAACCCTCCCTTAACAAAACCGTATGGGCTGTTAAGAGCAATTTTTAATGAAGTAAGTCCAAGTCCACAAATATTGCATCACCCAAAAATGCAACTTCTGGCTTTCCAGGAAAGATTACTAACATTTTCCAGGATCTCTTGTTATGAGGTTGCTTTTTTCCTTGATGATTCAGGTCAAGCAGCCTTCCTGAGTCCCACGCCCCCGGGGGGTAGAACTGACTGCTTTGTTCACGTGGTAACCTGCACGTGCCTTTTTGAAGTGCACACTGCTGAGGCCTCCGGTTCTGTCCATGTCTGTCTCCCCTGCGGTTTCTTGTACTGACTGAGAGTCAAGGTCATATTTTGATCATCTTTTCTTCTCAGTGCTTAAGATAGTGCCTGATACAAAGCTGGCACCAAATTTTAGTTTGTTGAGCAAGTACATGAATAAAGTCTTGTGGAATGTTGCATCCTGTATGATTTCTGCACTAAGCTTAATTTCTCCCATTAACCAAACCATGACCAATAATCAGGATGAAAGAGAGATAAAATACAGACAACATTAACTCCTCATTTCCCACTTAGCCCACAAACTCTTTTTCCAAATACCATTTTCCTTCAAAGAACATCAATTTTTTTTTAGATCCCTTGGAGAGTTTATATTCTATAAAGCTGAAGTTAGGCAGCAATGGGTAAAATCAACAGTGCAAGAAGAAACTGTATTTTTTTTTTATTTGACAGAGATCACAAGTGAGCAGAGAGGCAGGCAGAGAGAGGGGGAAGCAGGCTCCCTGCTGAGCAGAGAGCCCAATGTGGGGCTCGATCCCAGGACCCTGGGATCATGACCTGAGCCGAAGGCAGAGGCTTTAACCCACTGAGCCACCCAGGCGCCCTAAGAAACTGTATTTTTGTCCAAGCTCTGAAACTAATGAATTCTGTCACACTAGGAAGGTCACTTCCTCATCTGTTGAGCACAACTAGGGGTGATACATGGGTTTCATTTCAAGGATCAACTCCAATCAATTCGTAGTGATCACATAAAACGCCATGTTGAGTTCAGTGGGAAAGAACACTGGGATTGATTAGTGATGTCTGCCATGGGTGCTGGGGGAAAGAATGAGGGAAAATATGCTAGATATTTGCCATTCTGGTATAAATGATCTCAAGCATCCCTTTCCAGCTCTAAGCTTCTGATTTATATTTCAGTAGTTCATAGACTACTCAGCATCATTCAACATTTAGAGTGTGCTTGTTGTATGCAGTCGGGATGTGCTTAGGGTTTACTAGACCCTGGAGCTGTATAAAGTGCTTCACATGGATCACCTTATTTCATCCTCAAAACAGTGTTACTTGTGGCGCATACGGATTAACACAGAGGACATTGGGAGATGGAGATGAGAAGTGAGTTGGGGGAAATCAGAGGGGGAGATGAACCGTGAGAGACTGTAGACTCTGAGAGACAAACTGAGAGTTTTGGGGGATATGGGGAGGTTGGGTGAGCCTGGTGGTGGGTATTACGAAGGGCACATATTGCATGGAGCACTGGGTGTGGTGCATAAACAATGAATGCTGGAACAATGAAAAGAAATAAAATTAAATTAAATTAAAACAACAACAACAGTGCTAGGAGGCGAGGTGCATGCCATTATTGTTCACACTATACAGGGTGAAGAAACTGAAACCAAAGAAGCTGAATGGCTAGCAAGGTCACGTGACTCTAACAGTGAAATCAGGACTGACACTCTGAGATTCCTGTCTCAGCGTTCTACTCCACTACATGGAGGTAGCTGTTCCACTTTGGCTTCTTTCTAGACAAAAAGACTAAAATAAAGTCTGCAAAAAAAAAAAAAAATTAAGCATACTAAGCAGTTAGGAAACTGCTTGGATTTCCCTGGCAATGATTTGCAACCGTATGTAACACAGGACAGTACAAATCTTGACTGTTCCTGAATCATGGATATTATAGGCAAGCTTTTGTAATCCATGGTTCCCTAGGAAAATTCAGACACATAATCATTTTTCAGTAGTATTAATTAATTAATGAAGTTGGGATATTTCAGATAAAATGAAATAGGAAATCACTCCTGATCTCCCTTTTATATGTGGAGAAAGTGGTTAAGAACTTCATTTGGGGCCTTGATGTACGCAGCTGGTTCTCTGAGTCAGCTGGTCAGCAACTTCCCTTACACATTGTTCTTGCCCTCTTTCTGTTCCCCACTGCCTGACACTCAGTAGATGATCTCCTCTCTGATTGGTCCACTCTGTTCCTAGTCCTTTATTTCAAGTAGATTCACCTGTGCCTTATGCCCCTGCCAGTCCCTAAAGGCCGGTCTAACCCACCAGCAGCTCTTTTAGGCTCAGATCAGAAGAGACTTCACAGAATTGACCATGATGAGTGTACCAGAGATGGCTGTATAGGACTGTCCCCAAATTCAACTGACCAGTAGGCAGGACAAGGGATCCAGTCACACTTCCTTCCACTGAAGGCTGAAAAGCACCTTCCCCCAACCAGCAAAGGTTAGAAAAAGACATTTCCCCTGATGCCCGGTAGGAGAAAGGATGTGCAAACCACTTCACAGAAAAAGGTAATACCTTCAGTTGTATTTGTACATTAATTTTTCGTATCCTCCACTCCATTCCCTCCTCTTTATCCAAGACAACTTTCGTATCATCTATGCTCTGGACCTCATCTTTGAAAGAACTTCTTCCCTTCTATGTTGGGGGCCGTGGTTTCAGATTAATTTCCAGTTATCCATTAAGTACATGACTGGATTCTCTGTGTAAGAAATTAAGATGCTGCAGATAAGGCTGAAGTCAGGTAAGTAGTTGAAAATATAGAATTGAAGGAGGGGCCTGGGAATAGCAGCTTGTCTGGTGACTGAAGCTGTCAACGTTGGTGAGACTCTGGAGAGAATTTTCTCGTAGACCTTAAACCCTTTTAAAAAGAGTATCTTCCCCTCAGCATAAATAGCGCTCAGTCACTCTCACCTTCAGAAACAAAGCCAACAAACAAAACCAAAACAACTCTCTTTCCCCTAAATCCTCCGTCAGCTGGTACATCCTTCCCTCCTAGCCTCCCACTCACGGCTTCTAAGACTTTCCCTGTGTCTTCCAACTTCTGCAGTTCCACCGCCATATGTCTTCCCATTGTTGGCTTTGGGTTAGACCCAATGACAAAGAACACACACATCAAGACTTGAAGTAAAAACCCAAGCGTATCTTATTGCTGGCTTCCACTGATCCTTGACCCAGAGAGCTGGGAGCAGGGATAGAGAAGCCAGAAGGCACATGGAGCAGCGGTACCAGTGGGCCTGGTATTCTCAGGTAGATCAGCTGTGGGTCTCCTGAAAGTAATGAGTGGCTTCTTCCTTAGGACACATGGAATGTTTTCATCCCAAGTTGCCAGCACTGGCCACACTTCCTGAACTCTGAGCACAGCTGGAGAGCTGCTCATCACTAGGGCACTTCCTTGGTCAAGAGTGTGACACTAGCAGACATGCCGGGCAAGCTTGCTTCTCTGCTCCACCCTGGCCAGTCCGTCACACGTCTGTGTTCATGCTAACATCATTGTGTATCCTCTGAATAAAACGGTTTCTATCTTTGAGCCTAAGATCCTTCTAATTTACTTGGGTGATCCTCTAAAAGCAGTCTCAAAATCTGATGTAGTAAGCCAGCAAATCCCTGGACCAAAAGGAAAAGCCCAACATCTTCTTGACTATATCATTATACACATACACAAACAAACCAAGAAGACATTCTTATTATAAAAGGATAGCAATCCAGTCATCTTGACACAATTTAATAAACACTCTCCATCCTCCTAAAGATTTAAAATACTTCCTTTACCATAAGCCTCATTTCCAAATCTTCAGCGCTCTGTTTTTGTTATTGTTTTAGGCTCTTTGATCTCTAATCTAGTCCCATGTCAATACCACACTGTTTTACTTGTTATAATTTATTTCATCTTGATATTTGGTAAGGTAAGTTCCCTTTTATTGTTCTTTTTTGCAAAAATATTTTGGAGAGAGGAACTAGTCCACATGTTTTCTCTTCCATGTGAATGTTAGAATCAGTTTACTGATTTCTACTAAACATGCTTTTGAAACGAGCTAAAGGGACCTATGAAATCAGTGTGGATGAGCAGGGTTTTCTAATAGTCCAGTATTGGAGATAACTGGATAGTCATACGGAAAAAAGATTAAATTACATCCATTTCTCTATTTATCAGGATACTTCCAACAGGCATTAGAGTTTTAATGTAGAAGTAAAGTGACTCGGGTCGGCCTTCAGCCAGGGGGCTGACAAATGCTGATGTGTGTGGTTGCAGCAAGAGATACAATGCAGGTTTGTCCCAAGCCCAGTGGGAACCCAGGAGGGAGGGCCAGCCCCGCCTGAAAGCACGGTGAAGGCTTCATAGCACTTCAGCATCACCAAGAAGAAAGGCTTAGAAGAGGGGAAGGTCTGGCAAGCAGAGGCAAAGATGCAGAGATGTAAGGGACCCCTGTAAGATCAGGGAATGGCAGAGAGGGAAGGGCATGTGGGCGAGAGGACAGAGGGAGGTGGAGAGAGGGTTAGGCTGGATGAGCTCACAAAGGGCTTTGAGCCTGGCTGGAGAGTTCATCACCAACCTGGGTCCAGAGTCTGTGCCTCAGGATTCACCCAGGGGGCCTTGGGAACATGGGAAAGCCTGAGCCGCCCTCTCTGATCCACTGCAGCTAGTTCATTGCAGATCAGAGAGGAACGGGGCCTCTACCTTGCCACTCTCAGGGCTCCCCTTGCCCGCCCCCTCTTTGGTGTCAGTAGAAACCCAACAGAAGTGACAGGGCCTCTGCAGCGTCCCTACGACCTCCTTGAATGGGTACAACGCGGCCTGAGCTCGTGTTCCCTCTGCAGACTTCGGCACTACACCGATAATCAGGAGACAGTGGGGATTTTCCTCTGAGTTAAAAACACTTCAGTTTCACCTAGTGCCAGCACTGGCCAGGTCTCAAAGTCTGGAGCCATCCACAAACAAGGTCCTTTCAGATAACTGCTATGAGCTCCCTTCCCCCCTTAAGCTAACAAAAACACTCTTATCTTCCAGTCCCCTCCCCCCACCAAAAAAAAAAGCCCCATCATCATCCAATGCACCACCTTCCTATTTTTGCTGGCCTGCTGCCCTTTCTTCTTCATCGCCTCCGCCAGGTTTCCCAGCAGCAGCCAGCAGCTTGGCACCCTGAGTGGGAGGACAGGTGGGCTCTACCCAGGGGATCGCAGGACATAACAGCACAGGCAGAGAGGTGCTGTGGGCAGACCGGGGCCCCTCTGAGTTCTCTGAGAGCTAGAGGTATTTCTTTCAAACCTTGGCAGGAGATACCGCGTGTCACCTGTGCTCAATACGTCAGAGTTGACAAAGCTGTTTTCATACGGATGTATTACTTCTCTTCATCCTGGCCACAGCCCCAAGAGGGGCTGATGAGTGATACTGATATTTTTGTTTCAATGACGAGGAAACCAAAATTCAGAGTATCTGAAGGGTTTTCTCCAGATCACTCAGCAGAGTCTGGAATTGAATTTATGACTTCTGACTAAATCCTGGAGGGCTGGCCCTGTGCTGGGCATCACAGAAAGGACAGATGGCTCTTGAGAAGCCCAGAAGATGTGTGTACTCACACACACACACACACACACACACACACACACACACATATGTGCATGTGCACACAAGCACAGACAGACCCCCCCACCACCTCATACACACACAACAATTGTGGGGCCTAATGCATTTTAAGAAATTCACTGAATGGCCAAAGTGCTTAGCACAGTACCCGACACCATATAGAGCCTCCCCTAGGAAGCAGACCACCTTAAGATCAACATCCATTTTCATGAGTGAACTTGACAGCAATTTGTCACACTGAATAACAATTATTTGCTTGCAAGTGTGCTGCTCTCATCAAGCTGTGAGCTAGTCAGATCTCCACAGTGTCTAGCATACAGTTGATCTTTAAAGCACATTTTAGAAGAAAAAGATTGTATATGAGAGACAACAGGACAGAGAAACTCTCACTTTAGTCACCTTGCTCAAGCACGTATGCCAATATTAATTCTGCTCAGTTAATAATATGCTCATGCCTTTCAAATCAGTCAGATCCTGCAGGAGGGGGGACATAGAGCAAGTGGGCAGAGACAGAGTGTGGTGAATAACCTGTATCCATCCCCATGGGTGCGTTGGGTACCAATGCTGGTGGGAAGAAAATATTTGGACAGGGGGTTCAGCAGGAGGCATCTTGGAGTGAGCAGGGGAAAGTCCAAAATAGAAATGTGGCAGAGCTGATGGGCAATGCTAAGAAGGCAGAAGAAGGAATGACAGAGGCTGGAACCTGGGTAGGAACGAACACTATTGGATGATCTCATGGTCACCACTGAGCTAAAACCCATTTATAAAAGGAGACTAGTACTGACTTATTTTTCTTCCCAGAATTAAATTTCTTACATGGCCTCACGTGTGAGGGGATTCTTAGGGACATTGGGACAGCTGCCTCCACAACCTCCTTGCCTGAGATCAGCTAAGGAAATGGAGGCATTGGTGACAACACCTTCCATCGCACCAGGAAAGATGAAAGTCTCAACACAGACTAAGAAAAGAAGCCAGTGCACTTCATTTTTTAAAGTTTTATTGAAATCCCAGTTAAACATACAGTGTGATATTGGCTTCAAGTGTACAATACAGTGATTCAGCGTTTCCATACAACACCCAGGGCTCATCACAAATACCGTCCTTCATTCCCATCACCTGTTTCTTCACCAACCCCCACCACTGGTAACCATCGGTTTGTTCTTAGAGTTAAGGGTCTATTTCTTGGTTGTTTCTCTCTCTCTCTCTCTCTCTTTTTTTTTTACCCCCTTTGCTCATATGTTTTGTTCCACATATGAGTGAAATCATATAGTATTTGTCTTTCTCTGACTGACTTACTTCACTCAGCATTATACTCTCTAGCTCTGGCCAAGTCATTGCAAATGGCAAGATTTCATCCTTTTTTTGGCCAAGTATCCATTCATCAGTCCACTGATCCATTCATCATGACACTTGGGCTATTTCCATAATTTGGCTATTGTAGGTAATGCTGCAATAAACATCATAGTGCAGGTATCATTTGAATTACTGTTTTTGTATTCTTTGGGTAAATACCTAGTATTGTGATTTCTGGATCATAGGGTAGCTCTATTTTTAACTTTTTGAGGAATCTTCATACTGTTTTCCACAATGGCTGCACCAGTTTGCAATCCCACCAGCAGTGCAAGAGGATTCTCCTTTCTCTACATCCTCACCAACAACTGTTATTTCTTGTGTTGTTGATTTTAGCCATTCTGACTGGCGAAAGATGACATCTCATTGTAGTTTTGATTTGCATCTCCCTCACGATGAGTGATATTGAACATCTTTTCATGTATCTGCTGGCCATTTGTATGTTTTCTTTGGAAAAATATCTATTCATGTGTTCTGTCCATTTTTTTAATTGCGTTGTTTTTTGGGTGTTGAGTTTTATAAGTTTTTTTTTTAAAGATTTTATTTTGAGGGAAGAGGGGCAAAAGGGGGAGGGAGAGGGATAAGCAGAACCCTCTTAGAGCTCAGAGCCTGAAGTGAGGCTCGATCCCAAGACCCTGAGATCACAATCTGAGCCAAAATAAAAAATTGGATCCTCAACGAACTGATCCACCCAGGAACCCCGAGTTTTATAAGTTCTTTATATAATTTGGATACTAACCCTTTATTGGATATGTCACTTGCAAATATTCTCTCCTATTCCATGGGTTGCCTTTTAGTTTTTGCTGCTTATTATTATTTCACCATGCAGAAGTTTATTTTGAAGTAGTCCCAATAGTTTATATTTGCTTTCGTTTCCCTTGCCTCAGGAGACGTATCTAGAAAGAATTTACTATGGCTGATGTCAGAGAAGTTACTGCCTCCGTTCTCTTCTAGGATTTTTATGGCTTCATGTCTCACATTTGTGTCCTTCATTTATTATAAATTTATTTTTGTGTATGGTGTAAGGAAATGGTTCAGTTTCATTTTCTGCATGTTGCTCTCTAGTTCTCCCAACACCATTGGTTGAAGAGAGTCTTTTTCCTATTGAATATTCTTTCCTATAATTGTGAGTTCATTTCTGTGTTTTCTATTCTGTTCCACTGATCCGTGTGTCTATTTTTGTGCACATACCAGACTGTTTTGATCACTACAGCTTTGTAATATAACTTGAAGTTCAAAATTGTGATTCCTCCCACTTTGCTTTTCTTTTTCAAGATTGCTTTAGTTATTTGGGTCTTTTGTGGTGCCATACAAATTTAGGATTGTTTGTTTCAGCTCTGTGAAAAATGCTGGTGGTACTTTGACAGGGATTGCATTAAATGCGTAGATAGGTTTGGATAGTACAGACATTTTAACAATATTCGTTCTTCCAATTTTTGAGCATAGAATGTCTTTCCATTTATGTGTCTTCCTCAATTTCTTTCATAAGTGTTTTATAGTTTTCAGAATACAAATCTTTCACTTCTTTGGTTAGGTATTTTATTCTTTTTGGTGCAATTGTAAATGGAATTGATTCCTTAATTTCTCTTTCTGCTGCTTCATTACTGGAGTATAGAACTGTGACAGATTTCTGTCCATTGATTTTGTGTCCTGCGACTTTGCTGCATTTATCAGTTCTAGCAGGGGTTTTTTTGGTGGAGTCTTTTGGGTTTTCTATTTAGAGTATCATGTCATCTGGAAATAGTGAAATTTTACTTCGTCCTTGCCCATTTGGTTGACTTTTATTTCTTTTTGTTGTCTGATTGCTGTTGCTAGGACGTCCAGTACTATGTTGAATGAAAGTGGTAAGAGTGGAAATCCCTCTCTTGTTTCTGAGCATAGAGGAAAAGCTCTCTGTTTTTCACCATTGAGTATGTTAGCTCTGAGTTTTTCATATATGACCTTTGTTATGTTGAAGTATGTTCCCTCTAAATGTGCTTTGTCAAGGATTTTTGTCATGAATGGATGTTGTACTTTATCAAATGCTTTTTTTTTGCGTCTATTAAAAGGATCATATGGTTCTTATCCTTTCTTTTATTAATGTGGTGTATCACATCAATTGATTTGTGAGTACTGAACCCACCCTTGCAACCCAGGAATAAATCCCACTTGATTGTGGTGAATGATTTAATGATTGTTGTATTCAATTTGCTAGTATTTTGTTGAGGATTTTTGTATCTATGTTCATCAGAGATACTGGCCTTTGGTTCTTTTGTGTGTGTGTGTGCCTGTGTGTGTGTATGCATGCTGTCTTTATCTGGTTTTGGCATCAAGGTGATGCTGGCCTCATAGAATGAATTTGAAAGTTTTTCTTCCTTTTCTGCTTTTTGGAATAGTTTGAGAAGAACAGGTATTAACTCTTCTTTAAGTGTTTGGTAGAATTCACCTGTGAAGTCATCTGGTCCTGGACTTTCGTTTGTCGAGAGATTTACGATTATTGATCCAATTTCTTTGCTAGTTATTAGTCTGTTCAAGTTTATATTTCTCCCAGTTTCAGTTTGGTAGTTTATATGTTTCTAGGAGCTTATCCATTTCTTCTAGGTGTCTAAATCTGTTGGGATATAGCTTTTCATAACATTCTCTTTTAATTGTTTGTACATCTGTGGTGTTGGTTGTAATTTCTCCTATTTTTGATTTTATTTATTTTGGTTTTTCTTTTTGATAAGTCTGGCTAAAGGTTAACCAATTTTAATAATTTTTTCAAAGAACTAACGCCTGTTTTCATTGATCTGTTCTGCTTTTGTTTTTGCTTCTGTATCATTTATTTCTGCTCAAAACTTTATTGTTTCCTTCTTTCTGTTAGCTTGAGGCTTCATTTATTCTTTTTTTCTAGCTCCTTTAGGTATAGGTTAGGGTTTTTGTTTGTTTGTTTGTTTGTTTTGCTTCTTGAGAGAGGCTTGTATTGCCCTATGCTTCCTTCTTAGGACCACTTCTGCTGTATCCTGAAGATTTGGGACTATTGTGTTTTCATTTGTTCCCATGCACTTTTTAATTTCCTCTTTGATTTCCTAGTTGGCCCATTCATTGTTGAGTAGCATGTTATTTACCCTCCACATATGTGTGATCTTTCCAGATTCATTCCTGCTGACTTCTAGTTTCATAGCATTGTGGTCAGAAAAATGTATGGTATGGTATGACTTCAATCTTCTTGTATTTGTTAAGGCCTGTTTTGTGGCCTAATATGTGATCTATTTTCTGCAGAACATTCCATGTACACTTGAAAAGAATGCATATTCTGCTGTTTTAGAATGGAATGTTCTATGTGTTAGTTAAGTTCATCTGGTCCAATGTGTCATTCAAAGCCTTTGTTTCCTCGCTGATTTTCTGTTTACATGATCTGTCCATTGCTGTGAGTGGGTTGTTAAAGTCCCCTGTTATTTTTATATTATTATTGATTAGTTCCCTTATGTTTTATTTATTATCTTATATATTTGGGTGTATAAATATTTACAATTGTTGGCTCTTCTTGTTGGATCATCCCCTTTATTATCATATAATGCCCTTTTTTGTCTCTTGTTACAGTCTTTGTGTTGTTTTTTTTTGTTAAAGATTTTATTTATTTATTTGACACAGAGAGAGAGATCACAAGCAGGCAGAGAGGCAGGCAGAGAGAGATGGAGAAGCAGGCTCCTTGCAGAGCAGAGAGCCTGATGCGGGGCTTGATCCCAGGACCCTGAGATCATGACCTGAGCCGAAGACAGAGGCTTAACCCACTGAGCCACCCAGGCGCCCCCAGTCTTTGTTTTAAAGCCTGGTTTGGGGGTGCCTGCATGGCTCAGTCAGTTGAGTGTTTGCCTTGGCTCAGCTTGTGATCTCAGGGTCCTGGGATTGAGCCCCCTGTCAGGTTCCATACTCCAGGGTCTGGTTGGCCCTCTGCCTCTGCCCCTCCCCTAACCCTGCTCGTGCTTGCTGTCTCTCAAATAAATAAAACCTTAAAAAAAAAATAAAGGCTAGTTTGTCCAATATAAGTATTGCTACTTCAGTTTTCTTATGGTATTCATTTGCATAATAAATGTTTCTCCGTCCCCTCACTTCATCTGCAGGTGTCTTTAGGTCTAAAATGACCTCTTGTAGGCAGCACACAAATGGGTCTTTTTATTTTTTTTAATATTTTTTAAAGATTTTATTTATTTGTCAGAGAGCGAGAGAGAGAGAGAGAGAGAGAGCACAGGCAGGCAGAGGCAGAGGGAGAAGCAGGCTCCCCGCTGAGCAAGGAGCCGGATGAGGGACTCGATCCCAGGACTCTGGGATCATGACCTGAGCCGAAGGCAGCCGTTTAACCACCTGAACCACCCAGGCGCCCCTTTTTATTTTTTATCCATTCTGACACTCCATGTCTTTTGATTGGAATGTTTAATCCATTTACATGCACAATAATTATTGATAGATATGTATTTATTGCTTGTTTTATGGTTGTTTCTGGAGATTGTCTCTGATCCTTTCTTGCCAATCTTGCATGTTTTGCTGCATTTCTTTAGTGGCTGCATTTGGATTTCTTTCTCTTTATGCCTTACATGTTTGTTAGTGGGTTTTGATATATGGTTACCATTAGTTTATATATAACTTCTGCAAATAGCAGTCTGTATGAAGTTGATGGTTGTTCAAATTTGAATGAAACCAGGATATTTTCACTCCATAATAGCTGGGACACTGAAGTATAGTAGAAAATGGACTGACTTCAGATTACCCAGCTTTGAATCCCAGGCTCACCCCTGACTCGTGGACCAGGATGTGACCAGAGAATGATGTTGGTCTCAGCTTTGTCTGAGACTCCAAGACAATAGGGGCTGGTCACTCCCACATTCCAAAGTACAATACTATCAGCCTGTATAGGATTCAAGGAAAGAAGATTCAGAGACAAAAGCATTTTGGAAAGAAAAGAAGTTCACTTTTTCAAGGGTGACAGACTTCAGAAGAATTGGCGGGCAAAAATAAAATATAAAATAAAATCCGTGAGAAGTATTTTAGGAAAAAAATAAAAAACCCTCAGTATTGGCAAGGTTACCTAATCGACATTAGCCTGTCATTGGTAGAAAAACGGCAGATTTTTCACATGATTATCATGTCCTTCAAGTCATAACATACGATCAGATGTCAACACTGCAAAAGTCAGGGTAAAGTTTTTGATAGAGTCAGGCAGGAATCAAATGACAGCTCCCACCCCCGTTGGGAGAGGTAGGGATTATAGAGTCTGGAAACCTATTTAGACTGGAGAAGGTCAAGGCTTCACATACTGAGGGACCAGAACCAGACACATTGGGCTTATTATTTTTGGCTTATCTCCCACTGCAATCTGGTTTAGGTTTTTCCCCCTGTCTGATTATGAAACAATGACCTACACATGACTTAAAATGGCACCAGGGCAAAGTGTCAATTTTATTTTCAAAGGAGGGAGCTAAAACCCTGTCACTACACACAAATCTCTGAGTTAAAACCAGAGCTGGAACTTAGAGATTGCAACTTGTCCATAGAGAAATGCCAGTGAACTGTGTGTGTCAGGGGGTTCCCCCTCATGCTCTCATCATGGGCGTGAAGGGCTCGCTCAAAGGGCTTCCTCTGTGGGCAAGATGGCTCGAGAGGTCAGGCTGGCAGAAACAGCCTGGGCGGCAGAGTGGACTGCACTGTCGGGGTATCACTGCGCTCCCAGAGGTCCCGGAAAATCTGCTGGTATTTGTCCAGGACCCAATGGGGGCCCCGGCAGAAAAGCCTGCCTGGCCACCTTGAGGCTTTGTAACGGGGGGGTGCCTTGGAAGAATGAGGGCCAAATGCACTGAGAGACAGAGGGGCAGAGAGAGGAGCTGTTGAGTGACGAGCCAGAAGATACACATCCTTTCCCGACAAAGGGATGGCAGGGGGAAAATCCTTCAACTTGGAAGCACATCACCAAGAAACCCACAATAGAAAAAAATGATCTCTAAACCCTTGCTAGGTCAGAGGAGACTAAACCAGACAGGTGCTGGTCAAATAAGACCTTCCCTATCCTGTCCCTTTCCTTCCTCTCTCCACTGCAACTCTGCAGTCTTTGGGATTTATAGCAAGTCTGGAAAAGGGAAGAAGTCAGTATTATCAGGAGAGCCTACGGGGCCACAGCAGGCTTCGCTCCGAAGGGAGGTCCTGGCTGGGAAAGGGAGAAGCTTTACGTTGGAAATTTATGGCTTGCATTTTAAAAATGTCATTTTGATTATGGATCTGAGACCACAGGGAGACTAAGAGGACTGGAGACTTTTATTACATGGGAGAAGTTATGGCACTTGTACGAGATTTTATGAGGCCAGGAAAGACCTAGCCCCACAGCAGGGGCACAGGGCAGCAGTGAGAAAGGACTAAGTTGCTATAAGATTGTTAGGAGTCCCGCCCTCTCACTGACCAGTTATGGTGCTGCACTAGCTCCCCGTTGTTGCTGTAACAAATGACCACAAACTTAGTAGCATGAAACAACACACATTTTGAACCAACTACTCTGGAAGTTAGAAGTCCAAAATGGGTTTAATAGCTAAAGTGAATGCTGTGTTCCCTTGGAGGCTCTTGGGGAGAATCCATTTCCATACCCTGTCTGGCTTCTGGAGGCGCCCACATTCCCTGCCTGGTGTTCTTAGATCACGTCAGCAGTTCACATCATCATTGGTCACACTGCCCTCTCTCTAGCTAACCCTCTCTTAAAAGGACCCTTGTAGGGGCACCTGGTTAAGCATTCAACTCTTGATTTCAACTCAGGCTGGGATCTCAGGGTTGTGAGATCGAGCCTTGCATCAATCAGGTCAGGCTCTGCACTGAGTGTGGAGTCTGTTTAAGAGTCTCTCTCTGGGGGTGCCTGGGTGGCTCAGTGGGCTAAAGCCTCGGCCTTCGGCTTGGGTCATGGTCCCAGGGTCCTGGGATCGAGCCCCACATCAGGCTCTCCGCTCAGCGGGGACCCTGCTTCCTCCTCTCTCTCTGCCTGCCTATCTGCCTGCTTGTGATCTCTGTCTGTCAAATAAATAAATCTTAAAAAAAAAAAAAGAAGAGTCTCTCTCTGCCCCCCTTCCCATGCTTGCATGCTCTCTCTCTCTTAAAAACAAAACAAAACATGGGGCACCTGGGTGGCTCAGTGAATTAAGCCGCTGCCTTCGGCTCAGGTCATGATCTCAGGGTCCTGGGATCGAGTCCCGCATCGGGCTCCCTGCTCAGCAGGGTGCCTGCTTCCCTTTCTCTCTCTCTCTGCCTGCCTCTCCGTCTACTTGTGATCTCTCTCTGTCAAATAAATAAATAAAATCTTTAAAAACAAAACAAAACAAAACAAACCCGTGTGATTATATTGCCCCCCTATACCAACCCCCAGTAATCCAGGATAATCTTCCCACCTCAATATCCTTAATATAACATATCTGCAAAGTCCCTTTTTTCATATATGGTAACATATTTGCAGGTTCTGGGAATTAGGATGCACACATCTCTGTGGGGGAGGGGCATATTCAGCCCACCACAGATGGCTGGATGAACTTGAAAAAAGTCACTATATTCCCAGAATCTTCCTTTTTTCCCTCTGCAGAGTGGGGATAATAACAACTTGCAAGATTATAGGATTTAAAGGAGGTCTGGTGTGAAACACTTGCATAGCATCTAGTAAGAGTTCTGCGAGAATCAATACTTTTCATTTATTCACCTGATAGATTTATTGAGTACCTACTGCAAACCCAGGGGTGTTCACAGTGCTGAGATGTGTATTTCTAAAAAGTGGGGAGGGCAGCAGAGAACAAGGGCTTTGGCTGCTCTAAAGAGGAGGGTGCTGGAAGGGGTGGGTGTCTGATTTGGGAAAATGGTTCAGAAAAGTGAAAGACCCTCCTGATTGATGCCATCAAGTACTGGTGTTAATTCCCCTAAATGGTGCACGGACCTTGTTAAAATACTTGGCTCATGTCTGCTCTTTTGTTCAAGAAATACTGGCCTAAGTGTATATATTAATAGGATACAGAAATAAAAATACACAATATTGGCACATCCTAGACATTTGTAGAGATTAATTCAGAGGCCGAAAGGAGCATGGGCAGACCAGTGGCTGCAGTCTGGAAGCAATGCAGTGTTCAGAAGTACAGCACGAAGTTCAAGTTCCGGTCCTAGGTCTCAGGGGCTTGTGTCAAACCTTCCTTGGGTCCCCTAAATCTTATTAAACTAATTCGACAGGAGGCCACTGACTGATGTGGTTCTAACACATTGGCAGACATACGAAGGCAAAACCAAATCTAAGCCTGTAAGTGTCTCAAGGTTACAGAAACCAGCCCCAAGGACAACCACAAACAGCCAACTCGGCTTCCAGTTAAAGCCAGACAATAATTTCCTTACTTTGACTCTACCTTTTCTCTGTCAAATTCTCCCCCTGAGCTCTTGTGGATGGAGTCTTCCTAACCACTCTTGGTTTGGTGCTGACCAGTCGGAACGGACTTTTTGCTCCAATAAACTCAGAATTTTCGATATGCCTCAGTTTATCCTTTAACAATGGGTACCTATACGAAGTTGCATTGGAAAGTTGAAGCTTTGATTTTACAGATCTGGCTCCTAGGCCGAACACGGAGACAATTTTCCTTCAGATTAAGAAGCAATATGGTGAAGACAAGAAATCCTAAGGGAAAGAAAAAGCTGCTGAAGAATTACTAAAAAGAGCACAACAGCTTTACTGCTGGTAGAGTCATAACCCTTCCTAACAAGAGGAATCTCAAAAATCAATACTTGCTCTAATCAAAGAGAATGTCTTCCTTCTAAGAGCCGAGTAACATTCCAAAGACATTTTCTCCTGAGCTTTGCTTTTTTTTCACTTGACAATACATGTTGACTCTATTTGAAACAAAGAGATAAGGGAGTGTTTTTTTTGTTTGTTTGTTTTTTTTACAATGAAGAAATATGTTTGGGTTTGGGAAACCAGGGGGAAAAAAGTGGTAAAGAAGGCAAAAAACCAAAATGTGTCCGTTTAAACTGTAATTATGAAGACTGGCACAACACAGAAATGTGTGACGTGCCAAGTGTACAACTATAATCTGGAAAAGTAAGCAAAGAGATAAAGATGGGGAGGGGATATGAAAAGATTCTAATTGTTGTAGTAAAAGAGGAGAACTGTACGGCTAATATCCCCTTTTGGTTTTTCTAACTTTCTGAAATATTAGCTTAGTTTTCAGATTAAAATAATGCCAGCAAGTCATTTTTGATAAAACAATACAGATAAAAACATTTACAACTGGGGGCCCCCAAAACTTCTGATCCTGTTTCTTAAGTTTTTCTACTGTGCATCCCTTCCCCTACTGTTACCTCAATTCTTAAACTTGTTTACTGGGATTTCTGGTCTTTATATCAGTTCTCCCCCTGGTGTCACATCAAAAAAAAATTTTTTTTCTCATTCATGTTAACCCAGTGCTTTAAGAGCTATTTTAATTGTGTTAGTAGACATCTTCTTTCCCTCTCTTTAACATTTTGACAATTTGTGATTGAGTGCCGAACCCCCTCTTGGGTCACAGACCCCCTACTTTGATACAGGTCCACACTGTTAACACTGACTGCACAATGATATCATCAGAATTCTTTGAAATCTTGTAGTTCAAAATATCTCATAAAGATCCTATTTATGAAATGCTAAGAAGAGGTGGGATCGTGACAGGATTGGCAAGATAATTAGCAAAAAACTCAGTAACACCCAATAGCAACAGAGATCTTGTTTCCCTGAGCAAGAAGTATACTTGGTTAAGACATGTAGTTCAAGGAGACTGTTATCAAGGCCTGGAAAGCCCTTTTTTTTTTTTTTTTTTCCTGTTAAAACACATGTCCATTAACATCCAGTGGAAATGTAAATATCTTATCAGGAGACTGGGTTCTGCTCACAGTCTATCAAAATTTCACTGATATCTTTCTTTACCTTTTAAAAACTTGGCCTTAGAGGCCCCTACTATTATCTGACACAAAAAAGAAAAGAAATATGTGAAATGAATTAAAAACATGAGTGTTCTGTGCAGATCTCCATGCACCACAACCCCTCCAAGTCCACATTTTCCCATAGCTGGGAAAACCGGTAATTGCAACTCTTTCTCATACAATGGGTTTGGCCCGTGAACTTCTTAAGAAATACCTTTAATTGCTTTATTTCATCCCACCCGCACAATACACTGAGAACGTTATTATTGTCTGATTTTACAGATAAGTGGACAGAGCCTCAGAGAGAGAAGTAGCTTTCTAGAGAAGAGACCAGGCCCCAGAACCCTGGCTTGAACCCCTTCCACGCTGCCACACTGGCTGTCCATATGTAGCATCAGGGCCACAACACAGAGGCTACAGAGAAATCGATGCAGCATCCCACTTGTTCCTAGCTCCAGGGCCCTGTCTTGACCCAATGCAAAAAGATTTAACCAAACCAGCCACCTAGTGTGGCGTTTAGCATCAAGCCTTCTTGGCAGCCAGATTAGCCCCAAGTCTGATAACTGGGGTACTGCTGGTGTCAGTCAGTCCCCTTTTGGAACGCCATAATTCTTGCTCTGGTCTTCTTTCTTGTATATTTCCTATTCCACTCGGAGGTCTAGAAGTTTCCCCCACCCCCAGCCTCCTATTCATGCCACCTGCTGGTCCTCCTGACCACCTGAGTATCACCTCCCCAACCCAGATTCCCTATAGCTGAGTAGTACTGGGGCAACAAAATTTTAGGATCCCACAGACACAGAGAGCCAAGGGTCTCACGCCCCCAACGTGAGCATCAGAAACCCTCCGCAGCAGCTGCTTATCATTGCCCTCAAAGTCGTACTACGCCACTGAAAACAAAGGCAGACACTGGCTCTTGTAACTCAGCCGCCTGCTTCTCTGGAAACTGCCAACTCAGGCCAAAGTTCAACCCAGTTATAATTCCGACAAGCAGCTACATTTATGATAAATAATCAGTTATCAAATTAACTGTGACCTGGGGACCTGTCAGCCAAACCACTTCACCAGGTTTTTAGAGAACACATGTTTCACAATTTTGTTGTGTCACTCATGCAAGTTTCGAAATCACCTCGTTTTAAGAATTTGACTTTAGGAATTGTAAAAGTTTTTTGTCTGGCCAGATTCCTGCATAAAGTATGTATACACATGTGTTAGGAATAAGGTAATTCGGCAGCTCCATATTTCAACATGGTGAATTCCAAGTTTAAACTCAAGGCAAGACCTTCCACTTTGCCCCACCTGTCATCCCTCTTTCTAACGGGGAGGTGTCTGCACCAAGAGCCATTGTCAAGGTGGCTGCCTCTGCTGAGCAGTGGTTTAGTGGTCCTTAGCTGGACTTCATTTTTATGCACTGGCCTCACTGTGATGGTCACAGCTCACTGTGGCCTCTGGAACTGGGCCCCTTCACTCTGCCTCTTCCTGGCTCTGATACCAGGCCTTTCTGGATGGACCATCTGGCTCCCAACCACTTCTGAGCCCCTCTTCAGGTGTCATGCAGGAATTCCGGGATGCTTTCTTGTGCCTCCCAGGGCAGCTGGCACACACTGAGCTTTCCCCAAGTTGACAGACAGGCACCCCTCCCTCAGCCACGGCTGCCTTTCCCTGCAGGCCCCAAGAGGAGGGTTCATCTACTTACATTTATTATGATGACCAGTGTTGTCAGAGATCTAAAAACAAACAACAAAAAGGGTATCAATCACACTGATGAGTATTTACCCAAAAAAACCCTACTTCAAAGAGATACAAGCACCCCTATATTTACTGCAGGATTATTTACAATAGCCAAACTGTGGAAGCAACCCAAGTGTCCATGTATAGATGAACGGATAAAGAAGTTGTGGTGTGTATGCAATGGAATATTACTCAGCCATAAAAAAGAATGAAATCTTGCCATCTGCAACAACATGGCTAGAACTAGACAGTATAATGCTACGTGAAATAAGTCAGAGAAAGACAAATAGAATATGATGTCACTCGCATGTGGAATTTAAGAAATAAAACAAATAAAAGTGGGGAAAAAAAAGGAAAAGAGAGACAAACCAAGAAACAGACTCTTAACTATAAGAAGAAACTGACGGTTACCAGAAGGGAGGTAAGTGGAGGGATGGGTGAAATAGAGAATGGGGATTAAAAGTGCACTTGCCATGATGGAAAAGGCTAAAAAATAAAAATAAAAGATGTACAGATACATAAATACAGACAGACACATGTTTGCTTCTTTAAACAATCTACTGGGACTAATCTGACTATACATATATTCACCAGGAACTATTTTTTGAGAGTCTACTAGGTGTCAAGCACAGTTGACCTTGAACAACAAGGGTTTGAACTGCACAGATCCACTGATACACTTTCTTTGATAAATACAGTACAGTACTATAAATGTATTTCCTCTTATGATTCTCTTAATAACATTTCCTTTTCTCTGGCTTGCTTTATTGAAAGAATAGAGTACATAATGCATCCAAAATCTGTTCACCAACTGTTTATGTTATTGGTAAGGCTTCCCGTCAACTGTAGGCTAACAGGTTTTTAGAGAGTCAGAAGTTATATGCAGCTTTTCAACTGCGCAGGGGTCGGCACCCCAAGCCCACATGTTGTTAAAGGGTCAACTGTACTATTCCAGGTACTGAGGATACAGGAATAAGCAACCTGAGACATGGATCCGGATCTCATGAAAATTTGATTCTAATGTGTCAAGTCAGACAATAAACAGGATATCATTTCACAGTGAAAACTGAGCTTTGATTCTTACATCTGAATGCCCCATGAAATATTAAACTCCCCCCAAAAAAGGACATGCCTGAAAACTCAGTTAATGCTGAGCAGGTCTCACGATGTAAGAGCTGCAAATTCCCAGGACTTTGCTGTGGGTTATTTACCAGGGTATTAAAAAGTACAGAAATGACCTCTTTGAAGACTGCATAGTTATTCTTTTTTTTTTTTTTTTAAAGATTTTATTCACCTATCCTACAGACAGAGACCACAAGTAGGTAGAGAGGCAGGCAGAGAGAGAGGGGGAAGCAGGATCCCTGCTGAACAGAGAGCCCGATGCGGGGCTCGATCCCAGGACCCCGGGATCATGACCTGAGCCGAAGCCAGAGGCTTAACCCACTGAGCCACTCAGGCGCCCCTGCATAGTTATTCTTGACTGAATGCTTACGATGTGCTGGGCATGATGTCAGGCAGGGTCTCTGCGTGAATCATCGCTAATTCTGAGCACAAGCCTAAATTAGGTGCGTTTGTTGTGTCATTAGTAACCCCACTCTGCAAATGAAAAAGTGAGGCTGATAGAATTTAAGTAAATTATCTGAGGTCACACAGATACGAGGTGGATGAGCCTTACTGGGACTCGGGTGGTCTGGCATCGTTCTGCTCTACCTCTTCACAAAGAGTTGGGAAATCTGTAACAGGAAAAGGAAAATCCTAAGTAGGAATTCTTTGAGTGTTCCTTTGAACTCAAACTTGGCCTATACATTCAAGAGCATACACGTGTTAGCTGGAGGAATTAGGGAGAAGATTGGCTTGGGGAGGACAGGTGGAAATAGAGAAAGTTTGTTAAAGCTGAAGTTTGTGGAAACACTGACAACTGAGGACCAAACATAAATGATAAAACATCTCAGGAAGCATAATATGGGAAGTTATAAAAATGGAATCCACTTAGGAACATTCAGTTCCCATATAAACTCCTAGGAGCAGATCTCGAGGAGGTGAGGGGGAGACAGGGAAGCAGACTGGGGACAACCACTGTGTGGACATAGGCCCGACATTAGGGCCTTCCCTCCTGCCCTCCTCCTCATCGGGCTGCCTCCCCTTGTTCCTCACACCCTGAAACTGAACACACGCTCTCTAGCGTCCAGGAAGCCAGTCTTCCACCAGGATGGCAACCTCTTTCCTTGCATTTCTGGTCTTGGCCCTGGACCCAGCCTCCCAGGCACAGGCAGTTTATCCCAGGCCATTCCGTCAGTCAAGGCCTCCCCAGCCTCTGAGCAGGCCCAGATCTCTGGCTAACCTCTAGGAAAATCAAATTCTCCGCCTACATCATCTTTCCTCATAGTGCCCTTGAGGTGTACAGAAGGAAATCACCCTGTCAAGCCCGTTCCGCTCCATTCAGGGAGTCCCAGGTGCTGGGTTCCCACCTGGGGAGGTGGGAGAGGGGAAGCAGAGGCCAAGAGCAGCCCATCACCCCTGCCCTTAAGGGGACCCTTGAAAGGTCTAGTCAGACTTTCATCTTTGCATCTGCCTCTTGTGGACAGCCTCCACTTTGTCTTGCCTTGGAGACACGTCACTTCTTCCACAAGATTTCAGTTCCCTGAAGGCACCAAAAAGTGCTCCATAAACCTTCTCTCCTCATTGGAAGAGGAGGAACCCAGCAGTGGCCTGTTCTTACAGGAATACACAGTCCAGTCCAAGCCCCTCCCTCTCTGGTCAGCTCAGGGCATCAGATAACCTCCTCTGCTCGCTCCTCTCCACACTCTCCTTTTTTCTCACCTAATCCTTTCCCTTTCTGGCTTTCTGTTCACTGGAACCAAAATCACCATGACCAGGACCATGCTGTGGTGAATGGAAACACAAAGAATAGAACTGATTAAGCTGTTTGGCGTTTCCTGTCACGTGATCTACCTGGATCCAGAATCACATCAGCTGTTCCATTCACAGCTCTTAAAGTTTTTAATCCTTGGCTTCTGCTTGTTAGTTGTTTTGACCAATTATTTTATTTTGTCCTTTTTCAAAGAACGTATCCACTTCTTCTTCTTTTTTTTTTTTTTAAGTATCCTTAAGATACCCTCTGCAGGAAAAGCTTCATTTATCACTCTGCTCTTGTCCATTTGGGCTTTATCCTTGGTTTCCATGTACTGGCAAGATGACTCCTGAGAGCTACCAGCCTGTGTCCTGTCAGGTGCAAATTCAGCAGAAAATAGTTCATCTCCATCTCAAAAATTTAAAAGCAACTCCTAGGTCTGAATCTCAATGGACTAAATTAGGTCACATTTACATCCTGTATTAATTAATCACTGTGACCAAGGATATGAAATGACTCTTATTGGCCAGACCTGCATCAGACCCACTCCTGAAACTTGATATGGAATCAACACCATCAGAAACTTATGGGCTGAGTGAATGAGATCTAAATATTGTTATAAGAAAGTTTCTTTATGTATGACTGCCATTAAGATAAAAAAATAAATAAACTTTGAACCAGAATTTTTAAATTGCTATATTGAGGTTAAATCACATTTTCAAAATAAAAATAAATAATATCTACTTTCCTTCCTTTCTTTCTTTCTTTCTTTCTTACTAAATTAAACAAGGAAGCCATAAGACTGCAATGACTTTTATGTCATGGAGGCCTATCTAAGCAAACCCAAATCTAAGCCTATAAATGCCTCAAGGCTATAAAATTGAAACCTTAGAACAAGCAATCATAGCCAACTAGACTTTACACTGTAACCTATCAAATCATCTCCTTTCTTCTGCTCCTTCTCCCAATAAGTCATCCCCCTAGATCTTGATCACCTCCAATTTGGTGCTGCCCAGTGGAATGAATTTTTGCTCAAATAAACTCTTAAAATTGGTAACATGCCTCAGCTTATCTTTTAATATTTTCTTCCTTCTTTCCTTCTGTCCTTGGCCCTTCTTTCCTAGATCCATTCATGGGGGGGGGGCAGGAAATACAACACCTGGGGACTGTGGGGGAAGAGGAAGATTGGGAGAGAGAGTGCTCCCCTCACCACCTGAGGGGACTTGATGTGGACAAATGGATGACTGGTAGCCCAGAGTAGGATGCCAGGTGTCACCGTTATGCTTCTCCAAGAATGGAGTGTCCCTTGCAGCCTTTTCAAATGCTAAGAGCATAGCAGAGAAATTGCAGCTCTAGCAAGTGTCACAGCTGCACAAACTCCAAGTTTTTCTAGTGTGTTTTCTTCAAGACCAGCCTTTTCCAGTCAGAATAAAATTTCTTATTACGATCACCTCTACTCCCCTGGTGTTTGCTCTTGTATATAAGCTATTAACCTCAAATACTTACTTTAATTGATTAATCATTTCTTTTAGCCATTCTACAAGTTTGAGGTCTTGTTACTCATATTTTAGACAGTTTCATTTTATATTCATAATGAAGAATTCTAACAGTACAAATCTGTTCAGGGTACTGTAAACAGACATACTCATGGCACAGAAGTGGATATTCTCTTTGTGGCAGAGGAATGCCAGGGAAGGGACATTCAGGAGGGTAAGGCTGGAGGACTTGGGTTTGGGACAGACGGCAGTGCATCTTAAATCTCCGGCTAAGCATATTGGGAAAGGTGTAGATATGGGAGGATTTTGTTTATGGTGAAAGCAGAGTATTAGGAAATTAAATTTGATGAGGTTCAGCTTAAGTTTATTTTCTAAAAGATAGATGTGCAAATATAGATGGAAGTGTGCGTGTGTGTGTATTCTAGAGCTTAGAAGCAATGACACCCAGGAGCTCATGGTTTCTTTTTTTTTTTTTTTAAAGATTTTATTTATTTATTTCACAGACAGAAATCACAAGTAGGCAGAGAGGCAGGCACAGAGAGAGGGTGAGGCAGGCTCCCTGCCGAGCAGAGAACCCGATGCGGGGCTCGATCCCAGGACCCTGGGATCATGACCTGAGCCGAAGGCAGAGGCAAGCTCATGGTTTCTAAGTACTATCAATCAATGCAAGAAATCAAGACGCCTTGAGAAATGGTTGATTCTGGAACTGGGGTATAAGAAGTGCAAGATGAACCAGGAACAAATTTTAGATACAGAAAATAAGGAGGTGTTCACTGAAGATATAACAAGAACACAAGAGCTAGCTTTAAAGGGGTTCCCACAGGTCAAACCTGAGACCAGAATGAATAATTGCAATGGGTTATAACTCATAGAATAAAATTTAAAACCCATGAGTCCATATAGATATAAACAAGCAAATGAATAAATAAACAAAGGGAAAAGTGAAGTTAAAATTTCAACTAACAAATATTTTTTAAAAAGACGTAACTCTAAAATTACCATTTGGCAATCTCTGTAGTAATAAATGTTTCAGGCAAGAATCATCAATGAATGCTTAAATCTGGGAAGTAAAAGGATGGTGAGAGATAAGATATTTACATGGTCTTAAAGTATCTCTCACAAGAGATTTATTAAATATAAAGAGGAAAATAATAACCTTTACAGTAAAGAAATTTGGTGAACACCACCACTCTAACCAAGTAATTAAAGTTAATGTCATTAGTAATGAGACAAATTGATAGAGTGTGCATCTAATGTGGGCATTTCTGCCAGAAACACATAGCCTACATCTAATCAGAGTATCAAACAAAAACTTATGACCTTATAGAAAATGTCAAGATCATGAAAGCCTGAGATTAAAGAAGATTAAAGAGACATGCCAATTGAAGGCAACTTGTGATCCAGGATTTTCTTCTTCTTAAAGATACCCCCAAATATTATTGGCCAATTAGAAACATCTGAATAGGTTCTGTAGATTATCTGGTAGTACCGAATCAATATTAATTCCCTGATTTTTATAAGGGAACAATGGAAGAAAATAGCTTTATCTTCTGGAAATACACAACTATTTGGGGGATAAAAGAGCACATGTCTGCAACTTATTCCCAAATATTTCAGGAAAAGAAAGTTAGATGATAGATAGATGATAGACAGAATGATAACAAAATAAATGTTAGGGAATCTGGTTAAAAGGCATATGGGAGGGCGCCTCGGTGGCTCAGTGGGTTAAAGCCTCTGTCTTCAGCTCAGGTCATGATCCCAGGATCCTGGGATCGAGTCCCACATCGGGCTCTCTGCTCGGCAGGGAGCCTGCTTCCCTCTCTCTCTCTCTCTGCCTGCCTCTCTGCCTACTTGTGATCTGTCCCTGTCAAATAAATAAATAAAATCTTAAAAAAAAAAGGTATGTGGGAATTCTTTGTACTATTTTGGCAACTGTTCTATAACTCTCACATTATTTAAAAATAAAAAAAAAATTGGGCACTTGGGTGGCTCAGTTGGTTGAGTGACTGCCTGTGGCTCAGGTCATGGACCTGGAGTCCTGGGATCCATCCAGCATCAGGCTCCCTGCTTGGCGGGGAGTCTGTTTCTCCCTCTGACCCTCCCCCTTCTCATGCTCTCTCTCTCTCTCTCTCTCTCAAATAAGTAAATAAATAAAATTGATAATGGTGAAGAGAGCAGTACAGAGCAGATTCAGTAAAGGAGGACGATATGATGGCTCTGGTCTAGGGGACCAGAAGGAGAAAGAGATGAAACTCCAGAGAACTGCATGGACAATTTAGACAAATCAGGCACCATCTCCTGGCAACAGACAAAGGCAGGAGACATCGGTTCTTTTTAAAATCAGGAACTGTGGCCAACCTGGAAAATAAATCCTGTTCTTTTTGCCAAAGAAAATAAAATATGGATTTTCCCTGTTAGGATAAATACCAGTGTCTGGTCACATAAGGATATCTCATCAAGGTTTTGTTATTCATGAAGGATGAAAAACTCCTGGTAGTAATGTTTGGATTTTAGCACGTATCAGCTGAGCTGTTGTTCCTCTTTCTGGAACAAGGCAGATGGAGTCTGAAATATTCAACCAGTGGAATGGAAGGCTGTAATTCTTTGTGTTTGTATCATTTAGTGCAGTCACCCAGATATGTTCCCAGTACACTGCCCTTTGTACAGACTTAAGACTGGAACCACAAATGTGCACTAACGCCATTCAGCAAAATCATACTCATTTGAATGAACAAAAGAGGGGATATTCAAATTGTACTTTAAAAAAAGAGTGCATACCCCTATTGCTGTAACTAAATGCAATTATCTATTTTAACCCTTGCCATCTTCAACAACCAATATTTTAGAAAGGACAAAACTGAGACATAAAGAAGGCTAAGCATTGGCCCCAAGATCACAAAACTACCCAGTAGCAGAGCCTAGATTTGAAGCCAGGTCTTTCTGGCCTCAGACTTTCTACTCTTTCTAGTACTGCACCCTTTCTTACTTTATTTTTTTTTTAAATGATTTATTTATCTATTTGAGGTGAGGGAAGGGGCAGAGGGAGAGGGAGAAAGAAACATAAGCAGACTCTGCCTAGAGCACAGTGCCCAGTAGGGCTCAATCCCATGACACCGAGATCAGGACCTAAGTGGAAACCAAGAGTCAGATGCTTAACTGACTGTGCCACCCAGGTGCCGATTCCCCTTTTTTTACTTTTAACAGGAAGAAGCACCTGCTTCAGACGACGCTGACCTCACACTCCGCTTGCTATAAAGAGGGACCCAACTTCCCTAAGTCTAACCACTCTTCCCCTTGCAGGGAATTGTTCATAACTGGGATTGCAACCAAATTAGGCCACTAAAATATAGAGAGGAGTTTTCTGGGGCTTTCTGGGGAAGTTCTTCTTTAGTTGTATAGGGGTGCCTATAGAAGCAAGGCCTTTTCTCCCGCCTGGAGTCTAACAAGAAATCATGGCACAGTCCCAGCTGTCCCGGCCAACAAGCTAAGACTGCAAGTGTGACCTGCCTGGGGATGGAGTGATGCTGTGGATGCCGAGTAGAGATTTGGAATAAGATATGGATCAGGAACATGAGTTCTTGATCACTGCTTCGACCCACATACGTTCTGGGTCCTCTCTTACATTTCCAAAGACTCTCCTCCTATAGTTATTCCTGGTTTTCCTTCACTTTACTATCAACATCTCCCTCTTCCAAACACGTGTTGGATTCTTTCATATTAAAACAAAATAAATCTTTGATTCTAGAAATCTCTGCCTTTCTTCCAGCTATAGGCCCCTTCCCTTTTCCCCCTTTTCTAAAACTTCGTGGGTATACTTGCTCACCTCCCAGTCACACTTTAACCCCTTCTGGTCCTGCTCCTTTTAGGACTACTCTTTATGGTAAAAGCACCTGTTATGACAACTGTAGGATTTCAATGGGGTGGGCATGTCCTTCTTCTTGGAGTACTTCTTTGGCTTCCATGACTCCGTACTCCCCTGATCTTTCCCCTGTCTCGCTGGCTGCTGCTTCTTTCTCTCCTACACTGATGCTCCTCTTGTATTGAATTTCTAAATGTTGATTTGTTTCAAGGCTTGGTCCTAGATCCTCTATGCTTCTCTATTCTAGCTCTTTCTATGTTTGTTCAACACTCAATCAATTTTATTGAGAGTCTACCAGATGCCAGGCTCTGCTGTAGGCACTGGAAATAAAGCAATGAATTAAAGTTCCTGCTTTATAAAGCATACTTCTGGTGGAAAAGAAAGAAACAAACAAACACCAAAAAATAAGGGTATAATATAATGTCGGGTAGTGATAAGTGCTATGAAGAATAAAAAAGCAATAGCAACAGTGATTTTTTTAAGACAGGATGGGCAGGGGAGGATACTCTAAGGAGGAGACATTTATACCTAAGGAAAATAGAATGTGAAAGAGAGAAGTTAAGGATGATTCCAGGTTCCTGGCTTGCATAAAAGGAAGAATGATGTTGCTATTTGTTGAAATAAGGAAGACCAGGGGATGAAGAGATTGGGGAGGGGAAAATCAAGAATTCTGTCTGGAGGGGCGCGTGGGTGGCTCAGTGGGTTAATCCTCTGCCTTAGGCTCAGGTCAGGATCCCAGGGTCCTGGGATCCAGCCTTGCATGGGGCGGGGGGGCGGGGGGGGGTCTCTGCTCAGCGGGGGGCCTGCTTCCCTTCCTCTCTCTGCCTGCCTCTCTGCCTACTTGTGATCTCTGTCTGTCAAATAAATAAATAAAATCTTAAAAAAAAAAGAATTCTGTCTGGATGTATTAAGGGGTCATTTGGACACGGGAAGTAGTTATTTGAATAGATTAATTTTCTCTTATGTATGAATCCTTCCTCAGGTCTTAGGAGACCTTCGTTGGCCACTCTATCTCTGAAAGCATCCCACCTGCCTCTTCTCTCTTGCCCTCCTTAGTTAACTGTCTTCGTGATAGTCACCACAATCTGTAAAAACCAAACTTGGCTATTGTTTGGCTACTCCCACTATGTCCTGTGAGAACAGGAATCTTGTCTGTCTTTTTCATAGCTGTGTCCCTGAGCTTGGTATTGTGCCTGCCAGAGAGAAAGGGCTCAACAAATCATCCTTACATGAGGGAACAAAGGGGATGTCCATCCTCTGGAAAAGTCAGCACAAGTTGGTTCTTATCTGAGCTTAGCCACTCTCTAGCTATTTGACTTCAGGCAAGTTACCTCTGTGGTATTTTCTCAATACCAGAAGTAATTTGATTAGATGATTTCTAAGGGATAGTTTTTCCACTTTGAAATGTATGATTTTTATTGACTTACTCTGACCAAATTTGTATCTCGAACCTCATTTCAGTAGCAGTGCTTATGGGCTTTCTGATGCAGACTGTGCAAACTCTTGCTTATGGGGATATTTACCACAGGAAATCTGAAGTCTTCTGTAGTCCCACTCCCAGCTCCCCTAAATCCTGTCTCAGCTATTCATTCATCCATTCTGCTAGCCTCCACTCCAGGACCAGGGAGAAACAATTGGAAAGAAAGGAGGAGAAGTGAAGGAGTTTATTTTCTGGAACATTATGGAACACCTACCTATTCCCCAGTACAGTTCAAACCTTTGAAGGTAAGCTATCATATTTCACGTGTATTTAAGAGTTATTTGGATATCAAAGCATATTTCTACAAAACCCTGTGAAGTAGGTATTAACACCCCCATTTCACTGATGTAGGAAATGAGGTTCAGGGACACAAACTGATCTGCCCTAGTTCAGACAAGTGGCAGAAAGAAGATTAGAAGCTAGGTCTCCCCCCACCTCCTCATTCTGCTTTCCCCCACACCACAGATGCCTATGGCCAAGGGTAAACCCTCTTGGATACAATCAGTTTCCAGTGGACTCAGGTCTATTTGTTGAGTCAACAAATGAAAATAAATTGGATTAAGATACCCTCTCTTAAAATCCAGGGTTCAAAAAGTTGACAGTTTACCTTTCAATTCATTGCAGGGAAAATCCTATTGCAGAGGCCTTGATTACTGTGTAACTTAAATACATAGCGAGGTGGAAATAATGCCACAAAAATATCAGTATGTTTACAGAGGCAGAAAAGATGTGTCTTCTGAAACAGCAAGATTTCCCAGGGCTCCTTCTGGAGAAGGAAGAGGGGGATGCCGGGATTATCTATTCCCTACATGACCATCTTTGGAAAGATCCTCCTCGCCCTTTTACTTTTCCTGAGCATTTTTTAAAAACTTCACTTTCAGAAGAGTCCTGTTTGCTTAATGGGAAAGAAATTCTTTTCCCACCAAGATATGCTTATTGCAGAATGTCCGACTCTGATGTACGGGCATCAGTGAGGATATGAACCTATGCCACACCAAAATATGTAAAGCCGTATATGTGAATCTTAGCATTGGGCAGGGTTCTGAAAGAATAACTTAAAAAATAACAAACCTTTAGCGTTATCATAAAGCAGGGAGGATAATCAAGGCAGATTGGGTGTAGATCCTTTTTCTCCCTTCCAGCCACAAGCCACCCCTCTTTCCCTTTGAATGTAAAAATGGTCTGGAAAAAAGGATTGGATGTTGTGAATAGAGAACTTCATTTTTTCCATCACTACCAACAATGGCAAAAACAGACATCTAAAAACTAAACTGTCCATAAAACAAGATCATAAATAGAAAAATGAATAAATAGCATTTATTTTGTCCGAAGGGGCTGTCCGGGTCCGAGGTCCCAGCGCGCGGAGAGCGCCCCAAGGGGAGGGCCGAGGCCAGGGCGCCCTCAGGGGAGCAGCAGGGAGCCCAGCAGCAGCTCGCCCTGGCCCAGCCCGCGGCCCCGCTCGCGGCCGCGGCCCCGCTTCTCCGCCTTGACGCGCACGGCCAGGCGGCGCACCTGCTCCTCCGACAGCCCGTCCAGGCACACGTCCTGGTCGAAGGCGGCCTTGCGGCTCGGCCGCACCACGGCGCTGCGCTGCGGGCGCGTCTTGCCCGGAGAGCGCAGGACGAAGCTGACGCGGCAGCCCACGGCGCGGGGCTCGGCGGTCCCTGCGGGCAGGCCCTCGGCGCCGAGCAGCCGCACGCGGAGCCGCCCGCTGGCCCGGCTGTACTCGGCGGCCAGGCGTAGGGCGCCCCCGGCGCGGCCCAGGACCACGGTGCCCTCGGCCTCCAGGCGCTCGGGCCGCGGGTCGGGGCCAGGCGGTGGCGGCGGCGGCGACGGCGGAGACACTGAGAGGGCCCGGGCCGGGGGCCGCGAGCCGGCGCCGCGCTTGTCGTCGTCGTCCCCGCTTGACACGGAGCGGGCGCGCGGCAGGCCACGGCTCCTCCGGGCCCGCAGCGCGCGGCTCAGCAGTCCTTCGGGGGCGCGCAGGAGGCGGTGGGCGCGGGGCGGCGGCGCGGGCACGTCCGGGTTTGGACGGGGGCCGGCGGGGATCTCGGGTTCGGGGCCCGGGGCGGCGCCCGGGGGCAGGAGCGGAGCGGCGCCGGCGCCCCCGAGGAAAAGTGACTCCTTGCGGCGGGTGTGCGGGCTCTCGAGCAGCGCGCAGAAGCCGTAGGCGGTGCGCGCGCGCGGCAGGTGCGGCAGCGAGAGAGCAGCCTGCGAGCGCGGGTCCCAGTCTGTGTGCCCAGCGGCACCGTAGGCTCCTCCGGGCCACAGGTCTGGCTCAGCGGCGCAGCGCCGGGGCAGAGCCGCGGCCGGAGGCGGAGACTCGGGTGCGCAGGGCGCGGGCAGCCGGGGCGGGATGCAGAACTCGGGGATGCGGGCCGGGGTGAGCACGTTGGAGAAAGCAGGCTCCGGAGCGGAGGCGCGCAGTTTCCCAAGGAGCCGCATCCTCCGAGGCTGGGGCTGAGAGTGGTGGCAAGAACTGCTCCTGCGGGGGAGAGAAGTTGGTGAGCGTGGGCGCCTGGGGCCCCTCGGGAAGTGGCTGGACCGCTCCCCGGGGCCCTCCGAGTGTACCAACGGGCCTACGATCCCTGGCCAATCCAAGCCGAGCTCTCCCACACCACAGACCTGCCCGCCTTCCACTCATCGGTACTAAATAAACGAACAAATCGGTATCAGACCTTTCCTTCCTTCTCCAGTCACTCAGGGTCATGAGTTGCAAGTTCAGGGCTGGCTGCCTCCCGGTCCTGGCTGGGGCGCCAGCTTCAGCACTCTGGCTGGGACAGTGGCGCCCCTGCCTTATACTGGCAGCTCGAGTCCCGCCCAGCCGGCTGGGAGCCCAACCCCTGGAGGCCTGGACAGCCCGCCTTCCAAGCCAACCCTGCTCGCCCTGCTCGCCGCTGCTCGGGGCCCTGCAGCGGATGCTTGGGCGTGACCGTGTGGTCAGTCCTGGGACCTGCATCCTCTCGGCGTGCACAGAGCCCCTTACAAAAGACCTGGAAAAGGTTGCAGGTGAAAAGAGCAAGCCCGTTTGCTCTGCCCAGGGAGAACTTGGCGGCGGAACGTGCTGGCGGCCTCTTGGAGAAAGTGAAACAGGATGAGGAACCAGGAAGTTCCTTTTTGCTAGGAGCTAAAGCCTGTCAGCCTGCGCGTGACGGACATGCCCGAGGTTCTTCTATTTTACTCCCTCCACGCACGCGCCACGTGTAGATGAAGTTTCCACGATACCCGTGCTTATTACAGGTCTCCCTCTGCTGGATGGTGGCCTCCTTAATAGCCTGCTCAGTCAATGCCGTAAATACGGATGAACTGGGTGGATTTTGCAAACATTTCTGAATGTCGGCAGCCTGTCTTCTGTTGTCACAAGAGATGGGGCCTTTGGCTCACACTCGAAAAATAACACTTGATATTCCCAAAGCCATCCCTTTTCTGCTTCAGTAGGGAGGGACCAGTTAGAAAGCCCCTTACAGAAAATCTATGTTGCCTCTTTCCAGGCCTCCCCCCCACCCGTCCCCCCACACCTTCATTTTCTAATATGAGAAAACTGGAAGCCAGAGGGACTTGAGGAAATTCCATAAAGGTTAAATAAAGCCAGTTAATGGCAGAACCTGGAACTAGCAACTTCCTGTTTATTTGGCTTTGCATGTGATGCTTCCTGCTATCTGAAATGCCCTTCCTCTGCTTTTTCTCTCTGTAGGAACTCGTTTATTTTCCATAATTCAGCCAGACAAGCATCCCCTTCAGGAACCTTTACCCAACTCCCCCTCTACAGTTCATCAGTCCCTCTTTATTCCCTCCATACATCTTTTATGTACCAGCATTCCTGCATTTAGCATGCTGCTTTGGAATTTTGGGTTTACAGGTTGTCTCCCCCAATAGACTAGGAGTTTCTTGAGGGCAAAGACTGGAACGACTCATTCAGGGTGTTTGGGGACCTCTTTTGAATGTAGGAATAATAAAATAAGAGTGCTAGGATTCAGAATCTGGGTTTCCCTCCCTCCTAGTTGCCCTATACAAGGGACAAATCTGCCTGTCTTATTAATCTTTTATCCAATTCCAGCACCTGGAATACAATGCCAGGCAAATAATAAGTGCTCAGTAAATATTTGAGTGAATTATATTGTGTGGAATTGAGGCTGATCTACAATCCAGGTCTTATGACTGTCAGGTGCTTTTAACCACCTAGCCCTCTAACGACATTATTCAATTTCTCATAGTAAACCGGTGAGGTGGACATTGCTCCTATTTACCAGATGAGAAACTGAGGCTTAGGTTAAAAGATTTGTCTAGGGTCCTTCAAACTATGAATAATATGCTGTTTCCCAAGTCCCAACTTTTTGCTAATTTCTTCCTTCCTTCTCTTTTTCAGTTCAATATAATTGGCTAAGTCTGTTGTGTGTCAGACTTTGTGTGTGTGTGGCTTGTATTACGCTTTACACCCAGAACATTAATTCTTAGCTACTCAGTCTACTGTTAAGCATTTTCCACTATCCTTGCTTTGACATAAGTACCATTATTTCCAAATCCTTAGAAGTAAGGAGAGTGAATGTTTCCCCATGTTAGTAACAATATTTTCTTAACTGATCACTGTTCTCCTTTGGTATATGCTTTTTTGATGGGACAAGCATGAGTCATGCAACCAGGGAACAGTAACCATCTGCCAAAGCCAAACTTGCAGGCAGAGGTATCCCGGGGGTCTCTGAGTGCATCAGTCCCTCTGATTCTTCAGACCCATCTGCAGATTAGCAGGCAAATGGTCTTCTCAAAAGCAGAAAACACCAGCATTCGGTCCTGCCAATGTGCCAGCTCACTTCAAATTAGACCTCAATGAAAATGGCTCTCCCAAGGGCCTTCGTGACAGGAACACACAAACATTTTGTCAGTGGGTAAATGCCACCAAAAGCAGGACGCGGGATTCAAGTCATTACGCTGCCAGCGCTTTCATGTTCATAGGACAACATAGCAGGGCTGGAAACCCAGTCCTTATCTAGAGGGTTTTCTAAAACCATTAGTTTTCCATGAATCAATATTCTACAGAAAAGACAGTGAGATACAGGGAAATTAAATTACTTACCCCAGAATACACTCCAGTCATTCATTCATTTAAGCCCATAGCTGCAGGCTGTGTCCACAGTTAGAGGCCTGATTTTCTTCCTGATTCTGAAATCACACTGGGAAAAAGTGAAAAACAATGCCTTTTTGTTGTGTTTCAGTGGAAACTCTGATCACTCCAATTGTTTCATTGTTTTGTGCCTTATGACCACATAAGGTCCACCACCGTCTTGCATTCAAAGCTTTGATATTGTTATTTCAAATAAACTATCCCAAGAATAATATTAACGTTTACTGAATGCTCACTATATACTGGGTCTTATTTAATCCCCAAACAACCCACTAAAGTAGGTAAGGATGAAGAAACTGTGGCTCATAGAAGAGAAACAACTTGTCTAGAGGCTCATAGCCATGCAAAGCAAGGTTGGGAGTCAAATTCAGATCCTTCTGGCTCATTATGCTGAATGCTTATAACCATTTCCCTAGAGTGTCTCCTTCAGAGCTATTTTTTCTGAACCCATGTCCTCTCTGGGTGGTTAGATAAAAGAAAAAAAGACCTTTGTTCCAAGGCCTTGGGTTGAAACTACACACCTATTGTTTATACCAGCACCTAGTAGCTTACCACAGGCAATTGTCATAAGCAGGAAATCACTGGTTTTGCACAATAGTGCTTTATCATTTGTAAACAGAATCCTATCCTCCCCGGAAGTGTGATCACTCTCTTTATTTATATCATACCTTTTTCCAAAACAGGATTTAAGGGGATTTATGTAACAAAGACCCAGGGAACTTACGAATTAGAGCCTGACGATAAAAATGGAAAAGAAATGCAATGGATTGAGTAAGGAACCATGAATTAGGTCCCAAATTGACATGTACGAACACCCATAACCCTAAAATGGGATGGACAAGGTATGAAGGCAGTGAAAGAGGCTGCAATGGTAAGGCTTGGGGTAGTGAGAAATCCCACAGGACCCTCACAGTCCACCGGCCTTGGAAAACCAGAAGAATCCGTTTGAATGTCCAGTGGTGTGGGAATGGCCATGTCTCCTTTACAGGAAAAAATACAGTCATGGAAAATCATCATCAAAAAGACTGTAGCAGGGGCGCCTGGGTGGCTCAGTGGGTTAAAGCCTCTGCCTTCGGCTCAGGTCATGGTCCCAGGGTCCTGGGATCGAGCCCCGCATCGGGCGCTCTGCTCAGCAGGGAGCCTGCTTCCTCCTCTCTCTCTGCCTGCTTCTCTGTGATCTCCGTCTGTCAAATAAATAAATAAAATCTTAAAAAAAAAAAAAGACTGTAGCAACACGGAAGCGGGTTTCCGTTGAAACAGTCCATGAAGTTAACAATATGTAAGGCTATATATCCCTTAACATCACAATTGGATAAAGATGCGGTCTCCTAAAGGCCAGAACTAGATGGGAATATACAACATCGACACTACTTCTTTTTTTTGTGGGCATTGGAGTTTTCATCAATTTATGCCCTGGTTCATTGAAAGCTAGAGCAAGCTTACAAATACAGGTGCAACATGATGATAAAAGAAAAGAAAAAGAAGAGGATGAAGTAACTCACCCAGAAAGAAATAAGGGTAAGGACGATATGATAAAATCGGAAATGAAGTTATAATGGAAACGATGTAGTGAAGTTTTTTTTTTCTTTGTAGCTGCCACAGCACTAGAGCATGAGCCAAAAATCTGGCATCACCAGAGCTGACTTTGAACTCTAGTGCTGCAATTCACTTTTTCATTGTCCTCAAACAAGTCATTGCACCTCCAATATGACTTGTTTTTATCTATTAGATGGGAAAGATGAACATTATTTTCTGAAGATAGAGTGGGAACTTGCTTGTGAACATACTTTGTAAGTCATAAAGTGCCTCAATCCTTTACTTGCTGTTTCCTGCAAGCTTCCCTGTTTCCTGTTCCTTTTATATCAAATCACCACCCCCCCTTCAAGATTCCTATCCACTTTTCTGGAACTCTGTTCAAACATTACGCCCTCCTGAAAGCCCTCTAGGACTGGCAAGGTTTGGTCATGGGCCTCTTTTCTGTGATTTTCCTTCAGAGCGAAGGGAAGGCATGGCAGTGAATTTTGGAGTCTCTGAAACTTGGGTTCACGATCCCACCCTGACATTTTCCACATGTGTGACCTTAGCCAAGTTAGTCAAACCCTCTGAGTCCAATCTTATTTATTAATCTTATCTTACCTCCATTTTGTGAGGATTAGAGATAGGACATAGAAAGCACAAAGGACATAACAGGGCTCAGGAAATTTTGGTTATTATTACTGAAATAATGTCCTTGGATTAAGTTTCCCATGTAAAACTTTCAAAATTGCTTAGTTTGCTAAAACATATTAAGTCCATGTTTACATTTGAAAGTTTTTAAAGATGGTTAATGAAAAATATATGGAACAACTTAAAACTAATTCTTGGTCCACCAAGAAATAACTGCTGAATATTTAATATTACCCCGACTGAATGTTTATCAAGCTAACAAATAAAAATCAAGGTTAATTTTAGCAATTTCCTTTTTTTTTTCTTTTTCCAGAGGAGGAGTGTCTAGATTCTTCCACTTATTTGCTTCTCCCTCCAGATAACTGTCTAGACTAATTTATGGTTATCTTTTAAGAATCTTCAGCTCACTGGGCTTTCTCCTTCCTGTCAGAGATTAGTCTCCTTTATGTACACATTAGGTACTCGTTGTATGCAGTACTTCTAGTCAGTTTTACAAATTTCATCCTTGTTTATTCTTCATAACAATCGTGTCAGTCTAATGCTCATTTTATAGAGGAGGACATTGAGACTCAGTGTTTCCTTCAAGATACAAACCTCGTCTTGACTCCATAGCTTATGTTCTTTTCCCAAAACAATGTTTACCATTGCTTGTGACCCAGGGGATTTATAAAATACACTGGAAAGCAAAAGCAGCTTGGACACAAATTGTCATGAGGAAGTGAGAAGTAACTCAGACTTTTAAGCACATTTGCATGTTACCTCCTTCTGGCTACTTTCCTCTGCTTTTGCCCACGTTGAAATGCTGCTGTTCCCAGAATTTCTTCGGCAGTCTCCCTCTGATTGATCCCCAGGAATTCAATTTAATCTCTTTGTGCATGCTTCTCTGGGCTGTCACGGTCCCCCACCTGCAATCAGCCTGCCCTCCCCACTCCTCCCTGGAGCTAAGAAGCAAACCTGATCAGGTCACTCCCGGACTTCCAGCCTTCCGTGTCGCCTCACTGCCTCTAGGATAAAGCCCAAAGTGTTCTGCTTGGAGTACGAGAGTCTTCATGATCTGGCCGCTCCCAGCCACAATCTCCAGCTATTCCCACCACGCCTAGGACTTCAGTCCCTATACTTGCTGTTCCCTGAAAGCGCATATTCACACACCTCAGGTCTTTGTTCCTGCTGTTCTCTCTACCTGACGAGCCCAGCAGCCATCTGCCTTTAAAAGTCTACTTCATTCCTTCGCCTTCTCCTAAAAGCCTTCCTGACCTCCCAGGGTTGGGCCATGCAGTCCACTATGAGAGTGCTTCTCCTATGGTATTCAAGACGTTTGCTTGCCTGTCTGTTTCTTCCACAGGTCTCTTTGACAGAGACTTTCACCCTCCATTCCACAGGCCCGGCACAGGACTGTCACACGGGTGTCAGATGTTTGCTGAAATCAGGCACAGTCTCGCTACTTAACTGGGTGTTCCATGTGCTTTTGTATCTCATCTTTTCAAACAGATGCTTAAGTTCATTTGAGGTTAAGAATCCCTTTTTATATATATCCTCCTCCCCCTTTTGAGAATTTACCTTAATTGTTCATATTTTTGCCTAAAAAGGAACCAGGTAAGAAACTAGCATTAAGTTTTCGTTTCTACTCTAAGGAAGTTAGTACATTAATTCCTATGATGCTTGTCTTAAAAGAACTCTTATTGCTTAATTCAAGTTATGTACACTGTTGTTAGTGTTATTTGAATCTCCTTAGGTCAAATAAATAGTCTTTTAAAAATTTAACCATGTAGGTGCATTTACATTATGAAAGTGATTTATTATTGTACTCATATTAAATCAAGTAGTTGATATGACTTACTAAATTGATGAACATGGCAGTTAACAGGTAACCACTTATACTTTTCTCATGAGCTGTCAGAAAACGAACTTCCTGTCTTGATCCCCAACCGTTTCATTCTAGTTGATCACGGATTTCTTTTCTCTACAAGTAGTAACCAAATTTTTAAGTATTCCATTCTCTTCCCATCACTAACAGGGTTGACCAAGAGCAACATCCCTGTTGAACACTTACTTTTCTTTTACTGTCCACCAGATCTAGACCCTGTTCACACACTCAATTTTTCCTTTTTAAGTATTTTTTAAAATTACATAACCTTTAATGAATGCAAAAAAGCCCCTAAACATAATATAGTACACACTTGTTTATCCACCAACCAGCTTAAGAAATAAGTTTTCAAAACAGTTGAAACCCCCTATAATTCTTCTTGATCACCTTTTTGTCTCCTTGCTGTCCCAGAGTTAAATATTATCCTGAATTTGAGGCTTATTCTCTTTCTCTAAATATTAGCTTTTATGCCCTATGTACATATCCCTACAAATTATTCTATTTTTTGGTTTTGAGCTTTATAAAAATGGTTAAGACTACAAATATTCTTCTGCAGTTTTTCTTTATTCAACATTCTGTTTTTAAGACTCATTTACATATCTGTGTACAGGTCTAGTTCATTCATTTCACTGTCAGAGAGAATTCCACTGTAAAAATGTACTTCATTTCTTTTGCCGATGAACATTGGGATTGTCTCCAGTTTTCCAGTGCTGGTATGGTCATTTGTATACATGTCTTCTCAGCCACCTATACACAGATTTTCTAGAGTACATTTCCAGGAATAGAAGAGCTGGTAATAGGGATTTGCATCTTCAGTTTTAATGCAAAGTCGCTTTTCTCATCAGCAGTCGATAACATTTCTTGCTGTTCCATATCTTCAACTACATTTATATTATCAGCTTTTAAAAGACTGCTAATATGGTGAGTGTTGTGGGCTAAACTGTGTCCTTCCTAAGTTCATATGTGAAGTCCTTACCCTCAGTGCCTCCAAGTGTGACCACATTTGGAGTTAGGGTCTTTAAAGAGGTTGTTATGATTTAGTGAGGTCATTAAGGTAGGCCCTAATCTGAGAGGACTGATGTCCTTAAAAGAAAGGGAGATTAGGACTCAGGCATGCACGGAGGAGGACTGTGCAAAGGCATGGGGAGACCATCATCTGAAAGCCCAGAAGAAAGGCCCTCAGAAAAAAATCAATGCTACCCACACCTGGATTTTGGACTTTTTTTTTTTTTTAGATTTATTTATTTATTTATTTGACACAGAGAGAGAGAGATCACAAGTAGGCAGAGAGGCAGGCAAAGAGGGTGGGGGGAAGCAGGCGCCCTTGCCAAGCAGAGAGCCCAATGTGGGGCTTGATCCCAGGACCCCAAGATCATGACCTGAGCCCAAGACAGAGGCTTAACCCACTGAGCCATCCAGGCACCCCAGATTTTGGACTTCTAATCTCTAGTCTCCAGACCTCTAGTCTCCAATCTTCTTTATCTCCACGCAGAGATAAAGCTGTCACTACATTGTACACCTGAAACTAATATTACAGTGTATGTTAACTGAAATTTAAATAAAAACTTAAAATATAAGAATTCTCTGTTGTTTGAGCCAGCTAGTCCATGGTTCTTTGTTATGGCAGCCCTAGCAAACCAAGGCAATGAAATTAAAAATCATAGTTTTAATTTGTATTTCTCTCATTTACAATTGAGGTTGAGCAATTTTCCATATGTTAATTAGCCATTCAGATTTCTTCTATAAAATTCTTTAAAATATTTTATTTATTTGGGAGAAAAAGTGAGCACAAGCCGAGTGGGGGCAGTACAGAAGGAAAGGGAGAAGCAGACTCCACACTAATTAAGGAGCCCTAGGTGGGGCTTGATTCCAGGACCCCAAGATCATGACCTGAGCTGAAGGCAGATGCTTAACTGGCTGAGCCACCCAGGTACTCCTATAAAATTTTTTTAAGAAGTCTTTCACTTTGTATGTTTTTATAGTGCTATTTCCTTCTCTTAGACATATATACACATATTGGACACTTCTTTTTTAGTCATATTTAAGTGCTGTAAATGTCATCATCCTGTGACTTGCTTTTCATACTTTTATGATGTCTTTTGAGAAACAGGAGTTTTAAAACTTTAATATAATCAGATGTATCAATTTTTTCCTTCACGATTTTGCTTAAGAAATAATTCCCTGCCCCTAGGTCATAAAGGTATTTTTTTCCATTTTCTTCTGATGTTTTAAAAGTTTTACTTACTCATATTTAGACTGTTAATCCACCAATTGGCAGAATTTCCAGCCAGTGCTCCCTAAATGTGAGTAGGGCTTTTTTAGGAGGTGATATGCTCCCCATCTTTGGGGGTATTCAAATAGTCTGGACAATCATGAGATAGAGATCTTATAAGGATTCCTGGATCGTGTCAACTTATAAACCATACTGACTGTCTGGTCATAGATCTGAGTACAACAGGCATTTTTGTCTGAAAATAATATTTCAAATATCATCTCAAAGGACTTATTTATCCTATCTTCACTACACTTCACCTCCTGACTTTTATTTGAAAGCCACAACCTATGCTACCAAGTTCTTTAAGATTATGGACAATTCAGCAAATGCTATGAATGGACAGACTTTGGTAACTGTAAAGAATTAGATGTGAACAGCCTGTGGTTTCCTCCCTTGTAATATGACTGCTCTGTTTTCCTGGTGGACACCCAGGACTGAATGTGGCTCATTTTGACTTTCCTTTCGCATTAGTGACAGACTGTCTGGGTCCATCTCCATCGTGATCTGGCTGTGTGAGCCTGGGCAAGTTTCTTAATTTATGTAAACCTCAGTTTTGTCACCTATAAAAGGGGGTTAATAGTTGTAACTATATCCTAGGGTTATGTTGATTAGTAATCCATGTAAAGCCATTAGGATATAGTGTCTGGCATGTACTCAGTAAATCTTATCTATTTTATGGTAGTAATATTAATGGTAATGGCAACAGTGTTATTTTGTTACTATACTCTTTGTTCCTATATCAGGTTAAATTTTTCAGGCACAGATGAGATCTTAGAAAGGAACTAAATGAGGAAAAACAACTCATTTTGGTAGGTACCAACTCTGGCCCAAGCCCTTTGCAAAGAATTTTTTATCTGACCTTTCACCAATCTTGCAAGGTTCCAATGTCCTAGCTTTTAAAGGCAAATCCTGGCTGAGAGCATTTAAATAACTCCTCCTAAAGTTACTTGGTCACCAACCATAGACCTAGAATCTAAAAGCTGTTATCTGATACAAAAGCCTAAGGTCTGTGATGTTAACACTGTCTTCAGAAATCACTTGAGGCTCAAACAAGTTGGTGGACCTTCCCCCAAAGCCCAGGCTGCTGACCTTAGTAACTTCGAGAAGTCATGGCAGATCTGCCTTAGAGTTTCTTCAGGACTTTGTACAGTGTTTTGACAGGCCTCAACTGAACTCATTACATCTGCAAAGATCTTATTTCCAAATGTATTCACCTTCTGAGGTACCTGAGGTTAGGTCTTCAACATAGGTTTTTTGGGGGGCCACAGCTGAACCTGTAATAGTGGCTAAATTGTACTTTGTCTGAGCCATCTGTCAGCAATGGCCCCCCAGCCCAATGTCATATAGGGAAGGAGGGGGGCAATTTCAGAACCTAAACCAGGAAAAAAGGTAGGAATCCTCATAAAAATTGAGTCACCCATTCCCTGCACAGGAATCAGAGGTCACTCCTCCACTTCTGCTTCTTGAGCAGAGAGATTTACAATTGTTTCCTCTCCTGGGGAAATATGAAAGTTAGCCAGGCTAACTAGGGCTCTGCCACTTTCTTGAGGCTGCTCCAGATTGGCAGATGGCCAGCAGTGGCTGCTGAAGGGATAAAATCCCCTCATCACGAATAAGGAAAGTCCTGAGTAAAGCCTTGAATTTCAAGAGAGGAAATAGATTGTAAAAGTATTTTTCCTTCTCCATAATGAGAAGGGCATGTGTGGCCACACAGGGGGCTGTACATATCAGTACCAAGAGGAGCCCAGAAGGCCCACAGCCAGCACATGGTGAGGGATACCACGAGGAGAATGGCCTGCCTGGGAGCGGCCTGCTAAGGCCTGGGCCAAGGACCCACCTACCTCCCCATCAACTGTGTCTCAGACCTAGAACGCCCAAATGGTGCGGTAAGAGTCATAGGAAATGACAAACACAGAACACAGCTTGTTGACTTCCTCAAGTGAGACCTCTGAGACAGATTTGATTCAGCTTGGAAAGGAAATGTTAGCTATTTAGCAACATAAGTATTGTGGAGAAACCTGTAAGTATTATAATTACAACTCATATTATTTAACTTGTATTGTCTCTGTTAGACATACTAAGCACATAAACTTTCTGTCAGGCCAAAAATGTAAACTTTTAGTGACTGCCACAGATTGGGTTCCCAGGGAAGCAGACACTGAGCTAGTAATATACATGGAGGAAAGTTATTGGAAGGTCTCCATGGAAGATACACCTGTGGGGGTGAAGAGAGTTGGGTAGGGGAAGTAGAGCTGCTGTGTGGTCCTAACACAGGTCGCAGCATGGACCATGCAGAGCTCTGGAACCAGAAGAGCCCTGAAGAGTTGTCCCAAACTGGGAGTCAGGGGACAGACAATTATAGCCTCCCCATCAACCAATCATTGGGTGAAAACTCCCCTAGGGAAAGGGCCGTGGGCTTAATCATGGTGGATCCCTTTAGTTACAGCAGTTTCTGGAGAGGAATTTATCTGTGACTTGTGGGCAGCGAAGGGAATGAGTGTCTAGGAACCGAAGGGGGGTGGCGGTAGTCAGGACAGCACTCCACAGCGTGACAGTGCTCTCACTCCAGAGTGACATGGGGTGATGCTCCAAGCAGGGTCTGGCCACTCAGCACCAGCTGGCATCCTCTGCTCCATTAGCAGAAACATCTAATCCCAAAGATTCCCCTGTTTGACATAAGCCACCAATCCCTCATTAATCACAAGGGCACTCATGTCCCACCCAGGAGAAGACAAGTGAACATCACACTGTGGGGGCTGTTAGGGTGCATCCAGGTGACAGCCAGGCCCTTCTAGGGGCAGCTTCTTGGGTCTGGTAACCTGTGAACAACAGCACATTGATTAAATAAACCAAGGGCCGTCCACAAGGTAGATCATGAAAATGGAAGTTGTAGAAGACTGTAAGAGAATAAGACAGCGGGCACTGGATGATCCCATTTCTGGGAAAAGATAGACATATGAGAAGAGTCTAGAAGAATGGCCATGAAATTCAAGTAGTAAGATTATAGATTATTCTAATCTTTCTCCTTTTACTTAAATATATCTTCTGGATCAACCCAATATGTTACCTTTGTCATAGGGAAAAAATTAGTTTTTCTCTAAAGATTATAGAAGAAATTTTTTTTTCATTAAGATAAACCTTGTAAGAAGTAGGCCTGTGGCTACATTAGCCAAATAGTGAATTGCTTAATCACCAGCTGCAGAAATCAGAAAAGGGACTTTAAATGAAGTTTGTATGTTAACAATGGCCGCTTCAGAGCCTGGGAGATTTAAGAAAGAACAAGATTAGGTAGGTAAAAGGATGTTTGAAATACCTCACCAAAGTAAAAGCAATATCACAAAATAATTTCCATGCAGGATACCTGCTAGACTTAGAGTTTTGCTTGGTGCTTTCATAGGACAACCACTGAAAAGTGCAATTGGTTAACAGATGAGCACACTAGATGAACTGTGGGCTCTGCAAAATGTACCCCACACTACTTATGCACATATCAATCTATATCATTGAAATCTATCAACTCAGGGCAAGTTAAGGAAATACTGCATCGCTGCTATAGAAAGCCATTAACATCTTCCTCTGGGAAAAGCCCTCAGGCCTGTTATGGGAATGCCCAGGAGTTGCCCCATTGCCCCTACATGCTGGCTCAACTGAGCATTTGTCAGGATTCTGACCCATTCCCAAAGAAGAAAATCAGTGACTTGGGAAAGCTCCTATGAGACAGAATGGTTTACTCTTAATGACATACAGAGTTTTGTCTTTGGTTAATTTGTTTCTTAGTTTTTAATGCTGGTCAGTGTCCAAAATTAAGCTGTGGTCAATGCTTGCTCCACCCTGAAATGTTTGTACGGAAAAGCACAAACTGGCTTACAGTTCACGCAAATCAATCTAAATCTAAGTACACCCTCCCCTTTTTTTAATATTAGGTGACATATACAGAACTTCAGAGAACACTAAATACATCTCAGTTACCATTTTGTCTTCTCAGGAAGCTGGGAGGTTTTTTGTTTTTGTTTTTTTCTATCAGCGATTAACAACTTGGGTTTAAACTATGTCTAAAGTCCCTGTTGGTAACAACTTCTTGTTAGGCAGATTGCTACCTGGGCCCCACCTCCCCACACCCTCTCATTTCCAGGCTTCAGAAATTCCTCCTCTGGGGCACTATCTGCTGTACTCTCAGTGAGCTGTAATTAGCACCATGCTTCTCAAACTACCCTCTCTGGAACTGGGAAGTTATGTACATTTTCCAGACATTTTACGAGAAAGTTTTTCACATGCAGTAGGACATACAAAACATAAAATGTAGATGGATTTTTGAGAGGGAGTATAAAGCTCCAAGAAATTTCAACTCCCACCAAATCTCCAGATCTTTAGTGGTACGAGCTAGGAAACCTTCGGTACTTCTGATGTCTCCACAGAAAGTCCAAGAAGCCCTGACCAAGAATAAAGAATCTAGGAGCAGATGGTCACCAGCATTTGGGGGAACAGAGCATAAGGTAAAGGGTAATCCTGGGGGAACTGGGGTGAAAACCTCCCACAGACAGATGTTTATCTCATCATCTTCCCTGGTATTAGATGGATTTCAACAATTTAGTTCATAACCTGCCACTAGATCCTGTAATGCCAGAAGGGAGTCTTAGTTTCTGCTCTCAAAGAGCTCAGTTTATGGGGCGCCTGGGTGGCTCAGTGGGTTAAGCCGCTGCCTTCGGCTCAGGTCGTGATCTCAGAGTCCTGGGATGGAGCCCCGCACCGGGCTCTCTGCTCAGCAGGGAGCCTGCTTCCTCCTCTCTCTCTGCCTGTCTCTCTGCCTGCTTGTGATCTGTCAAATAAATAAATAAATAAAAATCTTAAAAAAAAAAAAAAAGAGCTCAGTTTAGGAGCTAATAAATCAAGGCATGAAGGTATGTGATGAATGTTTTTGGGAAGTCCAAAAAGTGTTCATTTTTTCTGGGGAAAACAAGAAGCACTAGAGGACATAGTGGTATTCGATCTGGGATCGAATCAAAGAATTAGCAATCAAAGAATTAGCCAGGTTAAACTGTGTGGCAGGCAGAGATGGGACGTGATTCTCATGGCTCTTACTACTGTCAGCAAAGTGCACTCACGGAAATGGAACAACTTCAGTGCTGGGCCACAGACAGAAATCCTCATGGGAACGAAATCAACTGTCCACACCATCGCAACAAGTGGGTCACCTTTCCACCTCTGCTTCTGGACTAGAGGATTCTTCAAATCTGTTTCTTTCCCTGGGGAAATGTGAAAGCTCACCAATAGGGCCAAGACCCTGCTTCATCCCTGATTTACAAAGAAAAACAGTTGCTGCTTAAGGAAACTGTAAAGGCTCTGAAAAAAAATTTTCTGCTGCATAACAAATATTATGAATGACAAAACTTGGTTCAGCTTAGAGAAATTCTTTCTTAAAGTGGAAATGGTCTCTGCAATTAGTGTTTCCCTTAAATACAATTTCTTCAAAGACTGTTAGCAAACACAACTGGCCATGTCCCTGTACCTTGTATTCTTAAAAGTTCCATGGGCTGTAAAGGGGCTCTTTGAGAGAGCAATGGGCAAGGGAATAGGCTTCCCAGAGAGCAGTGGCCAAAGTTCGTTCACCAAGAAGGGAAAGCCAAGATTTTAAAACCCGTTCTTTGCAGAAGGAGGAGGGAAGCCATCTTTCCCATGTTTTGCAAAACTTCTACGTCACTTCTAAGTTCTAGAACTAACATTTTGAAATTACCCTGAACTTGAATTTTCTGGCCTACCCCAACCTTAAAAAGATAACAGCAAAACTTTAATTCATGAAGATTATAACAGAAGTACTATATTTTATACTTTCCCAAACATTTCTAATTTTAATTATATTCCTTTCATTAAACAAAATAGAAGTTCTTGGGCAAAGAATATAACCAAAGTGCCTCACTTTCAACATTTGTAATAACTGGGGTAAGAATACCTAGTTCCACAGTTGTTTGAAGGCTAAAAGCATATACATTATTTAGAATATTATTGCCTGAGACATGGAAAGGGCTAAGTGGGAGCTAGTGTTAGGTGAAGGAGAAACATTAACGTAGTATGTATGTGATGGAGTAAGTTGTTTCTTTTCACTGATAACTTCTGCTTTAGCAAAAGTGGAAGCCTTTCTTTCTTTATAGAAGTGCAGCTATTGGTCTTAAGTCAAATTTTTCCTGCTCACAGTTGAAAGCTGACACCATTTGTATCTTTCAAGCCAATTGGGAGATGAGCCAGCTTGAAGAATCCCTTTTCCACTATGTTTGATTAGATGACAGAAACCTAACAAGGTTTTAAGGATAAACCGTCCAAGTTGAAGAAAAGATGAATTCTGGATCTATTGGGGTATCTGGGATTTCCATTTCTATTCATATTTGGCATCCCTGAGACAGAAGCATGTTGGAAAGGAGAAAGCATCATGTTTCCATGGGGAGGCTATGCATCGAGCACATAATTACTGAGAGCATCAGTGAAGTTCATTGTAGCCAGGGTCTGCCTAGGCCAAGTGAAGCCACTGGGGCAGTTGCCTGAACTTAGACACTGTTGGGCCTAAAAAGAGGTATCTTTAGAGCAAACCAATGGACTAAAGAACAAAACTACCCACATTCCCATGACCCTTTTCTCAGAGTTCAGACTTGGGGTCCTGGTACAGTCTAAACAATGAAGGAATTCCATTAAGAACATTCCTTACTGCCTTTTACAAGTGAGGGCTCCAAACAACACTTTCACACTCCAGCTAGTATATTGTGGCTCCAAACAACACTTTCACACTCCAGCTAGTATGTTGTCTATTACATATAGAACTAAATATTATGCCATTTTTGTTGTATCTGAGTTTCATACTGAAAGGTCCGTGGACAAAAGGACGAGACTGATACAAAGCCAAAGTTAAGCAGGGCTTTATTTGGCGCCAGCACCAAGAACCAAAACCGACCAGTCGGGGTTGCCTTTCACAAAGGGAAAGTGACAACCTCCTATTCTCATAGGCCAGTTTTTATAGAGTAAAAGCCATATAGTTGAGCCTGGCCAATGAGAATGTAGCGCACAGAGAACGCCATACAATCATATTAGGTTACACACAGGTGGCCAATCGGATTACACCCTACCTCATGAGAGTCATTTGATTCAGCCTATCACCTTGGCTAGAATTGGCGCCCTCGTTTGGCACCTGAAAGGCGGGGCTCACATTCCTTAGCGGGTAGGGAGGTAATACGTGCGCTTTTACTGATTGGACGTCTCCACCTGGCCAAACACGTCCTGGTATCTGGGCTCCGTTATCTCCGCCCAGCCTGACATGTCCTGGTACCTGTGCTCTGTTATCGGGGGCTATTCGGCCGTTATTTTAGCAGCCAGCCGTATTTCACCAGCTGGCCGTATTTCACCAGTTCTGTTTCTAAGCACATACCTCTTGGGGGAAGGGGCAGGGTCAATCTAAGTTCACTACCTAAATATCGGTATGGCTATTCTATGGGGATGAGGCCAGTACTGATAAGTAGGCCCTTACATTCGCCCCTTTTCTTTGGAAAAGATCTTTGACGGTTCTATGTCCCCCTGTTGTAAGGGGTTATATTGAGTTTGTAAGATTAGCATCTTTATCGCCCCAATTCTTTTTTGTACAAATGATATCAGGGTGTTTATAGCGCAGGGCCCAAAGAGTAACAGTAATAGTAAGACCAAGGGGACTGCAATGGCCAATATTAGGGAAGTCATCCATGGAGAGTAGTTGAACAAACTCTCACACCACCCCTGGGAGTCCCTGCGTTGTTGTTCGCGCTCATCTAGCCTCCTTTTGACAGCCGCCAGGCTGTATTTAATGACTCCAGTGTGATTTACCCAAAAGCAGCATTCTTCCCCTAAGGTTACACAAAGTCCCCCTTTCTCTAAGAATAGTATGTCAAGCCCTCTTCTATTTTGCAGTACCATTTCAGCTAGAGAGCTCAGGGAATCAGTTAGTTTATCTATATTTTCATGCATGTGGCGTAGGTCAGCATCTACTTGGGATCCAAGAGCCTCAAAATCTACTTTCTCTTTTATTAAGGCTGCAGTTCCTATTGCTGTGGACCCTGCTATCCCTGCAGCCACTAACGCTGGAATTAGGATGGGGACTGCACGTTTTGTTTGTCCTGTCCCTGCAGTGAGATGCTGGAATCCCTCGACTCCCCCATAATAACCTACTTGGGGAAGGATGTGGGCTGTTATACAGAGTTTGTTCCAGGAAGAGTTTTGGAACAAGGCAAGATTAAGGCATGGCGTGAGTCCTGAATTGCAAGCAAACCAGGCCCTGGGAGGGGCCTTAAGGAAATTAGTGAAGACGGTAGGGACCATTATAATTTCACATAAGTCTTTGTACTGGGAAGATTGCTTCCCTTTTTGTGTTGCAAAGCAAAGTCCCTTACCTTCTATGTCCCCTAGGGTTAGTCTAGGTACTTTTCCCCATTCACAAGAGTCATGAGAGCTTTCATTTTTAATCTGCCCCTTTTGGGTCCCTATGGTAAGATTGGCCCCCACGCCAATATAGTATGGGGGCTGAGGATTTAAGCATAGCCAGCAGTCTCGGGTGATATTAGGATCTGAAGTATTTAAAAAATTCAACATTGTATCTATCAGTGGGAGTAAAACTTTTGTGGCACTATTGCCATTGTCAACCTTCTCTTTTTTATCCTCCACGACAGCCTCCTTCCGGGTAGGCGTGGCGGGTAGCCTGGTTGGTTTTAACGGCTTGGGAGGATTTAAAACTGGGTTCAGCCCTATAGGCCAGGGCGGTTCTCGAATCTATCTTCTGGATGGTGAATTGCCCTCCTCTATCTGCACCAGGTTCATAATATCTAAGGCCCCAAGATCGGCCATATTCCCAAAGACGATCTTTGGGGTTGATGATCATAATAGATATATTTGTACAATATCTCCCATATCGGTGGGATGTGGTTGAAGGGACGATCCCTGTGGCTAAATTTTTAACAAATTCCTTTTGTGTTACACAGTTGTCTGTTCTGGTGGGTACTACCGTTATGTGGGGGTCACAGTTTATTCCCCAATCAGAGGCTATTGTCTCACAGCCCCACCGTGCACAGTAATAGTCTGAAGCTCACCCAGATCCTGTATAAGTACTGTGTTAAGACACATGTAATAGGGGGCATGCGTGACACAGGGAGTTACAGGTGCCAATTGACATATAGTCACATTAAATTGCATAGTTGGCTGATGGGTCAGCCGCTCATTGCTTTGTATAACCTTTTCTACTTTTGTTAATTCACTTGTCTAATTTCCCATCTATACTTCTCCGTCTGATGGGGCGACTCAGAAGTTTTTTACATAAACCGGTAACAATAGGAGTAACAATGAACTTAATGAACTCATTGTTTTTTGAGCCGTAGCTTTAGTCCACCGTCGGAGGAGTCCATCGGCAATGGTACCCATCTCTGGGGGGCGTCCCTGTCCTTGGCTCGTTTGACGTGACCCGCGTGAATCCAGGCCCTGATGCCCTCTACTTTTATTGCTGTGGGGGTGGTCAAGATGACAGTAAACGGTCCCTTCCAACGAGGTTCCAAGTTTCCCACTTGGTGGCGACGTATCCACACCAAGTCCCCGAGCTGGTAAGGATGTGGCTCCGCCTCTGGCCCCGTTTCACTGTTGGCAGTTCGGATCCCTGCATGGGCCCTTTTCAAGACAGATTGTAGTGCCTGCAGTGACTGGAGTACAGACTCATCAGACATTTCTGCTATGGTAACCTCCTGTAACCGGGGACAAAGTGGGGGGGGCCTCCCAAACATTATCTCAAATGGAGTTACCTTTCTTAAATAGGGTGTACACCGTACCCTGAGAAGGGCGAAGGGAAGGAGATCTACCCATCCACTGCCAGTCTCCAGAATTAGCTTTGTCAGGGTTTCTTTAAGAGTCCGGTTCATTCTTTCTACCTGCCCAGAACTCTGGGGCCGGTAGGCACAGTGCAGTTTCCAATTAGTGCCCACGGCCTTGGCCAGTGTCTGCGAGACTGAACTCACAAATGCAGTTGTCTGACCCAATCGCAAGAGGCAGCCCAAGTCTAGGAACTATTTCCTCTAATAGTTTCTTTGCTACCACTCCTGCTGTCTCATATTTGGCAGGGAAGGCCTCTACCCAGCTTGAAAAGGTATCCACAAAGACTAACATATATTTGTGTCCGTATTTTCCCAGTTTCATCTCCATAAAATCCACTTCCCAATAAATTCCTGGTTCCTTACCTCTTTCTCTCCTCCCTCTCCCCATTCTAGTTCCCCCCACGTTTACTGCCCGACACTGAGCCCATCTATCACCCACATCTTAAACCATACACCTAGTTTAAAAACCTGGAACTGCTTGCCTATAAGCTCCTTAAGTTTGCATATTCCCAGATGAGTACCCTGGTGTATCTGGCTTACTAATTTTTTCCCTAGTCTTCGAAGAAGAATTATTTTTCCTGTTTTAATCTTGGCCCAGTCCCCTCCACTGTCCAATTGAGTCCATTTTTGTAAATATTTTAAATCTTCCTCTGAATAGTCCGGCTTCTCTGGTAGAACTGGAGCCGGAAGTGTAACTAGCTCCAGTACTCTCTCTCGGGCTGCTGTTTTGCCGCCTGATCTGCTAATTGGTTTCCTTTTGAGTTTAGCTCAGTCCCTTTCTGGTGCCCCTGGTAATGCATAATGGCCACCTTCTTTGGATCCCAAATAGCCGGGAGGAGAGCCAATATTTCCTCTTTGTTTTTAATTCCTTTTCCTTCAGCTGTTAACAGGCCTCTCTCTTTATAAATAGCCCCATGTATGTGAAGAGTAGCAAAAGTGTACCTGCTGTCCGTGTAGATGTTAACGGTCCTACCCTTGGCCATCTGCAGTGCCTTGGTGAGTGCAATCAGCTCTGCCTTTTGTGCCGAGGTTCTGTGTGACAGGGCTACTGCCCAAAGTTCCTGTTCAGGAGAAACTACCACAGCCCCCGCATACCTCTTTCCATCGACCATATATCTACTTCCATCTGTGAGTAGGGTCATCTCCGCATCCCGGAGGGGAGTGTCTCTGAAATCCGGTCTTATTCCTGACCCTCATATCCTGGGTCAGGACTTCCCTGCAGTCATGCGGGTGGTCAGCTAGCTCCTTTGGCAGTAGCGTGGCTGGATTTAGCACTGCTGGGGGCCAGAACGTCACCTTCAGCTCATTGAGGAGGGCCTGGTACCCCATCACTCGGGCATTCATCATCCACCGGTCTGGCGGAGTTCGGAGAAGGCCCTCAATAGCGTGAGTAGTGGTCAAGATGAGATCTTGGCCCAAGGTTAATTTACTGGCGTCTTTAACCAGGAGGGCTGTAGCAGCAATTATGTGGAGGCAAGGGTGGGCCCAGCCACTACTGGGTCTAATTTCTTGCTAAGGTAGGCTACTGGCCTTTGCCAGGGCCCCAGAGTCTGAGTCAAGACCCCTTTGGCCACTCCTGCCTTTTCGTCCACATATAAGTGGAAGGGCTTGGTAACATCTGGGATGGCCAATGCTTAGTAAGGCTGTTTGTAATTTCTGAAATGCTCCTTCTGCCTCAGCTGTCCATTCTATCATAGTGAGTCCTCCCTTAGTAAGTTCATAGAGGGGCCGAGCAATTTCTGCGAACCCCGGAATCCATAATCTACAGTAGCCCACCATCCTGAGAAACTCTCTCACTTGTTGGGGTGTGGTGGGGCGGGGGTATCGGATGATCACCTGTTTCCTGGCTTCAGACAGCGAATGCACTCATTCGTGGAGCTCAAAGCCTAAATAAGTGGTGTGGCTCTGACAAAGCTGTGCTTTCTTAGTCGACACCCGATACCCTTTTCCCTGCAGAATCTGTAAGAGAGCTCTCGTCCCCCCGCAAGCAGGACTCGTAGTCCTCAGCGGCTACTAGCAAGTCATCAACATATTGTAACAGAGTGACTCCTGGATTAGAGGTTCTGTACACATGTAGATCCTCGTGCAGGTCCTCGTTGAAAATGGTGGGTGAATACTTGAACCCTTGGGGAAGTCTCGTCCAGGTAAGCTGGCCTTGGAATCCTTCCTGTGGGTCAGACCACTCAAAAGCAAAAAGAGGCTGAGACTCTTTTGCTAAACGTATGCAGAAAAACTCATCCTTGAGATCTAAGACAGTATATACAGTTCTTTTGGGGCCCAGGAGGGAGAGTAGGGTGTAAGGGTTGGGCACCGTTGGGTAGATACCTTCAACCCATTTATTAACTTCCCATAAGTCTTGAACTGGTCAGTATTCCCCAGTTTCGGCCTTTCTGATGGGGAGCAAAGGTGTGTTCCATGGAGACTTACAAGCAACCAGGATCCCGCCTCCTCAAAGACGGTTAATGTGTTTCCTGATCCCTTTCTTTGCTTCCCAGGGGAGGGGGTACTGCCGGATGTGAACAGCCATAGCCATTGCTTTTAACTGTACCACCACTGAAGGCTATTCTTAGGCTAGGCCAGGGGGCTTCCCTTCTGCCCAGACTTCAGGAAACTCGGCCTGCAGGGTTTAGAGTAGGTTCCCCCCTTTTTTTTCCTCTGGTTCTGAGGCTGGCTCGTAAAGGAGGTATTCATCTACTGCTGCCATAAGCATCTGCACAGTGGGCTCTCCCAAAGTTACAGTCACATCTCCTTCCAAGAACTGAATGCCAGTGCGTAATTTATGGAGGAGGTCTCTTCCCATCAAGTTATATGGGGCATTAGGGAGTACCAAAAATCGATGTTTGACAAGTCCAGAAGCCAAATTTAGAGTCCTTTCCATTGTCCATTTATGCCTCTCTGTGCCATTTGCTCCCTGTACCCAGGCTTCCTCTCCAGACAATTCTCCCATAGGTTTAAGTAGTGATGAAAATTGGGCTCCCGTGTCCACTAGAAAATCAATCGATTTCCCCTCCATTTTAATCTTGACCCGAAGTTCAGGGAGGGGCTCCGAACCATGGCACCTTCAGTCTCTGGTGGCCAGCATCGCTGCCTTCTTTTTGGGGGCACTCCTTGGCCCAGTGCCCTTTTTCCCTACAGTAAGCACACTGGTCTGAATCCAAGACTTCCCGCCTATTTTCTCTGTGCTTGGGCCTTTCTCTCCATTGGTCATCCCCCACTGGCCTCTTCCCTTTCTCATGTAATGCCAAAACCTTAACTATTTTCTTAGTCTGGTTTCCATCCTTGTGTGCATCCCTATTGTTAAACACCTTTTCTGCTATTCCCACCAACTCAGTCAAATTCTTCCCTTCAAATCCTTCAATTTTCTGTAGGTCCTTTCTTACATCCAAGGCTGGCTAACTGGAAAAGCAAGATTTATTGCCCTTTGATTCTCGGGCGCCTCAGGGTCGATTGGGCTATACATTTTATAGGCTTCAATAAGCCTTTCTAGGAAGGCCCCCGGGGACTCGTCCTTACCTGAGTCACCGCACTAATTTTAGACAAATTTATGGGCCTCCTTGCATCTGCATGGAGGCCTCCCAGTAGAGTCTGGCGGTAGAAATGTAGGCTCTCCCTACCTTCATCGGAGTTTGGGTCCCAGTCGGGGGGTTCCTTTAGGCAGTAGTCCTCCATTCGCCGGGGATCGAGGTCCTGGCCGAGCCTCTCTTTTATCACCTTATGGGTTTCTCACATAATGCGATCCCTCTCCTCTGCACTGAAAAGGGCCATAAGGAGTTGCTGGATATCCACCCAGGTAGGCTGATGGGTAAGAAAGACAGTTTCTAGGAGACTAATCAAATCCTGGGGGTGGACAGAGAAGGACTTATGTTGGGCCTTCCAGTTATAAATATCAGAAGAAGAGAAAGAGATATAGGTTAGGTGGGGGTGCCCTCTCTCGTCCAGTGGGTGAACCTCATGAAGAGGTAGTATAGGGGCCGTTGGGACCGGAGGGGTAGAGGGGGGTAGTGGGGGGTAAAGGGAAGGGGGGGGGTCGGGAGAAAGATCAGAGTGGTCCTTCTTCTTAATAGTTCCATAGGTGGACCCAGACTGCGTATGAGATGGGCTTGGGAGGGAGTCTTGGGACCAAGAGTCAGGTTTGGGGGACAGATAAGGAGGGGGAAGTTCCATGTCCTCTGTGTCCGACAGGGGCAGAGCGGTCCTTTTTCCTGGATCTTTCTCATCTTTCTGTTCTGGTTTTGGTGAACTGACCTGTCTTAGAGGGAGAGAAATAGTTTTGTTAGCAAGGGGAAGATGAGACTTGAGTCATGACGGCGGCTCTTCCACCAAGTATTGCCAGGCCACAATGTATGGTATCTGGTCTCGATGGAGATCAAAGACTTTATTCTGGGTAGGGTAAATTTGAGCCAAGGCAAACGTTCCCTCCAGTGGCCACCCTGTGGAGAGAGTAGGCCACTCTAAGTGGCAGAGTGTTTTTAGTTTTCCTGGATAAACCTTGTCACCTGCCTGGGTGGCTTTACCTTGAAAATCCTTGAAATGTTGGAGAACAAGGCTTAGGGGTGTCACAGGTTCCTTACTCTCTGTTTGCCCCATTTCTTCAAACACAACAAATGACACAAAAACAGCAAGAAGACAAGACAAAGACAACCACAGGCCCAGTGGCTCTTCTTCAACCAGATGTTAAGCCCAAAGATGTGCAAGATATAATCCCAACTCAAAAATGTAACCTGCCACTGTAGGGAATTTTCTCGGTTCCCTAAGAGCATCCATAGACCCAGCGGTTGCTGGGGATTTTCTCAGTCCCCTAGACACGCTCGCTGGTGGGGATTTTCCGGTCCCCAAAACATGCTCACTGGTAGGGATTTTCTTGGTCCCCTGATTGCCTGGGAGGGCTCGTAACCCCTAGCAATCCGCCCTCCCCCCCCTCCCTGGAATGATGGGGCGTCCCCACATCCACTCCAGCCCTGGGGAGCAGTGCTACGTCCAGCTTCTCCCCGGCGGGCTTTACCCTGGAGCTCTGCACTCAGACAGACAGACAGAAAGGATCTCAAGAAAAAAGTCTCAAGATCTTACCTCCAGAGGCTTTTTCCAAAAATTCTGATGCTGGCTCAGTCCTCGCCATTTTATCCCGGACGAGCCCCCACTGAAGGGTCCATGGGCAAAAGGACAAGACCGATACAAAGCGAAAGTTAAGCAGGGCTTTATTTCATGCCAGCACCGAGAACCAAAACTGACCAGTCGGGGTCACCTTTCACAAAGAGAAAGCGATGACCTCCTATTCTCATAGGCCAGTTTTTATAGAGTAAAGGCCATATAGTTGAGCCTGGCCAATGAGAATGTAGCGCACAGAGAACGTCACACAATCATGCTAGGTTACACACAGGTGGCCAATCGGATTACACCCTACCTCATGAGAGTCATTTGATTCAGCCTATCACCTTGGCTAGAATTGGCGCCCTCGTTTGGCACCTGAAAGGCGGGGCTCACATTCCTTAGCGGGTAGGGAGGTAATACGTGCGCTTTTACTGATTGGACGTCTCCACCTGGCCAAACACGTCCTGGTATCTGGGCTCCGTTATCTCCGCCCAGCCTGACATGTCCTGGTACCTGTGCTCTGTTATCGGGGGCTATTCGGCCGTTATTTTAGCAGCCAGCCGTATTTCACCAGCTGGCCGTATTTCACCAGTTCTGTTTCTAAGCACATACCTCTTGGGGGAAGGGGCAGGGTCAATCTAAGTTCACTACCTAAATATTGAGATGGCTATTCTATGTGGATGAGGCCAGTACTGATCAAGTAGGCCCTTACACATACAAAAAAAAAAAAAATGCTTTGTCAGATCGTATGTCACCAAAAGGTACACTTTATTATAATGCCCTACTATCACTTTTAAGTATATAACACTGTGATACAGCTGATGCCTCAAGGTTTTTGTGCATTTATGTTTGGTGCTAGGCATATAGTGACACCATTTCTTCCATGAGGGGCAATAAGCAATTTCAAAGAAACCTCCCTATGACCAAACCCATCTATCCCATATTTGGCCATAAAAACCATCTTGTCCTCCCCAATATAGCCAGATGCTGTATCATGAGGCCCTTGTTCTTAGTGTCTTTAGATTATGTCCATTCACTTTTTACATAAAAAATCCTTCTAGAATGGGACCTGTGGACAAGAGTAGGCTTCTAATGAATTGAAGCTCACCTATGGGATAGATCCTTAAAATCAATATTATAGAAGAGTGTGAGCTCAGAAAATTTTAAAAAGTCTGTATCACTGAATTGTACTAAATAATCCTATTTCTAGGGGAAAAATTTGTGCACCTGGGTGAACGCTGTAAGAAAATCCACTAAAATCACACAAGCAAGTTGACTCTGGATGGTTGGATTACAGATGATTCTGCTCTTTCTCTATTTGCTCATCCGTATTTTCTGGATTTGCCAAAATGAAGATGTATTACCTCTACAGGAGGACCCCTCCACCCTCAAGAAATAGATAATTTTGCCAGGAGACAAACCTAAAGCAACTTTAAGTAGACAACAAACTTGAGTAATCAATAATTGAAGACATCAGATGGCACTTTTAAAGGGATTTAGTATATTTAAAATTGCCACTTCAGAGCCTGGATACTTGGGGAAGGATAAATAAAGGTAAAAGAAAAAGGCTTTCGACACCTAGGAGGGTAGGAGGTCCCTGAAAGCTCAAGAAAAAATAAAAAGGCTGGCTCCCTTACATGTCAAATGCTGGGCCCTCTGCCAGGCAGAAAGAGCCCCACACTACTTAACTGGGATAATATATATAAGAAAGTAATGCATTTATGTAGAAAGGGGAAAACCAAGAACCATGAGCCAGTGGGTGGACTACAACAGACCCAACCCAAGGCTGCAAATGAGCACTAGCTGCAGGAGGAGCTCAGCTGTATGAATCTGTGTGGGACTGAGCACTGGACAGATGCACCGCTGCCCACTCCCAGGGAAGAAAAGCAGTGTCCCTGGGAATGTGCACACTAGCAGGAATGAATTTGAGAGCTAATTTATAATGAACAACATGTGGGTTATTTCACTTCTTGACCTTTAAAAGTAGTCAGTGTTTGGGCATCTGGGTGGCTCAGGTGGTTAAGCATCTGCTTTCAGCTCAGGTCATGATTCCAGGGTCCTGGGATGGAGCCCCACGTTGGGCTCCCTGCTCAAAGGGGAGTCTGCTGTTCCCTCTGCCTCTGCCTCCCACCCCAGCCTCTGTGCCCCTGCTCTCTCAAATAAATAAAACATTAAAAGAAAAAAGTAGTCATTATCATTATTAACATGCAGTCACTGGTTACCTCAGAGGAGTTCATTAGGAACCACAACAAACTGGTTAAAATTGATCTAAATGAATTAAAACTGGGAAAAGTTATTTGACTATCTCCAAAATTTGAATTTGTTTTCATGTCAGACAGAAAGAAAAGGATGGAAGCTTTACTAGTTCTTAGTTTCTTTAATTGCTTCTTGTCTCTCTCCCTCTCTCTAAAATATTCTGGACCCCTTCACTTCTTAAAAAGTGCTATAAATCTCCTAGTTCACTCAGAAAGTGTGTCAAGTTAGACTTTTCAGTCTTATCTCACTTCTATCAGTCTTTAAGACAACTGGGGAAGAAGACCAGATGGTAGAGACTGAGAGTGGACAAGTCCCTGTACTAGAGAAACAGCATGGGAGAGTGTTAAGAGCCCAATTCTGGCCCCAACACTGTAAGAGTGTCTTAGATAAGTTACTAAACCCCATATAATCCTTTCAGCAACCTGCTGTGAGCAAGAAATTGTTGGCATCATTAGGCATGGAGAGAAGCCCAGAGGATAAAACCCTTAGAACAATGCCTAGAACAGAATTACTGCTACATTAGTTTCAGTTAAATGCACTGATGGGGGCAGGGGGTTACTCAACACCCAGATGAGACCATACCTGTCTGTTTCCAAAGAACCATGTCTCAGCCAATGCTGCTTCTATACCAAGGAGCCAAGTCTTCCAAATTCTGAGAAATCAAGCACAGTTGCCATCAATTAATTTCCAGATTAAGATCCTCAGTTATTTCTTCATATGATGCAATTTGATAATCATACTCTTATTTAAAAATTCCCAATTTAGGGACTAGCAGTGCAGATGGAAAGAAACTGCTACCCATGGCTTAATTTAATCTGAGCCATATACAGTATATGAAAATGTACTCTTCCCTTCAAAATATTTTTTTTAAAGATTTTATTTATTTATTTGACAGAGAGAGATCACAAGTAGGCAGAGAGGCAGGCAGAGAGAGAGGAAGGGAAGCAGGCTTCCTGCTGAGCAGCGAGCCCGATGTGGGACTCGATCCCAGGACTCTGGGATCATGACCTGAGCCGAAGGCAGCGGCTTAACCCACTGAGCCACCCAGGCGCCCCCCCCTTCAAAATATTTTATGACAATATTCTAGAATAGGGAGTTGGCAAAATGTTTTGGAAAAGAGCCGATCATAGATTTTTGGGTTTTTGCTGGCTACGTGTATTTCTGTCCCTGCCGCTGCTGCTGTTACTTTTTTCAACTACACAGCCAACTCTGTAATGATGGAATAAAATATTTTTTAGCTCAGGTGACCAGATGAAAAATTTTAAAGGAAACTAAGAATAGTTTACTTTTTAAAGAAATGTTTTTAAAACAACAAGGAAGACTAAGTGGCAGTCGCTTTGGCCTACAAAGCTTAAGAGATTAACTGAAATATTACCATAGAAAAAGTTTGCTGACCCCCAGTCTAGAAAACAACAAGGTCAGAGTATTATTCTAAAAAATGTAACCCTCCATTCCCATTTTTACTAGTTCACAGAGCTGGTTTGTTTTTTTTCAAAACAACACAACAGTACATAATCATCTCGGAGGATGCAGAAAAGGCATTTGACATTTGACAAGATCCATTCCTGTTGAAAACTTCAGCAAACTAATTATGAGAACTTCCTTAATATGATAAAAGACATCTAAATAATCTATACATCACAGCATATTTAATTATTAAAGGCTGACTGCATTCCTCCTAAGTTCAAAAGGAAGAAAAACATGGTCCCTCTCACAATTTCTATACAGTACAACACTGGAGGTTCTAACTAGTCCAGTAAGGCAAGAAAAAGAAAAAGCATCCATATTGGAAGGGAATGAAGCTATCTATTTACAAGTGACAAGGTTGCCTATGTAGAAAATCAGATGCAGTCTCCAAAAAAAACTAATAAGTGAGTTTAGCAAATTTGCAAGATACAAGATCAATATGCAAAACACAATTATATTTGTAAATACCAGTAACGGACAATCAAAAATGGAAATTTTAAAGAACATTATATCAACATTAAAAAAATATGAAATACTTGGGATAAATCTGACAAAAGTTGTGCAAAACCTATAACCAAAACTGCAAAATGTTGCTGAAAGAAATTAAAGAATATCTAACTGAGAGCTATTCCATGTTTTATAATTCAGAAGACTCAGTATTAGAATGGCAATTCTCCTAAAATTGAGGCATAGATTCAACATAATCCTAATAAAAATCTCAGCGAGGATTTTTTGACAAGTTAATTCTAAAATTGACAAGTTTATTCTAACATTCACATGGAAATAAAAAGGACCTAGAATAGCTAAACCAACTTTGAAAAAGAAGTCAAAAAACAAATAAATACTATATGATTTCAAAACTTATTATAAAGGTATAATAACCAAAGCAGTATGGTATTGACATAAAAATCAACAATCAGGGGCTCCTGGGTGGCTCAGTGGGTTAAAGGCTCTGCCTTCGGCTCAGGTCATGATCCCAGGGTCCTGGGATCGAGCCCCACATGGGGCTCTCTGCTCAGCGGGGAGCCTGCTTCCTCCTCTCTCTCTGCCTGCCTACTTGTGATCTCTGTCAAATAAATAAATAAAATAAAATAAAATAAAAATCAGGGCTCCTGGGTGGCTCAGTGGGTTAAGCCTCTGCCTTCAACTTGGGTCATGATCCCAAGGTCCTGGGTTCGAGCCCCACATCGGGCTCTCTGCTCAGTGGGGAACCTGCTTCCCCCTTTCTCTCTGCCTGCCTCTCTGCCTACTTGTGATCTCTCTCTCTCTGTCAAATAATAAAATCTTTAAAAAAAAATCAACAATCAGTGGAAGACAATAGAAAGTCTAGAAATAGAATTATACATATACAGAAAAATTATCTTTGACAATAGTCTTCGCAACAAATGATGTTATGACAACTGGATATCATGTTCAAAACAAGCTTTGAGGCATACTTTGAAGTACCATATACAAATTCTTGTGGCATATACAAACACTACCTCAAAGTGGATCATAAGCCTGTATATAAAATCTTAAACTATAAAAAATTCTAGATGAAAACAGAAGAAAACTTTGTGACCCTGAGTTAGACAACTTTTTTAGATACTACACTAAAACACAATCCATAAAAGAACCGATAAAATGTACAAAATTATACATTTCTGCTCTTTCAAGAGACACTTCAATAAAAAGACAAGTCTCTTACTGGGAGAGCAAATTTCTATATGATGTGTCTAATAAAGTGCTTATCTCTAAAATACAAAAACTCTTAAATACAGTAATAAAAGATGGAGAGGAGGAGAACAGACCCATAAGCATAAGAAGCTCAATGCCACTAATCTTAGGGAATTTCAAATTTAAAGCACAATGAGGTATCTTTAAACCTATTACAATGGATAAAATTTAAAAGACTTTGTCAAGGGTTGGTGAAGATAAATGCTTATACACTGGTGGTGGGAATGTAAGACAGTACCACCACTTTGGAGAAGAGTCTGATAGCTTCTCTGGCAGTTAAATATAAGCCCAGCATGTGAACAGCCAACCACTTAACACCAAAATAGCCTCAACCCAGTTTTAAAACACACACACACACACACACACACACACACACACACACACACACAGAGTGAACCTAAAATAAACTATGGACTTTATTATTATTATTGTTATTATTATCTAATATATCCATCAGTGTAGTTGAAAAAAATGAGAATCTTTCCCTTAAAATTCCCGTTGCGGGTGTGGGGACTCCAATAAACCTTACAGTACAGATAGCGGTTCTGTTAATCCTTCAAACAGCCTCTCCATCTGTGTCACTTACTTGTGACTTGAGGCATTTGTAGGGCAGCATTCTCCTGAAGTAGCCAGACCACCTGATGTGGGAAGAGGGAAAACTCCAGACATTTGCCCCTAAGAACTGGAAGATCTGTGAGTGCAGAGAAGATGGGGTGTTCACTTACTGAGAGAGAACTTTGCTCTGGCAAGTCAGACCCAGGGTGAAAGTTGGAGGTTGAGTCTCTCATCCACCAGAGTCATTGATCTTCAGGAGTGGCCCACAAACTCTCTTTCTGCCCTGATGACCCCAAATCTTCACCTCAGCAGGCTCTTGTTTCTCATGTTTGTCAAGAATGGGGTTTCCTGGATACTCTGCCCCTCCTCCTCTCCCTGACACTCCCTCTTTCTCCTCTTACACAAAACCTGATTCATTTCTGCCCCAAAAGGGCTTCATCCAAGTTCAGCTTTGACCTCACTTCCCAAGAGAATTCAAACTAAGAACTTCGGAAATCTTCAAGGTCAAATCCTTCACTTTACAAATAAGGTAACAGACTCCATGAGGTAAGGTGATTTTCTTAGGGCCACGTGGCTAATTATTTGTTCTATCTCCATCTTCACACTGTAGGCAGTTGATAACCTAATGATTACCATGACCATATGGCCAAAAATTTTCTGTCCCAGTTTCAAACATTCTGTACAGCCAGTCATTAGGCCATATTAAGAATTTCACTATGGAAAAAACATTGCAACTACTATTGCAGACATGTTAAGAGGGACCTTTTGGAAGCAATACATTTATTCCCATTACTGAAACCTACTCTTCAATCTAAGCACTGGGCTTTACCTTTTTAGGATAATAGACACCCCCCTTTAGAAAACCAATAAAAGCTATGGATCTTCTCCACACACAAAAAAGTATTTATGTAAAGATATAATTTTGCTCCAGCGATTTAAATATGTAACACATGGCCATGAAAGTCCTTGATCAGATAGTACAAATGTTAGCATGTCTGCTATATGGCCAGGGAATACTTTTAAATGGCTCTTAAATCATAACAAAAATTCACGAATATTTATATAGTACAACAGATTACAGAGCACATTTAATCCTCACAACAACCCTGTGAGGTAGGCATTCACATCCCAATTTTACCCATGAGGAAACCACAACCCAAAGAAATTTGGAGACTTGCCAGAGTTCACATGGATAATAATGGCAGTGCCAGGACTAGAACACAGACTTCTTATTCTTTCTCCAAAACATCTTCACATCTAGTATTTTCAGTTTTGAAATTGGGATCCTTGCTAGCTATCCAGGGGAAACTCAACGGCTTGCCCTTTCAACAAGTAGTTCTTCTAAAAATTAAACAAGTGTGAGGGGACCATGAGAGACTACAGATTGGAGCCCATCATGGATTATTCCCAAGCAAGGATACCAGAAAATAGGTCATTAGAATTGCAGACCTTTGGGTATAGAAATGACCACCAATTAAAGGAAAACTAAACAAAGTAAAACAAAACAAAACCAGATGTCAGAAGTGGGAAGACCCACAGGTTTTTTGGGGTTTGTTCTGTTTTGTTTTTTCACTGTGGTTTTACATTTTCTGGCCTTTTCCCAAAGAACAGCTGAGAGTCAGTTGGGAGAAGAGCCAACATCCTCTGAGAAAAGGCAGAACATACACCAAAAGGGAAATATGAGAACCAGAAAACAAACTTCCAAACCTTATAAAATATTAAGATGCTGTAAAATCTGCTAAATGGCCATACAGAAACACCTCCTCCATGGGAAAGTGGAGTGGGAACCCCTAATCAATCCATAAGCCAGAGATTTCAGAATCTCCACAAAGTGGCCATGTTCTTGATGATGCAGAACTAGTTCCTTGGCCATCTACTCAAAGAAGCAAAGATGAGGAAGCTATCGACTTCATGCCCTTGTTGCTGAGGCTGTAGAGCTGAGCTAGATCACTGGAAATTAAATACTGTCCAAGGCATTTTTTTGAAAGCATCCAAAGGCCTATGGCTATTAAGAAAAATATGGTGCTGTTGTTCAGTAAAGATATCTATCCAACTGAAAGCCCTGACTGCCATTACAGACCTCGGTACACCAAACACTCTTCAAAACATTTGGCAAAATGACAGTAGTAAGAGTCAATGTTTTTCACCTGGCCTTGTTATCTATGGGTTGGTATCTACCCAGCCAGTGCCTTAATTCCAGGGTCTTTCCAGCTGTGGCCAGGCAACCTTAAGTGCCTCCTCCAATTAGCTTCGGCAGTAGCAAATACTTTCAAAATAAACCATTTAGGAAAATCTCCCAGGTCCAATTAGGACCTACCAATCTAGTTACCCCCAAACTCTAGAAACTTACAACTACTTTTTAATGCCTGCTTTACAGATCAAACCTAGAGTCATAACAAATGTGACTCCCTCACAAGGCCTATCTTCTGGGAATTCTCTGTATCCTGCACCTATAAGAAGTTTTTAAATACTTGCACAAAAACACCTCCCACAAAGAAGTTCTCTCATCAAGAGGTGAAAACCTAGGAGCTTTTGGTTTTCCAGGCCTCAGCAAAGACACTTAACCAACCTTAAATGCTAATAGAATATTCTCTGATAAGAGCATTATTTGTTCTCTGGTCCTGGGGCTGGTCCTTGAGCTTCCTGGACTTCAGGGACCCATAAACTGGATACAAAAATGTTTTTCTTCAGTTTTGCTGCTGTTGTTGGTATTTGGGGATAAAGAAGTTTCTTCTTTGTTTTCTATTTTCCAAATCTCTCACAACTTCCTTATTCTCCCTTTTGCACATAATGACCAAGAGAGAACTCAAGGTAGTTGTAGCCAGACAACCCACAGCAACACAAAGGTACTTCAGGGAGAGAAGAAGTGATAACATTACCCCTGCCACTGTGCCTGTGGCACAGGGGACATAGGAAGTATCCTAGCCCTGATTCACTTCAGACCTCTGTCCAGTACCTGTACCACCACCCAAAGAGAAGCCACAAAGATGGCATGAATCCTTAGCCTACATGTATCAGCTGGTCCTCCACCCTCAGCTCTGTGACAATTACAAAGGTAACTTCAGAACCCATTCTGAGGGTCTTTATTTTCTTAGCCTCCTCCTTACTAACACACAGAAAAAGCAGTCCTTGGAAACCCATTTCTCACCCCATGCCCTACAGTCAGCCATGACATTAGCTCCCCACTACATATGAGCTCTTCTGGAGCAGGAAGTAAGTCTTGTTCATGTTTTATTCTCAGCACCTAGCTTGAACTTGGCATGTAGTAGACACTCAAATGTTTGTAGGAAGGAAGAGAGGGAAGAAAGAAGGAACACAGAGAAGGAAGGAGATATAGTCATTCTGGTTTTGTCTCTAGTTTCCTTAGAAGTTTCTGCCATGGCCTTCTCTTCCTTCTAAGCTTTTACCCTTTCCTCAGTGTTAACTTAAGTTTCATGCGGTTTCTGCCCAAGTAGAAATCTAAGAAGTGTTATCATCTGACTACCCACAGAGGCAAGGTCCACAGATCCTGTAAATAGAAGTAATTAATTCCATTTCCCTCTTACCTTATCCCAAAAGACAAGCAACTTCTATTCCTATGATTTCTAACCTATTCTTCAAAGAAAATTTCTAACCTAACTTCTTCAAAGTAACTCCAAAAGCTCTTCCAGTTACCATCAACCTAGGAACTGACTCTTTCAAGGGTGTGTATCCTCACCTAGCATGGGAACAACTAGCCTTTTGTCTTTCAGCACTCTGTCCCAAAGCAGACCTAGGACCTCTTTTCAGAGAGCAAAAGCCCCTACCAGCACCCAGAGATTGGGCAAGAATTTTTGCTTCATACCACTGCTAGTTCAAGTCCTTGCCCCATTTCCTGATCATAATCCAGTCTCCCATATGGCTGATACCCCTGCAAGTTCCCTCTTGCCAGCTCTAATGTGGGTTCCAGAGGCTTTGTGCCCCATCAGATAATCTCACAATTGGAGGAAGGGACAAAACTTAGGATACTTGAGGATTCAATCCCAGGTTCCCATCAGAATCCAACACCACTTACCACCTAGTCTAGCAGCACAGAGGGCAGGTTTTCAGTGTGGAACAAACAGCTCATCCTAATTTTAGGCACTTTGGTGATGCTAACATGGAGGGGAGAGCTGAGAGGTAAAAGAAGCAAATCACCAAAAAAGAATTTTCCATTTTTAGAACGTGGATGCATAACTGACATTAAACACCTAGTATCCTTCCTATGAGGAAGAGCATCTAAAGCAGACCACGGAGATGCCATTTACAGTGACTACCTGCCTAACAATGAAGATGTGTATCATCCCCACCAAAGACTCTTGCTACTCTGATACCACTGCCAGACCTTGAATACTGAAGGGTATTCAGCCTCAAGTTTGGATCCCAAATTCTTAACAGCCCTCAAAATTAAATTTGGACTGCTTTTTAGTGATTTCTGCAATATTGTTTCTATTTTCCAGGCCCTTTACAAAGACAGGGTGTTAATTCATGAGAAAGGAAGAGGTAATTTTCTTCTTAATTCCATGTGTGTCCCTTAGGTCAGGAGTGACTATCTGGTGATATCCCACCCTCTTCATCTGGGCCCCCAACAACTGTGGTAAGTCTTCTCCAATTACTACCATGGATGTGAACATTCATACACAGGTTTAAACTCTTTTAAAATAGGGTTTAAGAGTGCCCCCACCACAGAACCATAAAAGGAGCCTTTCTTACCACCCCAGTTGGTATGTATTTCATTCCCGAGGTTCTGAATTCAGGAAAAACACCCACCCAACCCCACAATACCCAGCAACTCCAGTGAGCCCACATCCAGATTCAGCCTAATATTTTAGCGTTCCAACTTAGGACCACAACAAAGGTTTGCCTCATTAACAGACAACTTTGGAGCCATGTGCGGCTCATGCACCCTATTTAACCTTATAAACCAGAATGTCTGCACTAGGGAGGGAACTCAGGGCAATAATCTTTTGTTTAATCCCGTGAACCTAACAGCACACCTGTTAAGTGACTTCTCTAAAGACATAAAAATGATTTATAAGTAATTTGGGGAATTTTCCCCACATCTAGTAAGAAGTGGAGGGGAGGGGATACACGGTTTTATCATAGAGTTGAATGAGAGGGGTTTGATGGAGAAAAGAAAGGAACAGAAGGAAAATAGGTATGTCCTCTGTTTGTTGTAACTCCTATGCTTGTCTGGTGGTGACAGCAGTCTGAGCTGGGTGCACAGGGTGAGCCGGTGAATTAGTTGCAGGCTGTACTAAAACAATGGCTTGGGTCTCACAGAGACCAAAGGACAAGAAATATGTCTGCTCCTATCTTACGGAGAAGCTGGCTACAAATCCTCACTCTGAGCTGAAGAAGTTATCAGCTCACTTGGCAGCTCAAACTCAGTATTTATGGGTGTAACTACAAATTTCACTGAATTTAATATCTACTCTATACTCCCCTACCTTCCCCTGACAGGATTGAAATTTCCCCCACCGTCCCTCCAAAGGCCAATACACAGGTTGGTTGCATTTTTAAAGAAGGCTTGTGCAACTCTGACCTAGTCACCCAGAGACAGAATATTTTTCCTAAGGCCACTGTCACCACAAGAATATATGGCTCTGCTACAGTTCAAAGCCTTGGCAACAGTTCAGGTTTCAGGGTGTGCCATGGCACCGAGCCTCCCCTTGGCCTGCATCAGTGACAACAACCCCCCTAGTAGGAAGTCCAACAGCAGGAAGCCGAGTGGGGAGTGACCAACGCCTTCCAACGGCGGCCCGGGGCGTGGCCTGGGGGCACTAGGGGCAGGGACCCGTGAGGACAGGGTTTCCAGGATTCCCGGCAGGGGCCTGGCCAATGGCAGGGCTGGTGACGAGTGGCCACGCCCCTTGACAGCCCCACCCGTGTGCGTTGGTGCGTCAGGCGTTCTGTACATTGAGCCCACTTACCTGCCTCATGCTAGCTCTGCGGCAGACGTTGGCCATGTCTGGTGGAAGCTCACTGGTGGCAGCCTGGGGCTCTGATCCCTCTGCTGCTGTGGCCTTCAGTGGCAGCTTGCTCCTCGTCTTTCCGCACCGTCACACGGGCTGGCTACCCCCACTTACATCCTGTGGGTGCCTGGACGTTAGCTCCATGTTGGATCCAACGAGGCTCACTGCTACAGCCCTCTCCTCCCTCACTGGCCCTTCTAGTTCCCTTGCCTCCGTCCGAATTGGTTGGACTCAGACCTTTCTGGATCTTGAGGGCGGGGCAGGCATGCATTTCCTTCCTCATTTCTCCCTGGAAATGGAGTGATCTCTCCATTCCTGTCTCCACTCTCCGCTTGGTTTGAAGGCCCTCCTACCTTGCCTCTTGTTTCCAAAAACCCCCTGCCCCATGGCCCCCTTTTCCAGAAGCATTGGAGGCACCTGTTCTGCCATGTTTCTGGCCCCTCTAAGTCTTTCTGGTACCTTCTATGCTGTCCTTTTATCACCCTTTCCCGGGCCTCTCTCACGACTATCCTTTACTTTGCTCTTCCTTAATGTCCAAAGGGCTTATGCTCACAGATAGCAGTACTCACCACTTTATTATAATCTTTTGTAGTTGGTTTATTAAACTTCTAGGTTTGAAGAAAAAAAAAACAGTATGTTTCACACATAGCATTTTTAAAACATTCTTACTTGAGCATTTACTCACTGATGACAGCTTTAAACTATGATAACAAAGTTTAGTTGAGTCTGTTGAACACTTTACAATGGTTTAAATAGCAGACACAAATTTTTACTTCCAAAAACTGTAATCACTTTATAACCACCCCTCCTCCCCAAACAATTAAGCTTTGTTTCTTACACTTACTCTTTGCTGGGGTGGAGGGAGAGAGAGAGAGATGTCAAAATGAGACCAGTGGTTATTTGCAAGTGAGGAGATGAATGTTTTCCATTGTCCTTTTTATTAACTGTATTTCCTACCATCCACATATATTTTAATAGATATTTTCAGTTTCATGAGGATCAGAGACATGAAGAAACTGGGAACCAGGAAGAAGAGACCAACCCCATTAACAATCTGATCAAGGGACTGTCTACTCTTTTGGGGAACCTCCCCTAATACTTCCAGGCTTTTCCTACATTATGGTTCTAAGAGAAAGGAGAAAAAGGATGGGCAGCTTAACTTAGTGCAGGGTGCAGTAAGCTCGTGTGCAATAGATTAGTGGGTATTCTGACCATGGTTTGAGGGCAGAGGAAGCTGAATGATTTTATCTTCCCACGGGAGGGACTAGCCAACCCATCTTGCACACTTGTGTGTGTGTGCAAGAAAAACAAATACAGAAGTGAACTGCCAAACATATTGCCCTGTTGCCATATTTTATTTGTTCAATCTTTGGGCTGCTTCCCCATTCATTGTTAAGTGTAAGGTCGGATCCCAAATTAAGGCTACCAAAGTATTCAGAATAATTTGGGGGAGCCTAAGATGTTGTTAAGCTTTGAAATCAGGACTGGTTTTCATCTAAGCTTGCCACTTGCTAGGTATGTAACTTTGGGCAAGCTATCTAAACACAGTCTCTGATTTTTCATCTCTAAAGGAATGATAACTTGCAAGGATTTCCATACACCATGGTGCCTGTCAAATAGTCAATACTATGCAAATGAGAGTTGGTGGCCCTCTTTCTGCTTTCCCACCATTACCTAACCCAGGAGCCCAAGGCTTCCTTTAGCATATGCCTTATTCTCTTCTGTATCCCCATCTCTTTGTGTGTACTGTGTATGAGAGAGTGGAGCAAAGATGTTTTCCTGAAAGAACCCTTTTGCAGACCCTGAGAAAGGGTGCCTTCTTACCCCCACAGTCCCTTCAGGGGTGCCAAAGTCTAGGTGTGCCTGGGTTTCTGGAGGAATCTGACCACAGCTGGGGGCTCCACCTTCCCCCAGGGGCCATTGAGAGTCTCAGGCTCTGATCCTACCTCTCAGTGCAGCCCCCAGCTGAGGGCCAAAGGTAAAAGGCCCTGCCTATCCAGCCCAAGGCTGATACTGACTGTACCCAGTCTATGCTCCAAGAAGAGATGCTTCAGTTGCTAGACCCTGGGATACTGCCCTCTTCTCACCATTCAAAACTCCACCTCTTCCATAGCAGGAAGGTCCCTGCTATGGACCCAGTCTGTCCTGGACAACTACCTAAAGTCCTGCCTCCACATCACAGCCCCTTCCTCTACCGTAGACTCCATGGCCACTGCATCTTCTACCATCTTTCCCTTTCCCTGCCAGATCCCAAGCCGTGCTCTTCCTCCTCCTGCCTTTACCCTTCTCCCTGTGAGTGTCTAGGTCCAGAGTGCCCATCCTTTCCAACACACACACACAGGCTTCGGTCCTGGGTAGCTTCTGTACTTGCCAAGAGAGATTAGCTTGCCAGGCAGAGCAGCCTCAAGTTCAAGTGACATCCCCTCAACTTCCCTTCAGCACATTTACCCTCTTCCTTCATCTTACTCCCCAGTGTCCCAATCAGCCTCATCTGGCCTATTTTAAGGGGTCTAATGACTGGTCCCATGAGGCCGAAAGAGGGACCTCCAGCTCTAAAAGTAGGGTTTTCAGTATCAGTCACTGGGAATGGTCAGATCTAGTTTGTCTGTGGAGACATGGACTTGATGGGGCCCCTGGAGTCCTACTCTCAGGTCCAAGCCCACTCTGCTTGCTTGTCCTCCCAACCCCAGACAGGTAGGCCTGAGTAGCTGGGTGTGGTCATTTCTCCATAACATGTGTGGAATTGAGGGGAAGGGGGAGAGTGGAAGAATATTTAGGTTTTTTTTTTTATTATTATTCAGAAGTAAAGAAAAATGCATTTGATCCTGCATGTCAGGTACTGGTAGGTAATGATAGCAGAATGGAAAAATACAGAACTTCTAAATTAACAAGGGGAAAGGGAAGACTACATGGAGAAAAAAAACATGCATAAAAGAGATACAATTAAATAAATGATAAGCATAAAGTAGAATAAGAGGGAGTGTAACAGTATGACAATTATTGTGTGATGTTAATGGGCTGAATTTTCCTATTAAAAGAGACTAGGTTATTGGGGTTAAAAAAAAAAAACAACCTTGTTATATGTCATTAAGCAAGAAATATACTTGAAACAAGATGCTTCCAAAACCTTGACAATAAAGAAACAGACAAATGCAAATATTTATATAAGAGAACAGAAATAGCAGTATGATTATGAGCTAGGTTGAATCAATTGTCAAAAATTTGTATACATTTAGCAATACAGCAGCTAAGTGTATCCAGCAAAAACTATTTGGCAGGCAAGGAGAACTTGATTTTTAAAATACAATTACAGGGGCACCTAGGTAGCTCAATCGGGTAAGCGTCTGCCTTTGGCTCAGGTCATGATCCTGGGGTCTTGGGATCGAACCCCACGTTGGGCACAATGCTTGGTGGAGAGTCTGCTTCTCCCTCTGCGCCATACTCCACTCGTGCTCTCTCTCTCTGAAATAATGAATGAAATCTTTAAAAAAAATATAATACAGTGGGAGATTTAAAAATAACCTCCCTATGAATCTTTCTGTTTGTTTTTCCAAAATTGGATGTGATGATCCTAGAATTCCCGTGGGAGAGGAAATGTTTAAAATAGCTATGAAAAGTGCCCACTTTGACAGCACATAAACTAAAATTGGAACCACACCAAGATGATGAGCGTGGACCCTGAATGCGGATGACACGCAAGTTTGTGAACCGTTTCCTGTTTAAAAAAAAAAATTAAAAATAAGTAAATAAAATAGGTAAGAAAAATCATGTAAAGGAAGATGATTTGAGGAATTTACTATATGAGAGGTGACATAAGTTCCCCAAGAAAGCTACTGAAACTAAAGGCTTGGAGCACAGGAGCATAGGAGGGTCCATGGGACGGCTCAGCCAGGGGACTACTATGCCAGAACAAAGACAATCCTGAGCTCTCAGCTGCTGGAGAAGGGATATAGGGTCGGCGGCTGGAATGTTGTCTCTGCCTCTACTGGGAGGGAGTCCAGAGCAGAACGGGCCCCACCAAAGGCTCTGGTTGGTGCTGAGGCCAGCAACAGAAATTTCAGCACACCATGGCTCACATTCTCTCTCAAGTGTTGGGGAGCATGCAGAGAAAGGAGAGGATGCAAACTAACTGGACAATGTTCAGATACTCATTTAATAAACAGAATCCTGCAGGCAAAGCATGGGGGTGGTCACTTCTGCTAAGCAATGATATAGTTTTTCTCTGGCAACAGCTGCTACAGAAGCTATTTTCCTTTAGGAGACTATGTAAATGTTCACGGCTCAGATTTAAAGGGGTTTGAAACTGATTGTGTCTTCTCAGAACCCAACGCATGGCCCAAACACATTTCTCAGATGCATCCAGAAAAACCGGAGGGAGTACTACCTGTCATCTAGGACCTATATCCCATCCCTATCCTGTACTCCTAAACCGTGTGTGTGTGTATGTGAATGAAATCTGTGTAAATGAACTACTACCTATACATATATGTAGATAGTGTGTATATGTGTACATACACACACATACACATATACATATACATATGAATAAAGATTTTCAACAATTTGTTTCCTCAGGGCACTCGGTAAGGGAGGAAAAGAATGCAATTGTGGTGCTGGCCTTGGAGGGGAGAGCACACTGTTGGTAGAGACAGTGGATTCGGGAACTGACATGTGAGTGGTTTCCTCCAGGTTCCTACCCCTAAGTGGAGCAACCAACACAGTTGTTGGAAGGACTCCACAAAATCTCTACCTAATCTCACTTTCTTCTATGATCAATAAGAGGAGAGGGTGACACCAGAAGCCCCAGGAAAAAACACCCCCAGGGGATCGAAGTCACCTTAGACTTGGTGGAAAAACACAGATAGTATTTGAGCTTGAAGAATCTCCAAATCTGGCAAAAATGAGCCAGTGTTTTAGAGGATGGTGTGGGGAGAGAAGAGCCAGGAGGGAAGGCTACAAGAAAGGCTTTTTACTGTACTGTGTGTCTAGAAGTAAATCTGCCTTCAAAGATCTAAGTCTAAGAGAGAAAGGTATAAGCAAATAGATAGTTCATGTGATCGTTGCTCTAGCAGTAGAAACACAGGGTGAAAACATTCATAAGAAGGACGCCTCAGTCAGGAATGGTTCCTGGAGGAAGCAGTGTCTGAGTCTTAACAAGGATGGAAGAGAGTTAGTTGAGCACTGGGTTCGGGGTGGTAAAGTCTCTCCAGCAGCAGGAAGGGGCAACCTGTGCAGGGCAGAGCATATTTAGGGGGAAAATGAAGTTCATTATGGCTATAGCACCACATTGGAGCACAAGTGGCCACAGTTGATGCTGAAGACAGATGCAAAGGCCTCTAAACTATGTTAAAAGAGAACAGATTTTATCCTGGGGTAGTGAACTCCTGTTCCCCTCTTATGGCTGGCCTGAAAGTTAAAAAAAAAAGGCAATAAAAACAGACACAGATATAACTTCAGCAAGATATAGAACAAGTAAACTGAGAAAAAGAATATTCCAGAGACTGACCTGTAGAAGAAGGAAAGCAAGGCCAAGAAAAATAGATACAGCAGCACACAATGTGGGGAAGGACAGTGGGTGGGGTGGGAGGAGCAACAACGTGAACAAAGAGTGAGAGAGGAGAGGTAGGGGACAGCAGGGAGCCCCAAGAAGCTGGCGACATGCGCACACTCACACCCTGCTCTGACCTTGTGGGTTGGCTCTCTTGCCACTGCACACTCTGTCTCAGTTCCCAGCTCCAAAGAAGGGGAGAAAGAGGTCTGGTCCCCAAGGCTTCTGGTTTGGGAAAGGGGTAGCAGAGCAAAGGCCAAGTTAGAAAGGATTGACAAAATTGGCCAGAGATGGAAAAGTGAGAGAAAATTTTGTCCCAGGAGGATGAGGGGACCAAGAGTGGTCTTCAGCAGCTGAACTCATACAATAGGAGAGAAAAACGAAAGGAAGAAAAAGTCATGGGAAATAAGTCTTGTCAGAGAAATGCCCAGTGACCATGGCGAGGTGCGGGTTTTAGAGCTGAGTCAGAGGTGGGACCTCCAGGAATCGAGGCTTGCTATTAGACCAGCTGCGTGACACTGGACAAGTTACTTAAAACCTGTTCCTCAGTTTCCTCAACAGTAAAATGAGAATGAAATCATAGATAGTACCTACCTCATAGGGATACTGGGTGGTTAAGGTGAGTTCAATCCATGGAATGCTTAGTGAGGTGTTACACTGCTGTGGAGGTTAGCTGTTATTCTTCCCCTACTTGAGTCTACCTAGTCCCTTTCAGTGATAGCACCTGCAGGTACACTGTGTGATGTCCTACACTTTCAAAGACCCCCCCCCCTCAGGCTTTTCTTATCTATTGTATAGAAGAGGTGTGGAAATGTACAACGAGCAGAGAAGGGTATCACTATGGGTTTACAGGGTCCTTGTACTGGGTATTTGGGACGGAAGAGACTACCTACTACCTGTTTGGAAGGCTGCCCTGCAGGTTGAGCCCTGGCTTGGCTTCTCTCCGAGAGTATGTCCCCAGGCTGTAGGCATCACATTACTTCTAGCATTCACTTGGATCTTGTTTTCAGGGTTGACCTGATGGCCAGCTATTAATAGAAAAATCTATTTGGAGTCTTTTCGTACCCCCTAAAGCTGCCTCTTTCTTCCTCTCAGGTATCCAGGGAAGCTTGTTTATTTCTCCCCCTTTCAAACAGCAAAACCTGCTCTCGCTTATCTTTCCTGAAGGGATCTGATCACTCAGAGTAGGAGGGTAAAATAGTCCGATGGAAGCTGGACATCTTCTGGGGATTTTCATTTTAATAGGAGTCAGTCCCTGGAATAAAGTGGTGAAACTGGCTGAAATCTCAGCTGTATGGAAGGTCCTGGCTGAGCAAAACTCTTAAAGATGAGACAAGCTTAACCCCACTCCCCAAGTGTTTCCTTAGAGAACATATTCTTTAGGTGTGGCTTGTAGAATAAATTCAAAAGTGTGGCAAAAAGAGTTGCTACCAGGCCACCAAAGTACGAATGAGTAGGGTTAGTCCTAAATGGCCTAAATTCTTGCTCTTTGAAGAGCCCTACCATTGTCTCAGCCAAGAAATGCCAGAGGGCCCAAGAATTGTAGTTGGTGGGCTGATTTAGATTTGCTCTCCTTGTATCATTCCATAGGAGGTTTTAGGAAACTTTTTGAAAGAGCTTGGAACAAAACTGCTGCTGGAGAGCATATCTCCTTCCCAATTGAAAGACTAATGCTCCTGAGCTGTTCAGCTTGGAAAGAAACCAAAGGTCTAAACACCAGGGATCCTGTGGGAGCTGAAGGCAGGGTGAGATGGTGGCTGCCCCCCACCAGCAGGAGAGCCTTAAGAGCAGCTCTGTCTGTGAGCTCCCTGACATTGATGTTATGTGTCATAAATCTGACCCAGCTCAGTGCCTAGGACATGGTAGATTACTCTCTAAATGTTTGCTGAATGAATGAATGAAAGGAGGAGGCTGAGGAAAGCATACGCCGATAGGACCCTCTAGAAGCCTCCCTGACTAAAAATAATCAGCTGCTCCCTGCATCTTTGAAAACAATGCTATGAGCTTCTGCCTACAACTTCTGAATAACCCAGAGAAGAAGTTTATGGCCTTTTCCAAGGAGACCTGTAACCCCTTTGGAGAAGCTTTGGAAACTTTGACAAGTCTTATAGTTCCTACAAAGAATGTCTTGAAATCTTAACATAAAACCCTAAAACTTCCAAAAGGAAGTCTGGAAGCCCCCATTTGAAATTTTTGGAAACCCCGCCAGAAAACCTTGGGGCCCTATCTGGAAGCCTAGGAAACACTGCCAGGAGTGACAGAAAACCTTTTGGGGTTGAGACAGCAGAATGCATGTTATTCTATTATCTCTGCCTTTGCAACAATAATTTTTATTGGAGTAGGGGAGGGGAAGGAAGGTTATTATTTTGTTCTAAAACAAAACAGTGGCTGTGCCTTAAGTCGCCTGGACCCAGAAGGGCCAGCCAAAAAGGATTGGGTGTGGATCTCCAAGTCTTTAATCAAGATGGTGGGACTTTGGGAAGATTGGCCCTTGCCACTGGTCAAGTGTAGGATTTGAAATCACTTCCTGATGTTTTGGGTTAAAGGATGGAGATCCTGGCCTGTATGTAGCTGTGTATTAGGTAAAGATGTAGATCCCCTATATAAATATTCACTTCATTGCTGAATGTGGGTGAGCCTGCAGGCAGCCAGGCTGGAACACAGATTTTAATAGGAGCAGGTACTATCCACACAATTATTTCTCACTCGGTGGGGCCCAGCAGAGAAAAATATCATTTTTTGTTCACAGAGAGATGATTCAAGTAGTAGTACTCATGTACTCAGAAACTCAGATAGTGTCTTTCTCTAGGCCTCCCAAGAAAAAATTTGTTGAAACATATTTAGCTGTGTGAGAGGAAGACACACAAACATTCCAGTGTTGAGCCTGTGTCAGAGCGAGAGACAGATTTAGGGACAGCTCCAGAACAGGCCAAAAACGTAGATGGATACTATAGCGAGGGAAAAACAAATTTAAAAGAGGGAGATTAAAGTAAAAGGAGGCAGTAAAGACTGAGAAATCAAGGCTCACGGTATCAGAAACCCACATACAGGAAGTACGCTGCTGTCAACTGGAAGATAGACCCCAGAATGCACAATACCTCAGGCATTTCTGTCATGGTTGGCAAGCTTCTTTAAAATAATTTTTCTGTAATTCTGAGAGAAGAAAATGTGAGAAAACAAGTAGCTTAAGGAGTATGTCTGAATGGAGTAGAAATGGAAAGGGACAAGGAGGAATATATTGGGATTGAAGGACAGAATTATTTCTCCTCCCGCCCCCCCTCCCCCAAGTGTTTCTTGATATAAGAACTAACAGAATAAAGGAAAAGAAGAACTGGATGGTGTATTGAGGGTCCCCAAGACCAACTTCAGGTTCGATGAATCTCTAGGATTTTCAGGAGTCAGCATATAGTTGTATTCATGGCTGTGATTTATTACAGCAAAAGGCTACAAAGCAAAATCAGCAAAAGGAGAAGTTTCATAGAGCACAAAGTCTGGAGTCTTCTCCCACTGGAATCACACAGGATATCCTTAATTCCCCCAGCCATGAGTTATGACAGCACATGTGAAATACTGTCCACCAGAGAAGCTCATTAGAGACTCAGGGCCCAGGGTTTTTATTGAGTTACATGTATAGACACCCTCTGCTTACTGTGTACCCAAATCTCAGACTCAGAGAAGCAGGTGTTCAGCACATATCACATTATTTGTGCAAACAGTTTAGGCATAGTGGGCCAATTTTTTTATCAGTTAGGGTGGTGGGAACCCTAAATCCCAGTTCCCAAAACACACATCCCTTGATGCCTGCCAAGGGCCGACCTTGCACATGGGTCTTTCTAGAGAACAGTTTCAGGCCTGCTTTGTTAACTCTTTTCTGAGCAAGTTGCTTTGGGTGAGTACGAGTTGGTGTGCTCCCCACAAGGCTTCTCCTCTAGTCAAGATAAAAAGTTGAAATCTAACCCTCAATTTGGGCATCATTTAAATGACCTGAAACAATGCAGGCACTGCTAAGTGGCTCTGCTGTGGAGAAAATGAGGGTTGGTGTTTGTCAAGAATGTTCTCAATTAGGCTTAAAATGAGGAAAAGTCCTGATGTCACTTCTGTATCCTGACATCCTTCCTTATCTGCATGGTGGGGTTGAAAAGGTCTTGGTCTTGACTACCTCAGAGAGGGCTTCCTCTGGTTGTTAGTAGTACCTGCTCCACATGACTGGAGGCCTCCTCTTGGTGTCATCAGCAGATGGTGTGGAGAAATGAGGGCCTTGTTCTGTCAGTGCCCTCCTGCTGGTTCCTTCAGCACCCTCTTTCCACTTCTTAGGTACCCATGGCCATCCCTTTCTTCTAGATCTCCATTCTCAATCATCTGAAAGGATCTAAAATCACACCGAGGTAGACAAGTTTGAGGGCTATGTGAATAAAGTACGTTTTTTAAACACTGAATTAAATTCATACATAAGCTACTTTAGAGAGAGATTCCCAAATAATGAGCTCCGGAGGTGGCTTACCTTCAAAACACAGGGATTCAGCCATTCTAGTTTCCAACCTGAAGATCACACGTGGAGATGGGATCACTTTGGTTTTCCCATTTCTCCCTGTGGGGATGAATGTTCATTTCCTTGGTTGACTGGGGCTTGACAAAGAGGGAGACACCATGGCATTTATCACTGAAGTCATCCTTGGGACAGATCCAATTGTCAGCAGAAAAACAGCTCAATAACTTAAAATCAGAAAAGAAATGACTGCAAATTAGAAGCTAAAGGCAACTTCAAATAGGAAAACTTGACTGAAATGTTATCTTTCTGATATTTTTTTACAGCTGATGTATTTAGTTTAGGGATTAGTATTTCTCCACACAGGACAATTTTATAAGAATTTGAAAGGTTTTGATGAGAACCAAGATCAGGTTTTAGGGGAAAAAAAATATGAGACAGGAATTTCCCATAGTAGTCAGATCTGTGGGGGGAGGGAGTAAAGTGGGACCTAGGATGGGAACCAGAAATGGAATGAAAGGCTGAGATATAGCATTATGATAGGTAAGGATTTAGACTTTTGAAAATACTTTAAACTCCTTTCCTTGTTAATAGAAACTGAGAAAGCCTTAGAGTAACTTAGCTGGAACCTGGAAACTGAATTATCACTCATTCAGAAGAGAGATTTTTCCTGTGTCCATTCTGAAACCTGTGTCTCATGACTTGTCCTGGACAAATCTGGGCATTTACCTTCCTTAAGGGCATTCTGATTACAGAACATAACTTCTGTCTTTTGGATCCTTTTCTCAGAATTCACCCTGGGCCCATTTGTACAATAGGGAAGTACGTTTACAGATTTCCCAACCTATTCTTTTGTGCACTCTCCTCCATTTTCCTAGAATCTCTTCCCAAGTACATCTGACATTCTTGCTCTCTCCCCTTCTTTGAACTTGTTCATGTACATTTACAAAATATCTGAGTTGTCTGCCAGAGCATTAAATTTCTAAGAAAGGCCAGTTCCTTCACCTAAGGAAATGAAGCTCCAATGGTATACTTTAATGCATTATTAGCAGGGGTTGGTCTAGTTCTTTCAGGGAGTGAGGCTTTCCTGATGCTTCTAAACTTCCCCAAATGTTGTTATGTAGACATCCTCTCATTGGTCAAGGAGACTGTCAGTAGTACATAACAATACCCTAAATATGGTAGCTCCTCCCTCCCCCCATTCTTCTAGGACAAAATCTTAAAAGATTCCAGTTGGATCAATATTCTTGATCCATAAGAATTGGGTATAGAAAAGATGGACATTGTAACCTCATCTTGACTTAGGTTAGTGGGATCTGCCCATGAAATTTGTCAGTAGTGTCATCTTCCTTAGGTCCTTCTGCCCTCTATTCCTAATTTGGTTCTTAACTGTCTATGACAGTGGAATATAAGGCAATTATTTGAGATGATTATAGTAAAACATACAAGTAATAAAAGAGAAACAGAATAATGACTGAGTGACAAATATGGAGAAAGATGGATGCAGAAATATACAAATATACAGCTGGAAATAAGAGAAATCGAAATGAGCAATGAACAGTTTAGAATATTAAAAGTATATAGAGACTTATCCCAGTAATGCAAACATTTGTCAACACACAAAACTCAATGTAATACACCACATTAATAGAATAAAGGGGAAAAACATATAATCATTGAAAATGATGCAGAAAAAGTATTTGACAAAATCTAACACCCTTAAGAGATTAAAAAAAAATCAGAAACTAGAAATAATAGAAGGAAATTTCCTCAACATAATAAAAGACATTTATGGAGAAACCAACAGTTAACATCATATTCAATTATAAAAGACTGGAATCTTTTCCATAAAGATCAGAAATAAAACAAGGATACTCACTTTTACAATTGCTAGCCAACATTGTACTGGAGGTTCTAGCCAGAGCAATTATTCGAAGAAAAAAATGCACCCAAATTGAAAAAGAGGAACAAAAACTCTCTTTTCACAGATTACATGATCCTACATGCAGAAAATCCTAAAGAATTTACAAATTTACAAAAACAAAACAAAACAAAACACCCCCAAATCCCCCAAATTAGAAGAGATCATAAATTCAGCAAAGTTTCAGGGTACAAAACCAAAAATCAGTTGTATTTATATACACTAGCAATGAACAATCCAAACAGGAATTAAGAACACAATTTCGGGGGCGCCTGGGTGCCTCAGTGGGTTAAGCCTCTACCTACAGCTCAGGTCATGATCCCAGGGTCCTGGGATCGAGCTCCGCATTGGGGGGAGGGGGGGGTCTCTGCTCAGCAGGGAGCCTGCTTCCCTGCCTCTCACTCTCTCTGCCTGCCTTTCTACTTGTGATCTCTCTGTCAAAAAAACAAAATCTTTAAAAAATTTTTTTTTCATTTACATAGTATCAAGAAAAATAAATATTGGGAAATAAAATTAACCAACGTGGTAGAAGACTTGCAACCAGAAATCTATAAAACATTGCTAACAGAAATTAAAGAAGACATCAATAAGTGGAAAGACATCCCATGTGCATGGATTGGAAGACTTAATATTGTTAAGATGACAATAACACCCAAAGCAGTTCACAGTTTGAATATAATTTTTATCCAGAAAATCAAGAAAATTTTTTGCAAAAATGGAAAAATTCATTCTAAAATTCATATGGAATTGTAAGGGGCTCCGAATAGCCAAAAAATCTTGAACTAGAAGAACACTTCTGGGAACTAATGCTTCCTTCCTGATTTCAAAATTTACTGCAAAGCTTACTTCAAAACAATACAGTTGTTACAGACACCTGGGTGACTTATTTGGTTAAGTGTCTGTCTGACTCTTGATCTCAGCTCAGGTCTTGATTCCAGGGTCATGAGTTCAAGTCTTGCATTGGGTACCAAACTGGGTGTGGAGTCTACTTTAAAAAAATGTAGTGCTGGAATAACACTGATACATAGGTCAATGAACTAGAATTGAGGCTCAAGAAATATGGCCATAAATCTATAAAGTCAATTGACAAGCATGCCAAGACTATTCAATGGTAAAAGAACAGTCTTTCAACAAATGGTCAGTCCTGGGACAACTGGATAATCACAGGCAAAAGAATGATGTAGGGCCCTTACCTCACACTATATACAAAAATTAACTCAAAAGGGATCCATCCTCTAAATATATGAGGTAAAACCATAAAACTCCTAGAAGAAAATATAGAGGTAAATCTCAATGATCCTAGATTTGGCAATGGTTTCATAGATATGACATCAAAATCACAAGCAATAAAAGAAATAGATAAATAGGTAAATAAATTGCATCAAAAAAATTAAAACTTCTGTGCATCAAAGGACACTAAAAAGAAAGTGAAAAGACAACCTATAGAATAAGAGAAAATGTTTTAAAGCTATATATCTGACAAGAATCTATTATCCAAAATATATAAAAACTCTTCCAACTCAATAACAAAAAGACTAAAAAAAATTTTTAAATGGGCAAACACCAGGGCAGGGGAGGATATATATTTCTCCAAAGGATATATACAAATGGTCATAAGCGCATGAAACAATGCTCAACAGCATCAGTTGTTAGGGAAATGCACCCACAATGGGGTACAACTTCACACCCTTTAGGGTGGCTATAAAAACAGATAACAACAAGTGTTGCTAAGAATGTGGAGAAATTGGAACCCTCACATATTGCTGGTTGGATTGTAAAATAGCATAGACTGTGTGAAAAACAGTTTGGGGAGGTTGCCTGCATGGCTCAGTGAGCTGAGTATCTGACTCTTGGTTTCAGTTCAGGTTCATCTCAGGGCCTTGGGATAGAGACCTGCACATGGCTCGTGCTCAGCAGGAAGCCTGCTTGAGATTCTCCTCTCCCTTTCCCTCTGCCCCTCCCCCCATTCAAAACAAATAAATCTTTAAAAAAGTTTGGAAGTCTCTCAATAAAGAGAATTACCATATAATTCAGCAATCCCACTCCTAGACTTCTACTTAGAAGAAATGAAAACGGGGGTTCAAACAAAAACTTGTAAACCAATGTTCACAGCAGCACTATGCATAATAATCAAAAGTTAGAAACACCTTGGAGTCCAAGGTCCATCAATTGAAATGGATAAACAAAATATGGTATACCCATACAATAGAATACTATCTGCAATTAAAAGGAAATGAGGAAATGGTGACAAATGCTTTAACATGGATGAACCTTGAAAATATTATGCTAAGTGAAAGAAAACAGACTCAAAAGGTCATATTGCATGATTCAATTTTTAAGAAATATATAGAACAAGCAAATTCAAAGAGACAGAAAGCAGAATATTGGTCGTTGGGGGGGGGTGGAGGAAGGAGACAAAAGGAGGAGGGAGGAGGAGAGAGAGTATGGAAGCAAGAGATGACAGGAAGCAACAGTTATTAATGAGTACAGAAGTTCCTTTTGGGGTGGTGAAATGGTCTGGAACTAAATGATGTGATAGGTGCCACTATCACTGTGCTATATGGGGAATGTGCTATATGTCACTGATGGTAACTTTTATACTATGTGCATTTTACCCTAGTTTTAAAAAAGGATCTAGGAGTTAGGCAAGATAGGAACTTAGGATTGTTCGAAGAGGCAAGAAACACTGTAGACACTGTGAACTGAAGAAAGAAGAGTTTCTGGAAACCACTTCCGGCAGGAGGAAGCCCTGGGTGCTGTTGCTAGTGACGACCATTAGCTCTTCCATTTTGTCCTCTGGTATGTCCACTGCCAAGCTCAGGGAGAGGCATATTGTAGGTACTCCCATACACAACAAGCTTTATGAATGACAGAGATACTGTTACAGGGGCCGGCCTATCCTTGCTGAATGAACCACCATGCCCAGAACTCCAGTCAAGAAGCCCTGAGACCCTGGCAGGAAAATTTGGCAATACCACTAGGATAACTGATGGCCCTTGCCAAGAAACCTGTCAAGAGATAATGTAAACTCTGGACTCTGACCTTGTTAGTCCTGAAGGAGTGGTATCCTCCAGAAATGTGTATGTTACTTTAGTTACTCTTGGTTCAAAGGGGATGGTAAAGATGACTACCTTTTTAAAGGAGCCCTATTGCAAAGGATATCCCCTAGAAAATATCAAGTTGGAAACCAAAAACCTTGGCGGCTGAAACCTTGAACTATAACTGGGCCCACACTTTGCTGTGTAGGATGTGGTCTGCAGGAGATTCTGACCTTGGGGTGAGAGTGGGTCTAAGTTACTAGAGTCTGTGAAGCCTATTAGTGGAGTCAGTGTGTGGTGGCCTCAAATTTAACTTCCAAACTCAAACTTTATCATAGAAAAAGTACAGATGATAGAAATTTAATAGCTGCTGAATATAGGCCACAGGAAAGGACAAATGATTTGTTTAATTCCATATCAAGATCATTTTCTCCCTTAATATGTAGCTCTCTGGAATATAAGAGAGTAACTGGAAAAAACCTACTGCTTATTTTTTAAGGGATCTCCAGAGCACAGATTTCTTTATTCTCAGTTGCTCGGAGGTCATCAAAAAGGAACATCTGTGCCCCACTCACATTCTGCAGCAACCTGAGTATCTTCTGTGTGGGGTTCCCTGTTTCCCTTCTTTCCTCTCTCTAACCAAATCCCACTCATTCTATGCTTTGCATCATGTAGACACAGCATATGCTTGCCCTCTTATTTCTTACCAAACCCAGCTAAAATACTGTAGAAAATGAAATTTGATTTTTTTCTTATGTATTTAGAGAAATCACTTCAATCAATTACAGAAATTTTACTGGGGTCATTGCAAGGCATGAGGGATGAAACAATGGTTTTTGGCCTCAGAATTCCCTGTCCAGTGGAGCAACTAACCTTCCTCTCTAATAGGTTAAGGGATTTGGGCATTAAAGTTCACCTGCTACAGGAGCAGCATAAAACTCTGAAGACTGTGTATTTTTAGAGCTAATATCTAATAGGGCCTTCAGATTGGCCCTGAAGTATTTCATACCATGTAATCCTTTTGCTATGGGGCAGGGTGTGAGAATCCACAGAGAAGGCCAGTCTGCTAACTGCGGTTTGGGGTTGGGCAAGAACTAGGAAAGATGACACCAATCTTAGAGAAAGGAAAAAGGTATATGTGAAGAAACCAGTCTTTAAGTAGTCAGATCTTGTGGTACCGCCTAGAACAGAATTGAACACTCTTCTTTGAAGGGTAGAGAAAAAGGTGACAGTTTCTGAAGCTAGTGGAGCTCCCATGATGGAATTTGGAAGGGACAGAAATCAATTTGGGGTAAGCCCAAAGGAAATGGAGCCCAAAGGTTCCAAGGGGCAGCTCAAAAATTAGAAATTACTTCCTTCCTCTTGCTGTCCTTTGTTCTTACAGGTGGGGATCATGGCACAATTTGAGAGAGCATGAGACAGCCTGAGGGTGTGTGAAGAAACCGAGAAGGGAGGGAGTGTCAGCAATGAAGAGAGGCACCTCAGTGAGCAAGGAAAGGGATGAGACCAGAAGAGATTCCCTGAGAGACAGATCAGGTGTGAGGTGGTATGAAGGGAATAAAGACAGAGGGACTGGAATAGGTCCAGAAGTAACTGACCAGGTCCTCTGTCCTCATGGGGCTATTCCTGGGAGCCAGCCTCTGCCTGCATTGTGACAGCTTTCACAAGGGACTGGAGCAGGGACAAGGGCCATGGAGTATCATCTATGCCCTCACCCCCTGGGCACTCCTCCTCTCTGTACCTACTATTCTTCACTCCTTTCTCTCCTTTTCAGCCTGTAAGCTGGCTCTTAACTACCTTTCTTACCCTTTTATTTGCTTCAGCCTAAAGGGCAATAAATTTCTCTTGGGAAATTAGGTAATGACGACACTTTAGTTAGTCATAGGCCATTGCATTTGGACCCTTATTTGTGGGAAGGAGGGAAATTATTTGTCCTTCTAAGAGCTGGCCATCAAAACACATTCTCACCCTATCCAGTGCCGAAACTGAACAGACCCCAAGGATCTAAAAAGTCAGGAAATGTTTCTAGACTCATGACTTGAAAGGAGCTACTACTTACTGATTAGAAAACAAACCCATGTGGCTAGCCCTAGCATCCCCCATGTTTGGGGTTCAAGGCCAAAGAGCAAAATGACTGAAGACTGTCAGGGTCTCTTCAGAATAGAAGCAAATATGAAGAGGATGAAAGTGCAGAGGTCGCTGAGATTTCAATAACAAATAACAAGAGCTAAGTCATAAGGGTCTGGGAGTGGAAACCAATGAAATGATTATGCCATTCCTCCCTATGTCTATAAGATGCTGCGGGACACCCCTGCAAATCAGTAGAACCAATCTAAACAGTGCAAGAAGGAAACCCACAAACATCCTTTCAAGAAATTCTGGAAACAAAGCTATTCAGATGTTTCCTTAAGAGCTGGGAGAATGTTGGATTGTTAATTCCTTTCAAGGGTTTGGTGTCTGAGCAGTGGGGCTAAGGGAAATACCATCAGACAGGTGGTAACTCTCAGTGGCATTTTTCATACCTGCTAAGATCTTCTAACCAGCTACAGATCCAGGGTTCTGAAAGGGGGAAGACCCCTCTGTGCACCTTCCTCCACATCACTGATGCATAGGCATCACCAGTGGTCATTGATCGCAGTTGGAAAACCCACCATTGGAACCTCCAGATAAAACCATGCCTTGACCTCCATCTGGGACTAGTAGCCACAGTCTCTGTCATCTCCCACCTCATTCTATATTATAATGCTTTAAAAATGAACTTTAAGTGTTAATGCCTTTAGGAAATCACGTGATTCTTCAGAGAGATCTTAGTGTGACGAGGTACTCCCCACTGAGCCCGGGATTCAGAGCTGAACAAGATGTAGCCACTACTCTGTAAGGGTTCTTTGGAGTCAGATATTGCTATCTCAGGGCAAAGCTGCACTTGGAAGCTGAAACTCGGAGTCACCCCTTCATGAGAGGTAGCCTCTGGCCATGTCTGACAGTTGCCTTGAAACTTCTGAACCGAGCCTAGATGTAGGGATGTGAAGTTCTCAGATATAAGCTTCTGGGGAAGCAGACTGGAAAAAACAGGGAGCTCTCTTGGCTTTTGTGGAATATGGGTCTTCGTACTGCTCAGAGACAAGGCATGGGGCTGTCTCACCAAGGTGGTGCAGTAGAAGACAGAAGGCCGGGTCATGACTGGAAGGGTTAGCTCCCCTGTTGATGGTAACTGGTAGATCTGAAGGGCACACGAACAGAGCCCAGAGGGAGACAGAGGGTGAGGTAGGACAAACCTTGAATGGTCATTTCTGATTCAATGGAATGAGGCAAGGGGAGAACGATGACCTGGCCCTTTGCCCTTGGGAAACTATCAGATGATCCCCTTCTCTTAGCCATTCTTTTATCCCCTTCACTCTCCTGGGGCCCTGTCACTGCTATTTAAAAGGAGGGGAAAAAAGAGTCATCAGATGACAGAACAAGAGCTCAAGGAGAAAAAAAATCAGAGAAAAAGATAGAGAATAAAAAAGAGGAAAGTAGAAGTATCTAGAAAGCAAATAGGAGTAGAAATAAAGCAAACACAGGAAGAGATTAGGTGACATTGAAAGTTAAAAGAGAATTTGTTACTGGAAGAAGGATAAGGGCAAGAAGGAAAGAAAAAGGCATGGGATCAAAAAGAGCCCTTCAAAAGGGGAAGGAAGTGCTTAAGAGAACTCTCCCTCCCTTCTGTTATTTTAGACCTAAGTCTCTGTCTGCTCCACAACCCTCCCTCCTCATCCTTCTCCCTTTATTCCTTAATAAATATCAGACTATGCCATGCTCTAAGCTAGAAACAAGGGAGGAAAAGATGAATGAAACCATCTCCTTGCTCTTAAATTCCCTGCTAGCAAATTACATGGTACACTACAAAGTGCATGGGGTTAATGGTGCTGTACTTGGGGTTGGTCTGTGGTGGGGGGGGTGGGCAAGAGTGAGTGGGGGCAGGGCATTCCTTGTACATATTAGGGAGAGATTGAGTTTGATCACCCCAAACTTGGGTCCCCAGCTGCCTTGCTGCTTGAGACTATGCCAGGGACTGGGAACCCAATGATGTGGGTGGTAGCTAAAGATTCAGACTCTTAAAGTTTCCAGCTCCCCTGAAAGTGTTCTATTAATTGTGTACTTTAGGACCACAGGGCAGGAAGCTGCTGCACCCTCACACACATGTGTTGTAGGAGAAATTATGAGATTTCCTCCACTTTTCCTGAATCAGTATCTATTGAGGGGATTAAGCAACACACACACACACACACACACACACACACACACACACACACACCCCGCCCCCCGTGTACTGTCCTTGTCATCTGATAAAGGATATTTCGACACCAAATTAGGGTCTGCATCTCATGTTCTTTGGAGCTTGCCCACTCTGTTCTTAATGGCATCCCTAGGGCCTACATCTGAAGCTTTCCCCCTAGATGGGCCCTGGAGTCTGAGGTTTGGGCGCTGCATTCCAACCCCTGCTCTCCCTCTGCTATGCTGTCAGCATTCTCCTGGCAGGCTCTTCTGGGGAGCCCAGTTCCTTGATCTTGATCCAATGCCTCCTGCCCACTAGGCTCTCTTCCGTCCTTGGCAAGAGGCCATGTAACTCATAGTATGTGAGATAAAAAACTCTTCCCCGTTGCTGCCTTTCCAAACTCCTGCCCCAGGAGGACACAGGGACAAAGACGGAGTCTAGGCCTCACAAGGACATGGCTTTCCCCTTCTCAGAAGAGGGGCAGCTGATGTCACTTTGAACCACTGGCTTATGGAGCTTTTTCTCATTCCACCTGTGTTTAGATGTGCCACTGCCTCCTGCTATTGGCATCTTTGAGCCACTTATATACAGTAGGGTCCTTTTTGTCTTGAGCTTCTGCAAAGTGTGGCTGTTTAATTTACTTCCTAATTTTCCTGGGTCCCTTTTCAAGGCTGGAACATTCTTCAAGTCTTCCTTTTAGTCAACAAGTACCTTCACGGTCTGTCTCCTCCTCCCCTAGCAAAGCCGAAGTTCAGGTATCCTTTGCAAGGGGCCAGGTACACCATCACACCAAGGGGAAGAAGACCCACAGTCTCTCCTCTGACATTCAGCCTAAGTCCCATGGGAGGGCTCAGTGGCCAACAGGAATGCTGCCTGGGTTTATAGGGATCTGCACATAACCCCTTTCTGGGGAGACAGGGGACAGATGCATTTCTGAAATCCCTAAAACACAGATGGACTGTTCTTATCATTCCTGCTTTGTGATATGCCGTACTGTATCCATAGCGTATGGTTAGATCTCTTCCCAGGCCTTTCCCTAAATTTCTTTCAGGAATGTGCAAGGCTGTTTTCTTGCTCTCTTTCTCCTTCCCTCTGACCTCTCTCTTCCATCTTCTTAGCAGCCTCCTCCCTCATGCCCAGTGTCTCGGTGTCCTCCTGAGCTCCAACCTGTCAAAATCTATTTAAGCGCTTTTGATAAGAGGCTAGATAATTAGCACTAGGGTCCAAGGGACCCACGGGTTTCCATTTTTGCTCACAACCTGTTTCCCAGGGGAAGAGTTGCCTGGGGATTAGGAATATCACCAGAGGTTTATGGGGATCTACACATTTCCCCCTTTTTTAGAGAAAAGTGACTGGCATCACTTCTCAAACCACTGACTTATGGGTGGATTATGGGTTCTCATCCTTTGTGTTTTGACCCCTGTCCTCTGTGACAGGTAGCACTCCTCATAGCTGTATCTGGAGCATCTTCTAGGGCCTGCTGTAGACTCCATGAAGTTTGGGTGTTTGTCTTCTGGCTTCTCCACTCCCTGCACCTCAGTTGATCTCACTGAGCTCTCCTGTCAGGTGTCCAGAGCCTTCGTGTTCTGTTTCTTCCCTTATTCACACCAGCCCTCAGTTATCCTTTGGGATGCAGTCATATAACTCTAATTAAAGTAAAAAATACAGCTTCTTTTTCTTCTTCTTCTTCTTTTGTTATTTTTTGTTTGCTTTTTGATAAAGATTGTAGCTGGAATCCCACTCCCCTCCATCTCAGGGGAGGGGCCATGTATTATTTCTGAAATCTTTGGCTTTTTGATGGCTTCAGGCTAAATTGAGAATAAGAATATGGCAGACGGAGGTGCCTTTTCCAAGATGGCCCTTTTTGTATGTGTGTGTCAGAGGTGGAAGGGCTACAGGTCAACTGCACCCTAGAATGAAGCCTGTGTTTATCCTCTTAGGTGATAGAAGTGTCTGGGCAGGATGCCAGGTGATATAGGTGTTTGCTGCAAGGTCAGACCTCTGAAGGTGCTGATGTTCCCTGTGGGGTGACTTTTAGTTTAGGGCTGCTGTGTAGGGGCCTATGTTGGGTATGGGGTAATAGATGTCTCTGTTCTCACTTCCCTATCTAAAGACAGAGGGGGAAGGGGAAGGGAGCCATGTCCTTTCCTTTTCTGATTCTGTGTCCCTTTGCCGGGGAGCCCACAAAGCTCTACCCTCTCCTCTCTGGCCCCTTCTCTTTTGGCCATTCTACTGTCTGGTCTTTCCTGAATGAAGGAGAATAGGGGAGGGAATTTTTGGAAAATCTGGTGAATTAAAAAAAAAGAAGAAAATAAAAATCAGTTGAACCCAAAGTCATAGAAAGTAGTACTCTAAAGAGACAAAGAAGAAAATATGTATATACACTCAGAGCCCTATTTCCAGGCCCCTAACCTAATATATGGACCTTGGTCAAGAATCTTTGCCTCAAAGGGTCTTGCATAGGGTTGTGAATACACTATTAGGGTGAAATGTGTGGTGGGTAGGCAGTTATCCTTGGTTTCATCCCTCCAAGAGAAGGATCTTGGGGGACAGGGGTATTATTGTGGTTCTCGCTTGTAGACATCCATGCATTTTCATGGATGGGTGGGGATTGTGTGAAGAAGATGTTCAGACAAATCCGTCTTCTGAGAGATTCAAATTTTGTGTTATATTTTGGTTTGAAGCATAGATCCAGGCCACAATCAGGGACTGGGGGTGGGGGGGGTGCCTAAGGAGGCACTTTTGAGAAACAGAGTTGTAAAGCCAGGCAGTCAGATCAGTAACTCCTGCCTTAGCAATCTCTTGATGTTATCTGCTCCTGTTGATAGTATTTGAAGGCACCTCAATGCCCTGAGCCTGGCCTGCATCCCAGCAGAGCTGGACATGGATCCCTCCCTGGATCAGCCCTTTAAACCTTGGGAGCAGGTCCAGGGAGAGACAGAAGGGGCTCTGTAATGCATCAGGGAGCATTCTTGCCTGTAGTTGGCTGTTCCTCCTTCCCTTGGTTCCTGTGTCTTTTAATCTCGATCTCCAAATTATCCCATTGTCCCTGTGAAAAGAGAAAAAATGTTAAGCAGCATCTGTCTCCCTATTAACTGGACAGAGAGCAGTGATATAGGGCAGGTTTGGGGGAATAATTTGGAAACACAGTACCGTTTTGTTATGGCAAGGGAGGGGAAGAAGTGAGTCTATACCTAAGTGGCACCCTAGGGGTCTGAAGGACCAGCAGATGCTTCCAGACCAACCCTGGGCCCAGAAACCCATTTGCCACAAGATGGGAAAAACAAAGGGAAGGGCAGATGCATGTTGATATGGGAGAAGTTGTCAAATGTTCCCGGTTCCCCACAACCCTTTTTCTGGTGTCAGGTTAAAATTCAGCTGAGGATACTGTGAACTAGCTCAGTTGGTCTCAGAGTTCATGGACAAATACAATTGAAACATTAACAAAACAAAACTATTGTGGGCTTGACAACTTTTTCTCTAGCCCAGTACGAACACGGTAATAAAAATGCAGAAGGCAAAGCCACTTTGCATTATCATTTTATAAAAAAATAATTTGACACCCCAAAATAGGAAGGTCTGTCAGAATACAGGAAAAGCCTTCTTTCCTCCTTTTGCTTGTACCGAGGGAAAACATTTTCCTCGATATCTTCAGTCTCTTCATTGGGACTGGCATCCACCCCACTCATCCAGCTCCAGCTCCCCAGGAGCCACCTCAGCATCACACAGCTCTCTATGCCTCTCACCCAGCACTTCGGGTGAAACAGAGGTTCAAATTCACGATAGGCTTACACAGATCTACTGTTTCTCCTTTCTAGGGGCAAGGTATGTGATGCCCCTCCAAAAACCTCTGACTCACAGAACAGGTGTTCTGCATCCTCCTCATGTCCTGCTTTGGAACATACCTACCCTTTGTCCTGTGAGAGGTATTTCTGGGGCACTGGAATCTTTCTGTCCCCAGACTTGCTCTAGACTTTACTAGGAAATAACAGGGGTTTAGCTGTTTGCTCTCTCCGCTACTGCCTTAGCAGTCCCCTCCTAGGAAAATTCATCCATTCCCTTGATATTCTCTCTCTTCTCCCTGTGCAAAGTCAACTCCCAAGTTGTCATTTTTCTAAGATGATAGAGAATTCACTAAGGTGAAGACTGTAACTCCTTCCCTGACCACTTGTGATTTGTTGAGCTGGTTCCCAAGGGAGAGATGGATGGACTGGCAAGAATATAGCCTGAGGCTCTTGGGGGTCTGCACTTTTCTCCCATCCTTGGGGGGGAGGAGGTGAACCGGGTCATCTTGAGATAATCAGACTTATTAACAGATTATAGGATCCTGTCCTGCAAGCTTAACGCTATGCCATGTTCTCTGTTGAGGGCATTTCTAGAACTGTATGGAGCCTTCCTGCAGCCTGCCCTTGACCTATTGAGGAGGTTTGACTTAATGCCTTTCCAGCTTCTCCCCCTCCCGTTTTGATGCTGAATTACTCTTCACAGCCCTCTTTCGGGGCTGAAAGCCTTTAAGTTCTATGAAGGCTTCACTCCCCTATCAAAACTTCCTCCCTTCACTCTTCACTCCCCTATCAAAACTTCCTCCCTTCACTCTTCACTCCCCTATCAAAACCAGTTCTCAAACATTTTTGGAGAAGGGACCAGATAACTAGTGAAAGAGACTGTCCAAATCCCCCATCCCCGTTCTTCCTCCCTTTCCAAGCTGTTGCCAATGGAGAGTGCAATCACCGAGAATTCGGCCCGAAGTATACAGGAATCTGTGCTTTCCACTTTCCCCCTTTACCAGATACGACTAATGTATCACTTCTGAAATTGCTCATTCTGGGTAAACTTTCTGGGTCTTCCCCCTCTCTGCTTTAGGACCTGCCAGCCTGTGCAGGAAAGGGAATCTCTAGGTTTGCATAGAAGCTTTATTCAGGGACTACCCTTGACATTTTTCTCAAATAAGGAAGATTTGTGTCTTCCACCTCCCCATAAAGCACTGCTTTCCATTCTCCTAACAAGAGATTTACAGTCATTTAGTCTGCTCGCTTCTTCCCAATAAAACTCTCAGCTGTCCTTTGGCATAAGGCCAGAAAAATTCACACTAAGGTGAAAAAGGCATATAGCTCCCCATTTTGTCTATTCAAGTTGTTGTACAAGTGATGGGTCCAATGATTCTAAGTAGTGAGACCAGAACTTTTATAAAGGACTTGAGCTTTTCCCACTTGCCTGGGGTAAGTGAACATTATTATAGAAGAGGTCACTGATACTACTTTTGAAATCCCCGACTTATACACAGACTTCTATCCTGTTTTTGAGACTCCCACTATCCTGTTTTGAGATTCCTTTCCCCTTATGAAATAATTAAAATTCATTTTCTTGTCCTTCTACCTCACCTGCTCTAAGATTGTGGCAGGTGTTCTGTCTCCTCTCCACTTTTAAGCCCATTTCTCATTTTTCCTTTGGGGAAAAGAATGAGATAACTCAGAATATGATAGCAAAGTTCCACTTTTTTCCTTCAAAGCAATGATAGTTCTTTGGACCACAGCAATAAAGTTCTAATGACTGCGTGTCAGACACCACTGCTTGGGAAAACTCTTGAGAAAATTGCAATTGTGAGGGAGAATCCTCAGTCACTTTCCTTGGTAGAAGTTACCCTGGTGATGACAAGAACTCCTCCTGAGTCCTAACCGGTCTGTTCTGGGAACTGCTCTAGGAAGTCTTAGAGAAAGCGAGCCCAGAGTGTAGCCATAGGTTTACTGTCTTTCAGGTTGTTTTATCAGCCCTTTTTTGACAGTGCTCTTCCAAGGATTTTTTAAATAAGAACTTAAAGAGATCTGTATCTAAAAAAGGCTGGTATTCAGGAAGTTATTCAGGAAGGATCCTGAGACAAAACTGTAAGTAGTAGAGCTGAGAAAGTACTAGATTGGGACAAAGATCCATTTTAGTTCTGGTTTTGCCATTTTCCAGCAAAAGGGAATAGTCCCCTGAACTTTTTGATCCTCTCTTTTCTCTCGGACAAAATTGGTATACTACTAGCCACCACAGAGCGGTGGGTGAAAGTTCTGTATGAGGTGTGAAGCAGGTAACGAATGTTACTTGTCATTGTAATAATTACGGCCCAGAGTGCTGCCAGCTCCCATGTGCACAACCTCATTTACCATAGTGCTTCCTTTCTTCCCAATCAATAGCGAAATGTCTACTTGGAGACCAGGTCTTCAGAGCCTGTACTTTGTAGACTCTGGCTTATAAAACTCTTGAAATCCTATGCAAAAGCTCACTTGTATATGTGAGCAGGATTTTTCTAGGGAGATGATTCATAAGATTTATTCAGATTCCCCATGAGATTCCAACCTCTGTACAGAGTTTCAGATGTGGAATTTGAGAGTTAAACCTTTGATTTCATCATCACCCTCCTACAGTGGGTCTAAGGTTCTAGCAAATTTAACAGTGTTGTTTGATGGTAAGGCAGAGTATTTGAAAATGCAACTATTAGTATTAGGGAAAATCAGTGACGTGCTCACTGGCATAAATTAACAGATTGTCTGCAAGCTGAAAGAAGGCAAAGTAGCAACTCTGCCTATATTATTGTCAACTGTTTGACATTAAGCAAGCCCCTTGCCCCCACTGACCTTCAGTGACCTCCTCTGTAAAATGAGAAGATGAACTAGAGTTTCTCAAAGTCCCTCAACAACTCCTCAACAACTATAATTCTCTTAGGAAGTAGGATGAAAGCAGACCTACATCCCTACAGTAAATGAAAAAGAATTGGGACAAAAAGGTGCTTTGTGTCTAAGAGGTCTTAATTCCAGAGACTTCAACCCTGATAAGGTTCTGAGAGTGAGTCTGATGCTCAGAAAGTTCCAAGGTGAAGGAAGTAGAAGAACTACCTCAAGAAACTTTGATATGCCAGACTGGACTGTCCCCCATTCCAAGGTCCACGATCAAGTTGGTCCTCTCTACAGGCATGGTCTTTCCGGCCCTAACTCATCTCATACATCACCATTCTTCTGGTGCCAGAACCATGAGAGGTGCCTGTTTGTGTCCTGCACAACGAGTGAACAGCTGTGAAGCATCAACACCTCCCTGCTACCACCTCAGTCCTCATGTAAGTCAAGAGAACCATTCAGCATAGCAGAATGAGAGACTGGGGAGAGAAAGCTGAGCTTGTGTCTTGGCAGGATCTGCCACTGACGCTAACCTCCCCTGCCCCAGCTGGAGCACAAGGGTGCAGAAACCCTTGAGAAGTGTTCATTCTGAGTTGGGTCCATTATATTTTCTGGAATAATAAGTTACCTAGCTTATTTCATTATTTACCTTTTTATAAAATATTCATGGGTGATTACAATCTATTTCTGAAAACTATATGGTAGGTTTTGGTATCTGTTTCTACTCCTCTTCACTTAATAAGACATAAATTTTAGGGGAGTAGGATAAAGGTAGATAAATTCTATTAGGAGAAGAGGTAGGAGTGGATCTTAACATTGCCCGTTACCCTCACTAAGGTAGGACATCAAGGTCAATGACTTGGATGCCAAAGACAGTTGAGCGGAGTAGTGTGTTTGCCACAACTTTTCTAAAGAGAGTATGAAAAAGAAAGTGCTTCTGAAGAGAGAAGAAAGGAAAGAGTCTACTCCATTGTGTTGCCACACACACTACACCTAGACCAGAGGTATGGGGGACACATTGGTCCTCCACTTTGAAGGCCTGGATGTTTTTTAATAACAAAAAACAGTATTCTTGTGGTCTTCTATAGACATCCAAGAAATTAGGAAGAATTTAGAGTAAAAGGCAAAATATGTCCCATTTATCACCTACTTGTCCTTTCAAAGAAGTAGTTGCCAAAACCTCTTGTTCATACTTTTCTTTCTCTGTCTTTATACACAAGCATGTATGTACACACATGCCATTTTTCACTCGAATTTTTAGGGTGATTGCATGTTTGTATATATGAGTCTTTCTCCTTTCTTGGCAGCTGCAAGATAAAAGATAAAAGCTATTCCATAAACATGTTGATGGTTTGTTAGGTTGTCCCCCTATTACAGTCATCATAGTGACCATTCTCCTAGATGGTCTCAGTTTTTGCACATGTACAAGTCCATTATCTCTTAAAAGGAGTGGGAAGCTATGTGAATTTCAACTACTTAATATATGCTTTTTCTTTACTTAGAAGAATTCTAAACTATTCCACTCAATACATGCCTTTTGAATTAAGAACACAGAACTCTCCTTATTTTCAGGCATTAAGATAATTAATTTTAAAAATTGAACTAATTTGCTTATTTCACATAGGGTCAATTGTAGAGAAATAGAGAAGAAAACAGGCAAGTGAGGGAAAAATGATAAGACCTTCATGATTTCTAAAGACCTATGAGGAAAAGGTCTTAATATATTACCACTAAACACAAAAATGTCTTCTCAGCTTTTAAATTTACAGATTAAATTTACAGATTACATTTTAATAGACTTACGTTAACTCTGTTCATTGGAAAAAGGAGAGACTACACCCTTTCAAAGCTCCTTGAAACATTCATTAACAAATTTGACCATTTATCATGCCACAAAAAAACCTCAGTAAATTCCCCAAAGTAGAAATATTACATTGAAAATTTTATAGACCGTATTCTCTGGATATAATTAACAAAACTAAAACTCAAGAGATTAAGAAAGACTATCACATGGGGAGTAAAATTCAGACTTTCTTACCTCTTGAGTACAACAGGAAATGAATACTAAAATTGTAGAATATCCATAAAATAATAATCATGAAAACAGGGGTGACTGGGTAGCTGTTGTTAAGCATCTGCCTTTGGCTCAGGTCATAATCCCAGGGTCCTGGGATCGAGCCCCATATCAGGCTGCCTGCTCGGTGGGAAGTCTGCTTCTCCCTCTCCCACTGCCTGTGTTCCCTCTCTCGCTGTGTCTCTCTCTGTCAAATAGATAAATAAAAATCTTTTTAAAAAAATAATCTGAAAACATCAAATATCCTAACCTATAAGTGATTCAGTAAAAATCTTTTTCGGAATAAAATTCTTAGCCTTAAATTCTTCAATTAAATAAAAAATAATTTAAATTATCTAAAGCATTTGGCACAAAAATCCAGAAAACAGAAGTAATTCATTAATAAAGATTAAAATGGAAGAGCATTGGGGTACCTTGCTGGCTCAGTTGGCAGAACATGTGACTCTTGATCTCAGAATTATGGGTTTGAGCCCCATGCTGGGCATAGAGCCTATTAAAAAATAAATAAATATAAAAGAAAAAACCATTATATTTAAATAAGACAGGAAAAGAATAAATATAAAATCTGGTTATTTGAAAAGTAGATGAAAATCTTTGAAAAATAAATTCTATAACCTAGTCAAGGAAAAGGAGGGGCATAAACACTCTGCAAAATAAGAAAATTAACTACCAATGGAAAAAAAAAACTAGAATTACAAGTTATTCTTTTTCTCACCTCTAGGCAAACATAACTAGAAATGTGGGCAAAATGGATAATTTTCCAGCAAATTGTCAGAGAGCAACTACTATCCTCTAAAAAATGCACTGGGCCTAGAAAGTTTCATGAAGAGATTCTATAAAATCTGCAGAAAACTGTTTAATAGACCCACAACTAAGACAAAGAAAAGCTATCATTTTTTTGGAAAGAATCATCATATTAAGGACAGAGATTCTAGGATGACCAAAATTATTTTTCAAATGAAGGATAAAATTGAAGGACTTAACCTACCTGATTTCAAGACAGTGTGGTATTGGCACAAAGATAAACATACAGATCGATGGAATATAGAAGTGGTTCCACATAAATATAGGTTAATTGGTTTTCAACAAATTTCCCAAAGTAATCTAACAGGAAAAGGAAAATCTTTACAATAAATGGTGCTGAAACAACCAGACATCAATGTGGAGAAAAAATTAAACCTCTTAATTCACATCATACACAAAAATTAATTCAAAATGTATCACAAACCTATATGTAAGAGCCAAAAGTATAAAACTTTCAAAACCCACAAGAAAACAGAAGAGCTCTGTGACCTTGGACTAGGCAAAGATTCCTTAGATATGTCCCAAAGACTACTAACCATAAATGAACATTTTTGATAAACCAGACTTCACCATAATTTCAAATTTGAACTTTCCCAAAGATACCACTAAGAAAGCAAAGGTAAGCCACCAACTGGGAAATACCATTTGCAAAATATAATATCCAACAAATGGCTTGTATATAGATTATATAAAGGAATTTTATACCTCAATAATAAGATAAACAACCCAATTTTAAAAGTGGACAAAAGATAGTGATGTATGGAAGTGCTGAATCACCATATTGCACACTTGAAACTAAAATAACAATTAACTGGAATTAAAATTACAACTTAAAAAAAGGGGGGCAAAAGATGTAAAAAGACACTTCAGTAAAGAAGATATATGAGTAATAAGCGTAGGGGACCCTGCCAACCCCGCAGACAGAGGTTTGAATCACGGCCTGAATCCTGACATGATGCTCTATGGTCTTCCCAGAACAGAATAGGACTGGAGGCTTGTGAGGGGCTCAAGGCAGTCTCCCCTAGAGGCTGTCATGAGACCACTTCTTACCTGCGATCTGATCTGCCTTTCTGCCACCTCCCTGCCCCCACCCCAGAATAAAGCTATAGAATATAAAGCCTTCTTAGCTGGAGTCTAGATTTGGCTCTTCAACAATGGGGTTTCCCACATCTCACGTAATCATCTAGCCTCTTCTGTCTCAATCATTCTTCCGGCTCTGTGGGGCAAGAACCAGGAGAAGCTGGCATCTTTTGACTTATTCTTCTATTCACTGTCTATATAACTAAAAGTCTAAACTGGAAAGTGGCTCATCATATCTTTATAAGCTGAATCATTCAGGCCTGGGCTTTGTCACCTGCCTGTGAGCTTGACAATAAGCAGATGAAAAGATGCTCAACATCAGTTGTTATCTGGGAAGTATAAATTAAACCATAGTGAGATACCATTACCCACTTATCAGGAAGTCTAGAATGAAAAAGACTGACCATACCCACTGCTGGAGAGCTCGTGGAGCACCTGAAAAGCTCAGACACTGCAATTGGAAGGTAAAATAGTACATCTGTTTTGGGAAATATTTTGGTAATTCTTTAAAAAGTTAAACGGACACCAACCATATGACCCTGCCATTCCACTGTATGGTATTTACCCAAAAGAAATAAAAGCATACATCTACACATGTCTTCTACATGAATACTATAGCAGTTTTATTTCTAATAGCTAAAAACTGGAAAAGACCCAAATATATGTCAAAAAATAAATGAATACACACAGTGTGATACATCCCTATAAAGGAATACTAGTCATCAATAAAAAGGAACCACTATTGATAGCTGAATGAAATCATTAAACAGATAGTACTTATTATACGATTCCACTTATATAATATTCTAGAAAATGCAAACAAGTCTACAGTGACAAAGCAGATTAGGGATTCTGGGATGGAAGGTGTGGATCATGAGGCAATTCGGAGGAGTGATATGCTCAGTACCTTTATTGTAGCGATGGCTTCATAAGGGTGTACATATGTTAATACTCACCAAATTTTACACTTAAAAATATGCAGTTTATTGTATATCAACTGTAACTCAACAAAGACATATAATACTGCAACCTGATCTAATTTCAGGTGTTTTTTTAATGTTCTCTGGCTGCCATGAGAAGCAGAAGCAGGGAGTTCTTAGGAGCCTAGGGCAATCACCTGTATGAGAGAGGCTGATGACTGTGGTGACAGTGGAAATGGAGGGGAATGGACAGATGTGAGATGTATTTTAAGACCTAAATAACAATAATTGCTGGCAGTTTCTCTTTTCTTGAGGAAATTCTCCTTTGGGTCTCTGGTCCAGGTCATACAAGTGTGTGATATAATTTCTCATGCTCCCTATACTCCTCAATGTTCACAATTGTGTACTTATTTGTACTAAAATTCTATTAGTGTTTAATTACCACTAGGCCCTAGGTACCATCAGGGCAGAGTGTGTAGGACTCACCACTCTGTCCCAAGTGCCTTGTCCAGTGCTTGGCATGCAGAAGGGTTATATGATAGTTTTAAAACCTGTCTGCATTGCCTTTAATTTTTCTGCCACCTAGAAGTGTCCTGCATCTTCCAAAGCTGGGTCTTAAGAGGCAACAGAACTTCTACCCAGGTTTCTATTGCTTGCTCTGGTTTTAAGTCATTACGTCTGGGGGCAGTTTGTTATGTATGCAGCAATAGATAATTAGAAAAAGCTTGGTAAATATTTTTTGAGTGAACAACAAGCTCTGTTTTGCTTCAGCTGTGTGTGAGTCTTTAGCCACAGATCTGTTTTCCTTCCCATCAGGTCCTAAAAATCCCAGAAGCTCTGATGCAGAAACAAAAGTCTGTGCTCTTCAGACCTATCAAGAGGAGACATGGAAACTCCCTGCCCTCAACCCCACAGAGAACACTACAAAGCTAGGGAAAGCTGGTCCTGGCAATGATCTCAAGAGAACAGCTTGCTTGTGAGTTCCTGACCTTGAACACCTTCAAGGGAACACACACGAACACACGGTGTGTGAGTGTGTGCATATATACATTTTTCCTGGAAAGAGAGTCCCTCCCCATACCCTAACTTCTTTCAATTTTTCAAGGAGTCTGTCCCCCAAATGTTAGGACCTTCTTTTCCAGTCCAACTGTCTCAATTTCTAGATTAGGAAACCGAGAATACATCCTTTTCTGGTTGTAAGGTAGAGGAGTTTCCCTGAATAAGCTTCCTCCTGAAAACAAATTCTGAACAAAATTTAAATTTTCTTAAACATGCTGATGAGCTGGGAAGAAAATAAGTTGTATCTTGGGCCCAAAACCCAAGAATCCAGAGAGCTAATAAACTAAGCCTTGAAACCAGCTTTTGTCTTTAGGACTTCTTAAAGTCGGCCAATCAGTGATAAACCTCCCAGTCTTGAAAGTGAACTTGAACTTCAGTTTTCACAGCCTCACGGAGGTAAGGTGATAGGAAGGAAACCAGGACGCTCAAGGGAAGGGTCTAATACCCCCCCCCCCCATAAGATTGGAACCCAAGGACTATACCCTCAGTAAATGGAGGAACTACATAGAAGTGCCACTACCTCCCAACAGCCTGTAAGAAAAACACCTGCCTTAAATGGACTATTTTCAAGGGGAAATATCTCTTGAGAATTCATAACCACAAGTCATCCCTCATAAGGGTTTGAAGCCCCTTCACAAGGCTCCCTTCCCCTCCCTCCTTCTCTCTCCTACCCTGGCCAAGGGCCGGGACGCAGGGCCGCGGGGAAGCCTCGGAAGAACCGCTTTCTCCCGTGAGGCGAGCGCCTGAGGAAAGCCAGCCACCTCAGCTGGCTAAGTCTCCCGTGGGGACTCGAGCGCCCAGGCCTGTTCACTGACCTGGTGAAGACCGGCGGACCTGGGGAGGCTGAGGTCTTGGGCTTCTGCCGGGGGTCCGGACCTAGGACGAAGCTCCTCAGGCAGGGGCCGTGCCGCCCCCCGGGGAGAACCGTGGAGCCCACGCGGACGCCGGGATATGGCGCCGGGGGCGGCCCGGGGGCGGGATCTGGGAGAAGACGCCGGCTCTCCTCTCGCTTTCCCCCAGGTGCCGGGCTCTCCGGCTGGGGGCTTCCCCGGGACTGTGGAACCTTCCGCGGATGCTCTCGCCTCTGGCTGAGGAAAGCAGATGTCACTCTCCGCCCTCTCCCCGCCAGACCCACAGACCCCCTCTCCTCCCTCACAGCGCACGGGCTCCCTCCAGGAGCGTGACCGCCAGGACCCCGACGTGCAGTGAGGGGGTGACCGAGTGGGGCGCCCTCCGCCTCACACTCCCACGCTCCGGTTCGAGGCCTGGGTCTGGGAGGGGAGGCTGTGGAGCCGCCGCGAGGTTGGGTCGGTCCGGGGAGGGCCTGGCCAGCCCAGCAGAGGGGTCTCCCTGGCAGGCCTGCTGGGTTCCGGCCTGGGCCCGGGGCTGGTGGCCCAGACACGTCTGTCTGTGGCCGGGCAGGCTCGGCAAGGCCCGGAGCAAACCCGCAGGACCCTTCACCTGCCTTTTCCAAGTGCTTTCCCGCCACCCCGTCGGTGGATTTCAGGCACCCATGGGATTGTGTTTCCGGGAAAACGGGCGGTGTAGCACCCTGGCGCATCAAAGCAGCAGGTGTCACTGGAACGAGTCCCCACAGGCAGCGCGTTCCCAACAGAGCAAGAGACCGAATCACTGAGAGCTTTTAAACATGCCAACCACGTCCAGGCTGCACCCCATACCCGTGAAATCCGTGCCTCTGAGGATGAGCACGGGTGGGGTGTGTTTTAAAGCTCCCGGGTGACCCGAACGAGCAGCATTCGAGGCTCGCAAGCACCCTGAAAGACGGGCGGTGGCGTCATCCCCACCGTGCAGACCGGGTCCCTAGCGCTCAGAGGGGTAAAGCCAAGTGGAAAGGGCCTGGAGTCCCAGACAGAACCGAGCAGGTGCCCCCAGCTTGCCGTGGATCCAGGCTTCCTGTGGGACCGTGAGGCCTCCGGCTAGCCGGGGAGCCTGGCTCGCAGCTTGGCTGGGAAGACATTTCTGCCACCTCTTTCTCCACGCACTGAGCTGGGGCCCCTCCAAGCGTAGAACGCAGTGGGTCACCTCGACTCACCAGCCCTGGGTTCCTTTCACTGGAAAGGCGTGCCCTTTGTGAGGGGAAGGATGCATTTTCAAGGTGAAATGTTGTATGGCAGCCAGGAATGGAAAATATTAAAAGCCCACTGGCGCCAACAAGGTTCATTCCAGGGCCAGAAAGTCCAGAAAAGAGAAAGTCTATTGGTGGAGGCCCTGGGGTGGCCAACCCATCTCCTGTATCCCAGGCTGTCTCCATCTTCAGGGTTTCAGCAAGCCTTGCCTGGGCCAGAGGAAGGTCCCAGGGTGGTGACCCCAAGGTAGGGTTGTCAGATGTTCTGATATATAGAGACTATATCCCTGTATTTAATGCTTTCATCCCAAATCCCATGTTGACCTTGTCAGAAAGCCCTAAATGTCTTATATTCAGGTTTTTTTCAATAAATTACAAGATTTCAGCAATTCAAGCTTTCCCCACCCACCCACCCACCGCTGCCAGTTACTGGTGCATGAAACACTTAAATGGTAACACTAGCCGAAATCATATACTTCCTCCTCCCATTTGGCTTAAAGGAAGACCCAAAGAGGGGAATAACAAGTAAGGTACTTTTCATATTCACCAAAGGGAAAAACTATTCTTTCAAAATTTGAGTATAGTTGGCACACAATGTTACTACATTAGCTTTGGGTGTACAACATAGTTATTTGACTTCTCTAGACATTGGGCTGTGCTCAACCACAGCACAGCTACTAGCTGTCACCATACAACACTATTACGGTATCCTTGACTATATTTCCTATGCGGTGCCTTTTATTATTGCAACTTATTCATTAGGAAAACTATCAGCCAAAAATCCCAATTCCAGAAAGTCCCCACCACTAATTAGAACTTCAGATCAATACACAAAGTCTGAGACAACTTTGTTAAGGAGGGCTTGTGGAGACATGACCACTAAATAAAATGCATCTTGGATGAGACCTTTGAACAGAAAAAGCACATTAGTTAAAAATTAAGGTAAATTTGAAGTATGGGTTTGTTAATAACAGTGTATCAATCTTGGTTCATTGTGATAAATATACCATACTAGGATAAGATGTAAAGAGAATAGATATATGGGGAGTCTCTGCTATCATAATTTTTCTGTAAATCCAAAACTATAAACTTAAAAAAAAAAACCCACTAAGTACTGAGACACCAGTGGCCTTCCTTGGGCAGAAATGTCGCATATGAGTTGCTAGGGGAAGAATGCATTCTGGGTGGCCCCATAAGAGTAAGAGAGGATATGGAAGCCTGTGTGTGGTTTCCACCAGCCTCCATTGGTGTTTTTCCCCCGTATGATTGGACTGTGTCTATCCTGTGTATGTCCCTGTAAGTCTTAGTAATGAGCACAACCACATGTGGCATCCCATGAGTTCTGTGCACAAGTTTCTGAGCCTGAGTGGTCTTGCACGCCCTTGACACACTTGTCATTCAGTGTTCAATTCTTCAGGAAGTAAAACCCCATTGGCTCTCTTAACAAATGTAGTTGCAAGAATGCCAGTTTAAAGCACTGAAATAGTTAAAGGCTAAAGAAAAGGCTCCAAAAATCCACTGAGCCTACTTTTTTCTTGCTCATAATTTTCAGTATCTCTTTAGCAATAGGATTATGCATGTTGAAAGAAGAGGAAAGAGCTTTGTTATAGAACTCCATTGCTAAATGCATTCACTGCTGAATGCATTAAAGAAAATATTGACAAAATAATAATCATTTAAATGTTAATGCTGCTCTTTTTTTTTTAAAGATTTTTTTTTAATTTATTTGACAGAGAGAAATCACAAGTAAGCAGAGAGGCAGGCAGAGAGAGAGGAGGAAGCAGGCTCCCTGCTGAGCAGAAAGCCCGATGTGGGGCTCGAACCCAGGACCTGGGATCATGACCTGAGCCGAAGGCAGCGGCTTAACCCACTGAGCCACCCAGGCGCCCCATAAATGTTAATGCTGCTCTTAAAAGGAACAAAAGTGGGGCACCTGGGTTGCTCAGTTGGTTAAGTGACTGCCCTCTGCTCAGGTCATGATCCTGGAGTTCCCGGATCAGTCCCACATAGGGCTCCCTGCTCAGTGGGGAGTCTGCTTCTCCCACTGACCCCTCTCCTCCCAGACTCCCTCTCATTCTCTCTCTCTCAAATAAAATCTTTAAAAAAAAAAAAAAAGGAACAAAAGTATATATGAATAGGTAAAGAAATTCCTACTCGAAATGGATAATTCTGCTACTTGCCATGACTTTTTAAAAAAATGATTTCATCCCTTAAAGAATTTTATTTTTTTCACAGAGCTACTAAATACTCTTCCAGTATGGGAGCAAGTAAAATTTTCACGTATGGTATTGAAGAATGGAATAAAATTTGATGACAATACTCTTTTTTGTCAGTGAACATTTTTAGTGTCAGGGGCGCCTGGGTGGCTCAGTGGTTTAAGCCTCTGCCTTCAACTCAGCCTTCAGCTCATGATCTCGGGGTCCTGGAATCGAGCCCCGCATCTGAGTCTCTCTCTGCTCAGTGGGGAGCCTGCTTCCGCCTCTCTCTCTGCTTGCCTCTCTTCCTACTTGTGATCTCTGTGTCAAAATCTTTAAAAAAAAAAAAAAAAAAGTCACAGTCAAAAGGTCTGATGCAATCCTGAAGAATGGAAAAACAATTTATGCTAGAAAGAGTATTACATGTTTCACCAAAATACAGAGGGCAGTTCTCTGAGCTATTAACTCTATATGCTAGTATGTGCTCAGTAAACTGGCTCATAATGCAAATAGAGTGTGTTTGCTCATTAATGTTCAGTAATGTTCAGTAGACAAAAGAATGACAGGAATTAGCTGTGACCACTGTAGAAGCTATCTTAAAATGCAGTGGACTTAGACTGTGCCTATAAGGGATTTTTTTAAAGATTTTATTTGAGAGAGAACGAGCAAGCACAAGTTGGGAGGAAGGACAGTGGGAGAGAGAGAAGCAGGCTACCCCCTAAGCTGGAGCAGGGAACCCAAGGCAGGGCTTGATCCCAGGAACCCCTAGGATCATGACCTGAGCCAAAAGCAGATGCTTAACTGACTGAGCCACCCAGGTACCCCTGTAAATACTTTTATAAGCAAATTCTGCAAAGGTCTATCAGAGAACTGCCCATCATTAGGGAAATATAATTAAAGAGGCATGTAATTTAGACACTTTGGATATTTCAGATAGATAAAAAATAATTTTTAGTTTCAATACACTCCATGCAATATTTGTCTTTTATCTCAGTGTACACTGCATAGGCAATTAGAAGTAATTTGCAGGTAACTAGGCATCTTGCATTTTTATTTGTTAAATCTGGGAATATTTGATACATGGGGTACTTGTCTAGAGATATAGCCAGTTAATAACTGAGCCAGGATTTGAAAATCTCACTTCAGAATGTCTGAAACTATAACACTATACTGATGAAAATTAATTTTCAGCCTAGAATTATAGAGCTAACTAAACTATCATTAAAATTTGAGGATAAGATAAAGACAAGTTTAGACATGTAATGAATCCTTTGGCTATGATTTACAGAGACACTGATTCAGACTAGATCAATCAATAACTTTTCAAAACGATTATTCTGCATAAAGGAACTGTAAGAGTAAGGTTGGTTCCAGAATTCATGAATTCACTGGCTCAACAATGACATCAAGGACACGGGTTCTTACCATTCCCCCTCTCATATCTTTGTTATTGATTAGATTCTAGCTTGTAGCAAGATAAACGCAGGTGCCCCAGGCCCATCAGTGTCCACGGGATGTTGGTACATGTCTCTTCTTGTGATTCTCCACTAGAAACAGGAAAACTTTCGCCAGAATCCCCCCTGAAGACTTCTCCTTACATCTCATTTACCCAGGTTGGGTCCCATGTTCATTTTTGAACCAGTCACTGACACATGGTTGAAATTAGCATTATTGGCTAGGACTAATTATCTGGAGTAGAACAGATGTTGTCTAGTCAACCACAATATCCACAAAGTCCACTTATCCACACTACTTTTTCTCAGGGAGCTTCTGATGTAGAGTTCCACCAGATGTGGGTGTGAGTCAATGGGATTCTCAGGACCCCAGCAGGAAACAGACTGCACTCTCACACTGGGCGATTTGAGTAGAATTTAATAAAGGTACTATTTGCAAGTGTGATTGCAGAGCTTAAAGAACAGTGCAAGGTACAATGCAGTAGCCCTGGAAAATTACTACTTTTGGGTCTGAAATGAACAAGGCAAAGGAACAGGTCTTGGAATCCTGAGAGAGTATCTTTATGGAGAGGGCCACCCAACAGGCGCTGTGACCTTGGTAGAGGGATGCAACCTATTTGGGAAGTACCTGGGGCAATCAATACCCAACTTTACTCTTCTCCTGCCTAGTCTCCCCCTGTGCTTCCCAATGGCTGGACGAGCTAGAATCTGGAGCTTGAGGAGACATGTAACCACCATTCTACTTTTTTTCAATGAATGTGACTACTTTACCTACCTCATCTTTATGTAAGTGGAATCACACAGTATTTTTCTATCTGTGACTGGTTCCTTTCACTTAGCATAATGCCCTCAAGATTCATCCATGTTACATCATGTGATAGGATTTCTTCCTTTATAAAGCTGAACAACATTTCATTGTATGTGTGTGTGTATCACATTTTATTACCATTCATCCATCAATGGACATTGGGGTTACTTCCAGCCATGGGGAATGATGCTGCTATGAACATGAGCGTACAAATATCTCCTTAAGACTCCACTTTCAATTCTTTCAGATATATACCCAGACGTGGGATTGCTAGATCATAGTAGTTCTATTTATTTTTTTTAGGAACTGGAATAGTTCATTAATATTTTTATTGCTGAATAATATTCCATTGTCTGGGTATACCAAATTTTGTTTATCCATTCATTAGTTGACGGGCATTTGGGTTACTTCTACTTTTTGGCCTTTATGTGTAATGCAACAGTGAACATTAATGCGCAAGTCTTTGTGTGGACCTGCATTTTATTTCTCTTGGATAGATACTTAAGATTGGAATTTCTGGGTCATATGTGTGTTTGTGTTTAAATTTTTAAGAAACAATCAAACTGTTTTCCAAAGTGGTGCCATTTCACATTCTCCCCAGTAATGTATCAAGGTTCCCCTTTCTCCATACCCTTGCCAACACTTATTGTTGTCTGTCTTTTCCACTACTGACTGAAAGTCTGAAAGGTGTAACAAAATCCCAGACTCCCTCTGCTAACCAGGCAGAAGACTAAAGGACCAAAGAGGTACTACCTAGAAAAGGTAAGCCACCTTTAGACCTAACTTTGCGATTTCTAGGAAGTAAAGGAAGATAGTGGAGCAAGTCTTTTTTTTTTTTTAAGATTTTTTTTTTTAAGATTTTATTTATTTATTTGACAGAGAGAAATCACAAGTAAGCAGAGAGGCAGGCAGAGAGAGAGGAGGAAGCAGGCTCCCCGCTGAGCAGAAAGCCCGATGTGGGGCTCGAACCCAGGACCTGGGATCATGACCTGAGCCGAAGGCAGCGGCTTAACCCAGGCGCCCTTTTTTTTAAGATTTTATTTACTTATTTGACAGCGGGAGATCACAAGTAGGCAGAGAGGCAGGCTGAGAGAGAGAGAGAGAGAGAGAGAGAGATCGGAGGAAGCAGGCTCCCTGCTGAGCAAAGAGCCAGATGCAGGACTTAGTCCCAGGACCCTGAGATCATGACCTGAGCTGAAGGCAGAAGCTTAACCCACTGAGCCACCCAGGCGCCCACAAGTCTTAAAACATCAACAGGAAACCCTAAGATGAATCTAGAATGTGGAGCATTCCTAATCTATAAAACAACTGGTATGTTCTCTTCAAAAAGTCATTTTTTTTTTTTTTAAGAAGAGAGACCCTCTTTGCTTAAGAGACTAAAGGGACACAACAGGCAAATGCAATGCATGAGATTTAATTGAATCCTAGTTTGAGGGGAAGCATCTTTAAAAGATTTTTTGGAAATATACACAAAGATAAAGCTAATATGGTAAAATGTTAGTAACTGTTGGGTCTTGGTGTTGAGGAAATGCATATTCATGGTACAATTCTTATATGTTTAAAAAAAATTTGCTAACAAACTGGGATGAAAATGCCAGTTGAAAAGGCAACGTATTTCTTTACCAAATATCATATCCTGCTGGGCAAATAATATCAAGAAAATGTCTTTGGCTCATTTGCATTGACATGGATGGAACTGGAGGAGATTATGCTAAGTGAAATAAATCAAGCAGAGAAAGATGATTATCATATGGTTTCACTTATTTGTGGAACATAAGGAATAGCATGGAGAACATTAGGAGAAGGAAGGGGAAAATGGTGGGAAGATCAGAGGGGGGGATATACCATGAGAAACTATGGACTCTGGGAAACCAACTGAGGGTTTTTTTTTTGGGGGGGGGGGGATGGGAGAGCCTGGTGATGGGTATTAAGGAGGGCACAGATTGCATGGAGCACTGAGTGCTATACACAAACAAGGAGTCATGGAACACTACACCAAAAACAAATCATGTACTCTATGGTGACTAACATAACATAATTTTTTTTTAAAAAAGGAAATGTCTTTGGTCGACCAAAATAGCTGTTTACACTTCTGTCATTTATATATGCTAATTCCTCTTGGAGATAAGTTTACCTCTTTGTCAGTAATAGCCTTCCTGGAACCCCAGGGAGTGACAAAAGCCCTGACCCCCCTGTCCCTTGCTAATATGTTGGAGAACTCATAGACAATGTAAAAGAATAATGGGGCCTGAGCACAGATAATCCTCTGCGAGAGGATTTTAAAGAGCTCTCTTCTACATCAGCCTGCAGGGTTCTAGTTTAGAATCTACAGGCTGAACGTTCCATATTCAGCATCCATTTTCTGTCCTGTTGGACCTTTGGCTCACTTGCTGTTTTTTATGTATTTGTCTATCTCACCCCTCCCAGCCTCCATGTCAAGGGACTTCATCTTTGAATACCCTATAGCACTTAGTGTGTGTGCTTTACAAAGATAAGTGCTAAATATTTCAAATAAATGAATGAATGCAATCCTGAAAGTGAGAGAGGCCTTGAAAGAAAGAACAGAGTGGACAAAACAGGAAAAAAAAAAAAAAAAGCTGGTATGAAAAGATAGATTTTTTCTGGAGATATCTGAAGTTAGCGTTCACGAACACAAAATCTTAGAATTGGCAACCACGAGGATGCTAAGAGCCCTCGAAAATCATTCACCCTTCTTGCCCACCCACAGCACAACTCACGGAGGCTCTTTCAACTCAGTCAGAAATACCCCTTTCTTAGCGTTGAGGACAATTATTTTTCCCATTCATTAGAAATGCATACATACACCTGCAAAAATCAATTCTTCAAAAACGGCGCAATCAGGATCGGAGCACCATTGAATTGCTCCTGCTGCTGCTAATTAAAATGAATTCATCAGCATGGAGGGTTAAGCCGGAGGTTACGATGCAAAAGAGCTCAGTATCAACAGCTCTGGCTTCCTGCTTCAACATCTCTTTGTTCTCAGATTTACGAAGGAAAATGAAAATACGCTTGGTTGGAAACAGTTACTTTCTCAGAAAAGTCCCTTCCCAGCTGGCAGGTGCTTCGCTGTTGACTGACCTGGAAGAAAAGAGTCCCATTCATGAACTCCACGGAAAACAGAAACTTGGAACAGACAACCATAGAACCCCAGGTCTTACCACATTCTGCAAACGACCCATCTGAGTCCGATAACAATATTTCTAACATAACCTGTGTACAGCTAACACCCCAGTTTCCTGGGTCCCCCGGCCGCCTTCCGCAGCACAGATTCAAACCCTTCCGGTCCACGACTCTGCCCCGCCAGCGCGGCAAAGTGCTCGCAGCCCGCTTTTGTAAGTCCAGCAGAGCCACCTTGTGGTTGATTTAGAAAATTGTGTTTGCGGCTGCAGTCCTGCGGAAACCGCCTTAAAGGAGGATGACCCCAGCAGGAGGAAACCGAAAAACAAGGAAGGCGGGCAGCATTATCAAGGAACCTTGGAAGAAGAGATATTTTTTGTTAAGAAAAAATGTAGGTTTAGGAAATTCTGAGTTCAGATTAAAACAACTTTCTTCTCACACCTTCTAATATGTTCTGAATGAATGATTGTGAATTTCTCAGAATACTCTATTAAACAGTATTTCAGAAATTGACTTGATCAGGGATCTCTTTTGACGGGAAGCATCTTAAGGATTGGCATTTTGTGATCTAGATTTGATAAACAGTTGAGAGCCACATGGTGACATAGTGACAGAGAAATCACACCTATCGATATTGGAAACACTCCTCCAATCTTAGAGGATTCTAATGATTAGGGAACACCAATGACCTTTAATGATGATACTGACCCAAAGGATTAGGGTGTGGAATCTTTCAGTCGGACAGTTCCTTCAAGTACTTTTGCAATAACTCAAAGCAGGGTGTGCCCCCCTAGCATTCCTAAAAGATGATCACAGCCAGTGTTGGATGACATCATGGACCTCACCATCTTTGCAGCTCACCCATTTGAGGGACCTCATTCCCTTTCTGTTCAAGTATATAAGAAAGTGTCTTCTTACACTGGGCTAACGTGAACCTACACCTGACATGAAAGGGTCTTAGTTCTGCTATTTGAAGCTCTGCAGAGTGACTTCCGTTTTTCCTCCATGTCTTTCACAAATTTAATGAGTTGTTATTTCATCTCAAAATATTCTCCAGGACCTTTCAGCATCTGCTACCATGGTGTGGTTTTCAGACCCCTCAGGCTCATGGTCACCCTCCTAAAAACCCTTCTTGAGTATCAATGTTCTATTTAAAAAGTGTGTAACTTAGAATTGCATATAGCACTCAGGAGGTGTCTAACCAGGGCAATAGGAATTGGACTATCTGGATATTGTACAAATATAACAAGATCTAAAACTGTATCAGGGTTTTGAGCTTTTGAGCAGGAATAGCCCGTCAGTGAAAGCTCTCAAGTCCGTTTACATTGCTGCTAAGCCAGGAATCCCATATTCTATACATTTGTATATGTGTTGTTTTTCTATGATAACATAATATCACACTTCACTCAGTCCTAATAAATTTAAATTAGTTGGTGCAAACCCATTATTTTAGTTTGTTGAGATATTTTTTCCTTCTACTCACCTGTGTGTTCATCCTTCCATTCATTCGATAAAGATTTATTGAGCAACCTTTATCATTTTATCATTTTGATTATTTGTTAGGTTCTGGGGACTCAGAGACATTGTGTTCCAAAGGAGCACATCTAATGAAAGGATAGTGATAATTATTTTCATAATGTCACAAGGTCTTATGGTTGTCACTAGAAACATTCCTCTAAAATTAGATTAACCTACACTCCAACATTATTTGGTTGCAATGATTCTAGAGATAAAAATATCTCTGGGACACCTGGGTGGTTCCGTCCATTAAGCAGCTGCCTTAGGCTCAGGTCACAATCTTGGGATACTGGGATCAAGCTTTGCGTCCCTAGGGCTCCCTGCTCAGAGGGGAGTCTGTTTCTCTCTCTGCTCCCTCCCTCCCCAGCCCCTCATGCTCTCTCTCTCTCAAATAAATAAGTGAATAAAATCTTAAAAAAAAAATCTCTTTCTGAAGTTATCAGGAGAAATTTATCAGCTGTCTTGTTGAAAATAAGGCCTCCGTTGTTAAACCAAGAAAATGTCTTTTCACATTTCCACATTTTTATAAAACAAAATTTAAAACGATGAATGAATCAAACTCTAAAATTAAATGCAGATACAAATCAATTTAACTGTATATCAAATTGCTAACATAACACTAGAGAAAAAAAATCAAGTAATTTTTGAAAACAACATAATCTGAGTTGAAAACATCCTGAGGACAAAAAGAATTACAAAATAAATCTCTGATTTACTTAATAGGTTCATTGTTAGTAAAACAACCAGTGTGAGAATCTTAGAACTATTTTGTGTAGAAAAATAAGTAAATATATTGATATATGGGGGAACCAAGATTCTCACTGTAGGAGAATTAGAAATGTAAGAATGTGAAAAAGACCCCTGAAGTATTGGATTTGAATTGGAGTTATCAATATACACTCAATATTATTATTATTTTTAAAGATTGTGTTTATTTATTTGAGAGAGAAAAAGAATGTAGAGGGGGAAGGGCAGAGGGGGAGAGAGAGAAAAAAAATCCCAAGCAGACTCTGAGCTGAGCCTAGAACCCGACATGGGGCTTCATCTCAGGACCCTGAGATCACTACCTGAGCTGAAATCTGAGCCCAACGCTTAACTGACTGAGCCACCCAGGTGCCCCTAATTTTTAAAATATAGTATATATTCCAAGTTTGCCCACTGAACAGGCTTAGAAACAATGACTAGTATATCCAAAATTTGTTTTTTAAAATAACATTCCTCACTAAAGAAACCAGGGCTCCTTAGAGAAATGGCTAGTTTCAAGAAAGTATAAGGTGAGTCTGGAAATCTTACTGTTCTTCAAAGGAAGGACGTGCTCACAGACTGATGGAGACATGTCAAAAGGACACAGGAGTCAGCTTGTAGAGGTTCCCATGGCCAAATCCATGATAATTTGGACGTCAAAATAGTGTCAGTAATGGATTATAATGGACTCTATAGCAGAAAATTGATGTGTATAGATATCAAAACCAAAGGGGTAGGAGGAAAAGGGGAGAAACTCTTCCAAAGAGAATCAACTAATGTAGAAAAATGATAAAATTTTTCTTAAGTCACTATTTTGCAGTCACCATCATAAAAACTGATTCAGGAAAATTTCATCAACAGATACCAAAACCATCAAAGGAAAGAAACTACATGCAAGATCTCAACATATCACCTAAAAATTGCACATTAATGACAGAGAAACAAAAGAATATTTACAATGCACAGATGTGACGGGTACTGCCTTACCACATAATTACACTTAGTGTCACCCTATCATGAGATTCTACTACACATCTACCAGAATAGCCAAAATTAAAAAGACTGACAATACCAAGTGTTACCCAGGATGTCATGCAACAGAATTTTTGAACATTGCTGGCACACATTCAAAATGGTACAGTCACTTTGGAAAACAGCTTGAGCAGTTCACATAAAGTTAATCATAGACTTAACCATATAATCCCGCAGTCCCATTTCTGGGTATTTACTGGAGAGAATTATAAACAAATCCACGTGAATGCTTGCAACAGCTTTATTCATAATAGCTAAGAGCTAGAAATAGCCCAATGTCTATCAAATGTTTAAGGAATAGCAAAACTTTTGTTATATTCGTACAATGAAATGCTAATCAACAATTAAAAGAAATGAACTATTGATACATGCAAACGCAGGGATAAATCCCAAAAGCATTATGCTAAATGGATTAGGCCAAACACAAAAGTCTTTATAGTGTCTGATGCCACTTATTTTACATTCATGAAAAGGCAAAACTATAGGGACAGAAATAAATCTGTGGCTGCCGGAATTTGGGGATGGAGAAAGAGATGGAGAACAAAAAGGCATAAGGCAACTTTGGAGGATGATGGAAATATTCTATCTATCTAGATTGAAATGGTGGTATGTAATTGTAGAGGTTTATCCAGAGCTCATGGAACTATATACACTGAAAAGTCTACATTGTGTGTAAATTGACCTTAATAAGCCTAGTCAAAGAATTAGCATCTCCAGTAATGGCAGAAAAAGACATCATGTGCTTCCTGATGTCAAGTATGGGAAATATCAACTCTGTATTCTTCCTAAAAATACCCCCCTACATCTAGCATGGGGAAACATTCTGACAAATCCAATCAATGGGGCATTCTATAAGACCCTTAAAATGTTGATGTCTTGAAAGACCAAAAACAGGGTTGGAGAAGGGAGTTGTTTGAATCAGAAGAGACCAAAGAAATAGGACAACAAAATGCAATGGCGAGTTTAACTAATTACTCAGGTTTTCAAAATAAAAACTAAGTACAGATGTCATTTTGGGGTTTAATTTGAGAAATGTGAATATGACTATATATTAGATGATTCTATTGATTATATTATTGATTATATTAAAATTTTAGATGTCATAGTGGTATTGTGGTTCTTTAGGAGAATATCTTTGTTCTTGGGAGATACATCCTAAATCTATAGAGGTAAAGAGTTAAGAGGTCTATGATTTAATTTCTAATGGCTCAACTCAAAGAACAAATATGGGGTGAGGTGATATGACAAAACATTAACAACTGGTGAATTTAGAAGAAGGATGTATGTGCTTTATGTGCTTTCATTATGCTATGTTTTTAAGTTTACATAGATTGGAAATTTTTCCAAAGGTTTAAATATTTAATTGGCCTGAAATTCAGTTCCATGGAAAATCCAGATATTCATATGGAACAACTTATGACAGACAAATGAGGTTTTCCTTACCTGTTCACCCACTACTTCCTTTAAAAAGAACTAGCTTAGCCGAGCTTACCCATTTCTGTCCTTTTCACACAGCCTAGGAGAATTTGAAATGCTGAAGCAATCATTTTCTTGACTTCCACTATATTCTTTAGGCCTGATTAACCTTTCCTGACTATACAAAGCAGAAATACATACAGCAAAAATTGGCTACCCAAGAGAAAATGACAAACTTGCAGTCATAGTAGGAGTTATTAACATCCTTCTTTCTGTAATTGACAGATTAGACATACAGAAAAGCAATCAGCAAGTGTAGAGAAGATTTGGAGGGAAAAATAATATAGAACACTGTAACAACAAAACTGAAGAAATGGCTTTTTTTTTTTAAGTACAAATGAAACACTTACCAAAATTATTCCTGTAGTAAGCCATAAAGCACATCTCGATAAGTTTCAAAGAATCGGTATCTAGCAGAACACATCCTCTAAACTCAATGTGCCTAAGATAGAGATTAATAAAAAAAAATAACTTAAAAATCTCTACAATCGAAAATATAAGGACATGTTTATAAATAATTCATAGGTCAATGACAAAATGATAGTGAAAACTGAGAAAGTCTTAGAATTCCCTTGTTCTTCTAAAAAAGATCTGTATATCAAAATGTGTTAAGAGGCTCCTGGGTGGCTCAGCAGGTTAAATGCCCAACTCTTGGTTTCTGCTCACGTCAGATCTCAGGATCAAATCTCAGGGTCAGAAGGTGCCCTGTGCTCAGTAGCAGAGTTTACTTGGGACTCTCCATCCCCCTCTGCTCCTCCCCCCACGTGCCCACAAGCTCTCTTTTCTTTCTCTCTCTCTCAAAGGAAAAAAAAAAACTTCAGATACAACTAATGAGGGTACCCAGAAGAAAATTAATAGCTGTAAAAGTTTATAATAGAATAAAAGTATCTTAGCCTGTGTTTCCCAGAAAGCACAGCCTGATTAAACAAAGCATTCGATTGGAGAGGGTGAGGGGGTGGGGAGGGGAACAGGGGGAGGAGGAAATGGATGCAGGAAAGGAGTAAGAACCAGATGATACATTTTGTGCTGCTACTAGAGATGCTCCCGGTCCTCACTGGAGAAGCTGTATGAAATGTATCTTTTGATTATGCCCGGTTTATGCCCCGTGAAGAGAAAGGGGGAAGCTTCAACCACCATTAGTCAGACAGAGGCTTGCCCCAGAAGGTGCTACCTCTTCCACATTTCCAAATCAAGAGTTGGAGGCAGGAGGTAAGAGATAGTGCCACAGGCCTGAGGCTCACACTGTCCCTTTGACTCATGATTGGCGGACTGGAACCCACACCTTATCTATAAAGTGAAAGATGCACATACCTAGGACCCAGTATTTCTACTCATAGGTATACCATACAGGAGCCCGAAAATGTGTATCAGGAAAATTGGTAAGAGCCAATTTTGTGATTTCACCAAATTGTAAACAACCTAAATCCTGTCAAGAGTAGAATGAATTAAAACTGATGATATAATCACAATGGAATGATGCAATAACGATGAAAACAAATGAACTACAGCTAACACATCTCAAAAGCAACGAGGCAAGAAAGAAAAAAGCTGGTAACAGAAAAACACATGCCCTGTGATTCCGTTTATAAAAAAGGTCTACAAAATGCAAAGCTTAACAATCTATTAGCAAAGTCTCCATACCTATATGGAAAGCTATAAATAGGAATGATTGATACAAATTTTAGGATGCCTACTATATCTTAAAGGATGCAGTGGGGGTCAGGGGATTCACAGTCTCCCCAAGTGTTAGTTAGTTAGTGTTACCTTTAATTGCTGCTGTGGAAGGCAGTGTAAGTAGTGTACACAGCATAGGGGTCCTGGATTCTTCACACTGAACACATACATTGTATTCTTGGCATGTGTTATATACTTCACAACAACAATTCTAAAATATAGTTTTTAAAAGGATTTCATGTGCCATTAACACCCATACCTTTTCCCAACCTCACATTAAGCAAAAAAGCATGAGTAATCATATACATCTGGGACTTGAAGATAAAATGAGACTAGATTTCCCCCCATTTTAAAAACAAAACCCTATATTTTCAGCCCTAAGTACTTAAGTTAAATTAGTGCCAAGTTCTCGGTGCATTGGTCCCAGACTATTCAACATAAATGTGAATTGATCCCATTTATTTAGACTTTTCCATTTCTACCATACTTTCTCTCCCATGGCTGAAGGTACACATTGTTTACATTTCCTGCCCAGCTCAGTCAAACGGTTCCTCTTCATATTCAGTAAATGATACCTGTTTACACGTAACTTTTTATTTTTTTTAAAGATTTTATTTACTTATTTGACAGATCATAAGTAGGCAGAGAGGGAGGAAGCAGGCTCCCTGCTGAGCAGAGAGCTCGCTCCCAGAACCCTGAGATCATGACCTGAGCTGAAAGCAGAGGATTTAACCCACTGCGCCACCCAGGCACCCCTACACATAATTCTTTAAGATATGTAATAGAGCAATATATACAGTTAAGAACAAAATACCTGTGTGCCTAGAGGAAAAGACCATTTGAAAGGATTTTTTTTTGTTACCAATATGGGCTATGCTTTTCAGAGAGCGGAAAACATCGCTAAAATCAGTAAAACACCACAGCCTCGAACTTCTTCTAATCTGCATTCTCATAGAGTGATAAAAAGTTGCCAGAAAGGTAGGTGGCAAATTTTGCTTTGAAATCCTAGCCTAGAAGCCTGGCTGGCCAGCCTAGCAATCCCCAGATCATTGACTGAGCCCCTCCCCTGTGCCAGGACCCCCCAACCCCCAACTGTGTTTAACAAGTCTGGCAGAGGCAGCCCTAGGCAAAGGTCTCCTTTTGGCCTCCAGGCCACAACCTGGGAGAGCCTTTGGCTATTTCTGGATTCCTGCCCCATCCAACAAGACCTCCCTGGGGAGAGTGAAAGAAAGCTGAAACTCACCTGTCTTTATTTTGTTTATTTATTTATTTATTTTTATTTGACAGACAGAGATCACAAGTAGGCAGAGAGACAGGCAGAGAGAGAGAGAGGAAGGGAAGCAGGCTCCCGGCCAAGCAGAGAGCCCGATGCGGGGCTCCATCCCAGGACCCTGGGATCATGACCTGAGCCGAAGGCAGAGGCTTTAACCCACTGAGCCACCCAGGCGCCCCCAAAACTCACCTGTCTTAAGCTCAGTTTTGCCAGGGGCAGCTCTTCAGTGGGTCTTCTCTTACTGAATCATCAGAACCAGCCCCTTTAGGTCTTAAACCCTTATTCCTCAAGGCACTGTGCCTCTCAGGAACATCTGGATTTTACACACTGCCTGTTTTTAAGTTGGTTTCCCCAGAAGCAGACACTAAGGGGGGAGAGAGGTGCAAATGAATTATTAACCAAGTGCTTCCCCGGGAAACTGGGTCGGAGATGGGGAAGAAAGCCGGGAGGGAAAGGCGTGATGGAGTTCAGAACATGTACCCCAAAAACACCTCGGCATATTACCCATCTTAAGCAGAAGTTTGAGAAACTGGCGGGAGCAGGAAGGTGGCTTAACCCTTGCCCTTCCTCCCTGAAGGCAGGAGATAAATCTCCCATGTGAAAGGCACCCTCCCTGTGCCAAGAGGAAGGGAGACAGGGAATTTAGGAACGAGAAGGCTATGTTCCTTCTTCACCCTGGTACTACCCCAAGCCCAAACCCCTTTGTCTTGTCAATTGTTCACACATGTATTGTTTCACGACCTAAAAGGTATAAAAGTTTTCTACTCTGGTCAGTTCTTTGAATATCCTCTCTTTGTGGGACTCCCATAAACATACATGTGTCTACGTAATTAAAATTGTTCTCTTATTAATCTGCCTTTTATTACAGGGGTCCCAGCCAAGAATCTAGAAGGCTAGAAGGGAAATTATTTTTCCTCCCCTACTGGAGTGACCTCAGACAAAATCCTACAGTAGGTAGCTTTGACCTGATACTACAGAGTTGCTCTGGAGGGTAAGTTGCCCCTCAGAGTCTGTAACTGAGGTGTGGCAAGGGAACCTTGTCCCTGAGTCTGACTAAGGGTACGGGTGAAACCTCGCAGGCCTTGCAGGCTCTCTGTGAAGGTGTCCAGATGTGTCCAGGAGCCCAGGGCAACCTTTAAAGAGGACTCACATGTCCCTGAAGTCCCAGCACACCAGAGCTGGGCTGGGCTGTGGCAGGTTACATAAAGGGGATCACAGGGAGGCCGGACACGTTCGCCCTGCCCTCCAAGGCCTCGCCTGAAAGGAAGAGATGTGAGGATTCTCCGTGAAGGGCAGGTGCCGATGTTGGGGTTCACTAGCCGGGACCCTGAAGAGCCGGAGTCTGCTCAGACTGTCCCTTCCCTGGGCAGCCCCTGGCTCTCTGGCAGTGGCCTGTCTGAAGCCAGAGCTGCTGTGGTTGTTGTGCACTCTGAAGGGAGCGCTCTGAGGGAACTCACTGCCCCCCAGCCTGGGTCCTGTGTGTGTGTGTGTGTGTGTGGTCTGTCTTTGCCCCTCAGTGGCATCAGTAAAGGTCATCAGGTTTCAAATTCTGCTGGGGATTTAAGAAAACTCCCTCGGTGGCCAGAGTTTTTAAAAAGAATGGTTGTTGATTCCCTGCTGCTAACTGATGCTAGCAAACCCTTCAGAGGAGCCAAACCCCTCACACTAAGGCCACCCAGCAGGCTTTGCCCACACTCCCAGCCTCTAACTCCCACTCCAGCACTGGCCCCTCCCCTCCCCTATCCCCATTTCTGTCTTTCTGCCTCAGGTCCCAGGCTGCTGACCAGTTGTTGGAGCAGCACCGCTGAGACACAGGTGGGGCCACCTGTCCCTGCCAGGCCTCTCCATCCCTCCTCTAGCAGCTGTTAGCTGGTGGGCATTTCAGAGGCTCCAGCAAAGGGAGGGAGACAGGAGGGGAGAGAAGCAGGCTCTGCCAGGCCAGGCCTGAGTGCTGGCCAGCAGCCGTCATCAGCCTGTCCTGGAAAATCAGATTGAGAATTTTCAGCCAAATCCAAATCGTGGCTCCTATTAGGAATCATCCAGACTTAAATTCCGAGTAATGTTTACCTCTCTGGAGCTGCAGGCTGTACTGAATCTTGTTCGTATATGAACAAATATTTAAAAATCTTCTTTCCAACAGCTGATTTACTTTAACATCAAAAGAAAAAGAAAGCAGCCTCTCCTGTGATGGGGGTGAGGTTCTGCACCTTGAACTCCAAACAGGACAGGGTTCCTGCAATCTGAATGGAGCCGCCTCAGATTTGCTCCGTACTCGGGAGACCATTTGGCAAACAGGATATTGTACTACTCCAATTATTACCCTGCAGCTTCAAGCACAAAGACATTAAGCTGTGCTTTTCACTTATTTCCTGGAGGACTTTGGTTATTTTTATTTATCGCATTAAGAGGAGTGTTGCATTTAAACACAAATGTGGAAACCACCAAAGAATTCTTTATGCCTACATCTTTCTGTGTGACTAACTCCCAGGACATTTTGGGAAGAAAGTAGTTTCTGGGCTAAATACCGTCCATCATACTGTGTTATGCGACTGGCTAAAGGAAACCATACATTTGCTATTTATGCAATTCATATTGAACAAGAAAATGTTTATAATTAAAATACAAAAAAAGTCAAATATGCTATGGAGCGAAATGTAGAAATATTTCATCCATCGTGTGATGAAATATTTATCTCTTTACCTAACACTTCCTTTGATCCGAAGAACCAGCAATAGCTTCTCAGAGATAGTGATGAAGTGTGTGTGTGTGTATGTGTGTGTGTGTGTGCGCGCGCACGCGCGCACATATACAGCCAACTACTATTTGACCAGGGAGCCAAGAATACTCCTTAGAGAAAGGATAGTCTCTTCAATAAATGGTGTCGGGAAAACTGGATGATCACCTGGAAAAGAATGAAACTGGACCCCTACCTTATACTACTCACAAAAATGAACTCAAAATTGGTTAAAGCCTTAAATATAAGAAACTGTCTTATAAGAGGAAAATGTAGGGGTGAGTCTCCTTGACTTGGATCTTGACCATGATTTTTTTTTAAATAGGACACTAGGGCACAAGCAGCAAAAGCAAAAATCGGCATGGGGGACTCCATCAAACTGAAAAGCTTCTGCACAGCAAAAGAAGCAATCAACAAAATGAGAAGGCATCTCATTCCTACAGGGTGGAAAAAAATATCAGCAACAACAACAAAACAATAATCTGATCAAAAAATGGTCAGAAGACCTGAATAGATGATTTTCCAAAGAAGACATCCAAATGGCCAGCAGGTAGATGCTCTACATCACTCATCATTAGAGAAAAACAAATCAAAAACCACAATGAGATATCACCTCACACCTCTTAGAAGGACCATTATCAAAAAGACAAGACAATAACTTGTGTTGGTGGGGATGTGGAGCAAAGGGAAATCTGTGCACCATTGATGGGAATGTAAATGAGGGTAGCCGCTATGGAAAACAAGAGAGAGGGTTCCTCAAAAAAACTAAAAATAGAGCTACCCTATGACCCAGCCATGTCACTTCTGGGTATCTACCAAAGGAAATGAAATCACTATCTCAAAGGGATATCTGTACTCCCATGTTCATTGCAACACTATTCACAATAGTCAAGACATGGAAACCAAATGTCCATCAGTGGATGAATGGATAAAGAAAAGGCGGTATATATACATACACAGCAACAACCATGAGAAAGGAGGAAATCCTGCCATTCACAACAACGCAAATGAACCTTAAAGACATGCTAAGAGAAATAAGTCCGACAGTGAAAGGCAAATACTGTATGATCTCACTTGTACATGAAGTCTAAAAAAAATGAAAATCATAGAAATAGAGAGTGGAATGATGGTTGCCAAGGACTGGCAGGTGGGGATGTGGGGAAGTATTGGTCAAAGGGTAGAAACTTTTAAAGGTGAGTAAGTTCTGGGGAACTTATCGTACAGCATGGTGATTATATTTAACAATACCATATTATAGACTTGAAAGTTGCTAAGAGAGTAAATCTTAAATGTTCTTACCACAAAAAGAGAAAAAAGGTAATTATATGTGGTGATGGAGGTATTAGCTAAGCTTAGTATGGTAATCATTTTGTAATATATGTATTTATCAAATCGTGATGTTGTACACCTTTAACTCATACAGTGTCATATGTCAATTATATCTCAGTTTTTAAAAGCTGCATGATGTGTGCATGTGTGTGTGTATGTTTGAAGCAGTAGAAGAATTATTAAAGAAAATAATTCATTTTTTAAAGACTGTGTTTATTTATTTGAGAGAGAGAGAGAGCAAGTGAGAGAGGAGCAGACTCCATGCTGAGCTAAGAGCCAGATGCAGAGCTCGATCTCACGACCCCAAGATCATGACTCCAGCTGAAATCAGGAGTTGGACACTTAAACGACTGAGCCACCCAGGCACCCCTAAAGAACATAATACTTGCAAAATGTCTGGCCTATAGTAAGTTCTAAAAAATGGTAATTTACTATTGATAAATAGAAAAAACTTCCGTGGTCAATTAAACTTTGGAAAACTTATTTAAGCAAAATTAAGCAGATGTTCTTAATGCAGAATGTCTCAGAGCCATTTATGCAGGAATTGCTATGGTCTGAATGTCTGTATCTTCCCCAAATTGCCATGCTAGAATCCTAATGCCCAAAGTGATAATGTTAGGAGGTGGGGTCTTCAGGCAGTGATTGTATCACGAGGGTGCAGCTGTCATGAATGGGATTAGCATTCTTACAAAAGAGGCCCCACAGAGCTCCACAGCCCCTTCTGCCAAGTAGGGACACATTGAGAAATTGGCAGTCTGCGACCCAGCAGGGAGCCTCAGCCAGAATGCAGCCCTGCTGGCACCTTCCTATTGGACTTCCAGCCTCCAGAGCTGTGAGAAGTGAATTTCTGCTGTTTATAAGCTACCCAGTCTGCGATATTTTATTATAGCAGCCCAAACAGATTAAGGCACTAATACACATTGTCAGTCTTGGAAAGGAGTAATTTCATATGCTCTCAATGCCAGACTTACACAAACACAGAATACCTTTTTTTTCCTACATAAAGACGGAGAAACGCTTATCCAACCCACTCAGAAGTGAAACAACAGGAAAAGACATTAAGTAATACATTTAAAAAAATCACTATCTGTTACAATACATTTTACGAAATTCAGATTTTCACTCCCATTCATCATTAGCTATCTTTATTTTGTCTGTTATTTCATTAGTTTATACTCAACTGCAGTTTTGGTAGAGGGATTTTAAAATACATTTTCAAGGACAGTCTATTGCATAATAAAACATACAATCTGTATAATGCATTGTATTGTGTAATGATTATACATATGCATATATATCCATATTTAAATAGGGTGTCAATATCAGTTGTTCTTAGTAACGGTTTTCGGATGAGTACCTTCTAGATACTTCAGAAAGAGTTTAATAGGGGCAGCTGGTTGCTAAAGGATGGAAAGTGCTGAACAAGGAAGGAAAGGGGAAGATGGCATAAGGCAAGTGTTAGGAACTTGAGGGAATGCGGTCACTCAGAGAGCAGGGGAATCCAAGCGGGAGGAAGGATTACCAGCGCACCCTCCGCACTCTGCTGCCTGCAAGGTGGGCAGCTGCCCCGGCTCGAGCATGGGGGCTGCCAGCCTGTTCCCAGTCTGGGAACAATGGTACTGCCAAGTCCGAAAAAGCTCTGCGCAGGGACTAAAAGCCTGCAGGAGGCCTGAGGCGGGCTCAGCAGGAGTCTCGGGGTCCTTGCTGGGGTCCCGGCGCCGGCTCGGGAGCCAGGTCCCAGAAACCTGGAGCGGGGACTGAGGGGCTCCTCTCCCCCTCTGGCCTCACTGCTTCTCCTCCGGCAGAGACCTTCGGAAAGCCCACCACCCTGATGGGCCTGTTTGGAAAATGAAGTTCTCGGAACACAGAGCTGGAAGCAGCAGGGGACCTGCTGGAGCTGAAGACCCACCAAGGACCAGCACACTGACAGAGGCATTTAAAAAGCAATCATCGGGGGGACGCCTGGGTGGCTCAGTTGGTTGGACGACTGCCTTCAGCTCAGGTCATGATCCTGGAGTCCTGGGATCTAGTCCCGCATCGGGCTCCCAGCTCCACGGGGAGTCTGCTTCTCTCTCTGACCTTCTCCTAGCTCATGCTCTCTCTCACTCTCTCTCTCAAATAAATAAATAAAATCTTAAAAAAAAAAAAAAAAGCAATCATGGGGGTCTGTTTTAAAACAAAGCCATTCCTCTTCCTTCTCGGGATCAACAGAGAAACAAGTTTCTTTTAACTTTGCAAATTTGAATTAATAATGAAGACATGAAATTAGCACTGAAGTTAAGTAATGGGAGGGAAATAAGGGCAGTTTTTAAAAAGAAAATCCTTTGAACCCAGATTTGAAGAAAGGATCAAATGAAATAAAATTTTCATAACTTATATTACAGTCTTAAATTTCTTTAAAATATGAGCACTTGATTTGACTAAACATGAAATTTTAATTGGCACTGAGTACTTCTTTCTTTCTTTTTCCCTTTCTTTCCTCTTTCTTTCTTTCTTTCTTTCTTTCTTTCTTTCTTTCTTTCTTTCTTTCTTTCTTTCTTTCTTTCTTTCTTTTTTTCCTATTTCCCCCCTTGCTCAGGCTGTCAGAGACTCTCCAACCTTAGTCTGCCCAGAGGCTGACTCTTCACGGCAAACACTCGTCCTGGTAGGCTGTGTGGTATATATGTTTAGGACTTGAGATTACAACTCAGTTGTATATGGCACAGTAAAAAATGTTGCTCTGGATTAGGAATTTGAGACACTTGAAATCCTGAAGATCTTTTGAAATTATTAAACAAAGATGAATTATGTCTGGCTAAAGTTTTGCCCAACATTTCTCAAAATACAGTGTGAAAAATAATTCTTCAAGTTATTAACAAAATGGCCTATACTGGGGTTTCTTGGGCCAAATAGGGTTGGAAGAATTGATGTAAGCCAATGCTTCTCAAACTCTGTGATGAAGGACCAATTTTTCTTTCATTTCCAATTTGTCTCAGACCATTTTTTTTTGGTAAAATACAAGAAAAACAAATTACCAAATAAATGAAATAGAAAGGTACACAAAAAGATACCTAGTTCGTTTATTATTAGGGTCAACAAACATTACATTATTCTGTCAAATTTTTCTAAAGTTTCTAAATACTTACTCAGTTCATTTCAGTACTCATAATCGACCAGTAAGAAAATAATAAAAAACATTCAGCAGACCAATTCTGGAGACCCTATTGGAAGTTTAAACAAAATGTAAATGTCTCATTACTGCAGTACTTCTCAGACATTTTAAAATACTAATGGGCATTTCAAATCTTTAAGAGGGAGATTCCAAGTACAACATTTAGGACATTTCCCCCAACTAAATAAGAGCGCAGAACTTCTTCCTTTGGTTGGTTGGTTTAACCAGCCCATCCTGTGAAAGCTGTGTTCCATGGGACATACTTTGAGAAAAGCTCTTAAGTGTGTCTTGTTAAATTCTAATTCTCAGGGCACCTGGGTGGCTCAATTGCTTAAACATCGGACTCTTGATTTCAGCCCAGATCATGATCTCATGGTTATGAGATGCAGCCCAGCTTCAAGCTCCGGCTCAGCCCAGAGTCTGCTTGAGATTCTCTCTCCCTCTCCCCCTGCCCCTCCCACTCCTGCTCTCCTCTCTCAAGTAAATTAATAAATCTTTTTAAAAAATTCTAATTCCCTAAAAATTATAGCTCCATGCAAGTTACATAGGTTAATGTTCACTTCCCAGCATAGCTATATTTCTAGACAATTCCAAATTTCCTTGAGATAGATGGGTGGATGGGTAGATGGGAAAGAAGGAAGAAAGGAAAGAAGGCATGGTGTTTATTTTGCATACAGTAGGCACTTAATTATGTGACTGATAGAAATATCCTGAGGACTAAAACTTGGTGGGGGGGGGAGCATTGCTTCTATCCTAAGGCAGTTTTCCTTCCCAAGCACTTTCCTGTGACTTCGAAAACCAGGAAGGTCTCCTTTCATAAAATAAAGAGATATTGCACAATTGTTTACTGAGGCTCCAACCTCCTTTCTGAGAGCACAATGCCTCTCATTTCACAGAGCCCAGGATGGAGCTCATGGTGTGGTGAAGTGCCGGAAAAGCAGTCTTCCCTGAAGGAAGATTTTGTTGTGGGACCTCACTCAGAAAAATTAACACAGTATTTACCTGAACTCACAACTCAGTAGGTCAACCAAGAACCAGCAGCATCAGCGAACTTGTTAGAAAATGCAGACTGTCAGGCCCCACCTCAGACCTCCTGTCTCAGACTCCACTTTCACCAGATTCACAGGAGATTTGTTCACACCTTAAAGTTCAAAAAGCCTGGATCTAACTGTGTGCTTTGCATGTACAATTGTGAATAAATATTCATTACTCAGCCTTAAGGGATTCTGTTAAATCAAACTGAGGCTGTTTAGGGTGCAAGCCAGTACATTTAGAGAGGGGGCAGGGGAGTGCAGAAAGAGAACCTGAGGGTGAGCAGAGATAATTCATCTGTTACTTCTATGCAGAATTGGATTACTCTTTATGATTTTTCTTCAATTGGATTTGTAAATGGAACCATTATGACTCTGGTCTAAGGGCTCAGAGTCATCAACCAAAGTGTACTGAGAACTAAGAAGACAACTCTTTTTCCTCTCCTATAATATTTCCCTTATTTTTCTGGGAAGAGGGAGGTAGATAAAGAAATTTCCAAACTGCCCAGGTCAGAGGTCCTCAGCTGGTGGTCTGTGATCTGGGTGCGGTCTGTTAGGAGATGTCCGGTCTCCAGCATCCGACCAGCCTGTGTTCTATTCTAGATCCTGCAGTTCACAAGGTATGTGGTTTTAGGCAATTTAATCTCTGAAAGTTCTCATCTCCTCTTTCATAAAATGAGAACACTGATATTTATAATATCCTCATGAGTATTCAGAGATAACAGGACTCAAAATCTCTCCTCTAGGGTAGGCCATAATGGCAGCATAGCCAATGCAAATACTCTTCTGAGACCTAGTGTTCCAGGGAGTCTCAGCCCAATCAGGCTTCCACACCCCTGCAATCCTACCCCATGCCCTCCCCACCCCCCAGCTTGGTGGCCAGAGGCTTGACAAATATATATTGAGCACCTTGGGTGAGCCAGGCCGACGAATGAGTGACAGAGCCTTCTCTGGGATGGCTCCGTCCAATAAGAGGTTCCTATTGAGTTCAATGATTCTGAGACTTCTGGATTTCACAGGTCATTAAAATTTCAAAAATAATTTAGGGCATTGATAAAGGGTTGCCAACTTTTTTTTTTTTTTTTGCTATTTTTAAGAAAACGGTCTTTTCAGTTTCCTAAAAGAAAAATCTATTTTAACACCATAAAGTAGGACATTATGAAAGATAATCCTTTTATAGTGAATAAATTTTAACTCTTTGAAAATATGGCATTGTCTTTTTTTTCCCCCTCAATATGAATAGATAAAAACTCTTTTTAGACCTGTGTTATTTGGTAACCACTCTCTTTTAAAACCCTACAAGGCTAAGGGAGTAAGTTTTGTCTAGACGTTGCTTAAAGTTTCCAGAAAGTCCTGAGGTTTGCTGATCAGACCCAAAGCCCCACCTCCATCCGTGGGCCTCCCCTGGCTGATAGGAATGTTAGCTGAGAAGCCGTAACAGGATATGACAGTGGAAAGGCTGGATTCACTACACAGGCGTCTCCAATGCAAACGTTGTTTTATGTATGTGAAACAAAGTCTTCTTTGGGCCCTGACTACCGCTGGGCTTTTAGAGGAGGCTGAAGGGGTTAGCAGATGGGAGGGTAAATGCAATTAGTTAATGCAATTGTGTTATTTAATGCACTTAGCAAATATATGTGTTTTTAAAAGAACTGAAAGGAACTACAATGAGTGGAACAAATGTAGGCAAATGTTATCACTAGTTGGCTGGGATTATGGTTTATTTTTATACGCTTTGGACTTTTCAGTATTTTCCACATTTCCCCTAAGAAGATAATTATTTATATAATAAGAAAAAAGTTTATCTCGAAAATAAAAATACGGAAGAATTTTAAACCTTGAGAATAGGGTTCCTAGAGTTGTACAGTATATTACCTACATAGCCCTATGCAATATGTCTTCATTAAATACACTAAGCACCACTGTATACCCTTTTGTATCTTTTTAATTTTATTCTTTGAGCATGTGTTTTCTATTAAAAAATAATTAATTTCAAAAACCGTTCAGCGGCCTGGAACAGGACTTCCTATACATAAGGCTTACATCATTTCTATGCTCCCCACCTCAGTGCAACCCCATCCCACCCCCATCCCATCTTTGGGCCTTGGGGGGGGGGCGGTGAGGCATGGGGGCTCCTTCTATGGCTATCCAACTGGTTAGCAGATGCTACCTAATTAGGTATGGCAGAAGATGTGATCATTGCCTGACTTGATGGTTACAATAAGGGTTGTAAATGATGAGTCCAAACAAAGACCATTTCAAAAATCCAGTGCCTACCAAAACATGGTGCCATATGACAAATTGAGATGAAAAAGAAAAAATAAAGATGAGCTTTGTGAAATCAGACATTGGATGGGCAGAGTTCTGTGGTCTTCTGGGGCCTGTCTCAGGTCTTTGAGCTAAGATGAACATCTTACTCATTAGTAAATATTTGAGATGAAAGCTTTTTTTGCTCACCTCCTAATTATCATTTTTCCAAAGCATCTGCTTCTGGAAGAAGATTAATTAGTTGGCTATTCCTAAAGGATGGATTTGAGGAGATCAAAGGCCCTCACAATGTAATGGAGAGAGAACTAAACTGTGGAAATTTTCTCTTTGGAGGAATGAAGATCAAAATTCATTGGGGGAGTGTCACAGCAAACAAGCTTTGTTCTGTTCAACTTTCTTTTCTTTCAGAAAATAAAAGCTCCTGCCAGGATGCAAATATTTAACTTACGCTGCATTTTATTAGCCTTTTCTTTGTAGGGCTACCACTTAAAATTTTTCTCTTTCCTTCATTGGGTAAACACATCAAAGAGGTGTTTACCTAAGACTATGAACAGAGACCAGTGAGGTACTCTGCATGGAAAATGAAGGAAAAGACTCAAGGATGGTTTCCTTATGTTCACTCAGATATTTCCTTGTTTGATCTTTTTTTCTTGTAGATTTAAATAAGTCAACCAACAAATTGATGTTGATAAACTGTGCAAGTTTACCTTAGGTCTGTGCAAAGACACTTTGACTTGCCAAAGTCTTTGCCCCCACCCAACATGAGACTCTTGGTTTTCCACAGCTTTTCCCTTCTTTTTAGAAAGGTCATTGCTCTAGGCTGAATGTCTGGGCCACCTCCCCCCCCCCCGAATTCATATGTCAAAACTTATTCCCCAAAAATGATGGTATTAGGAGGTGGGAGTTGATGAGGTCATGAAGGCCGAGCCCTCATAAAAGAAGCGTCCTCATAAAACAGACTCCAGAGAGTTCCCTTGCCCCTTCCACCATGTGCAGACACAGTGAGAAGACAGCCATCTATGAACCAGGAAGCTGGCTCTCAACAGACCCAGAAGTTGCTAGCACTTTTTTGGACTTCCCAACCTTCAGAACTGTGAGAAATAAATGTCTGTTGTTTAATAAGCCCCCCAGGCTGTGGCATTCTGTTACAGCACTCCAAGAGGACTGAGACAGTTCTTATACCTTTGAATTTTAATTTGATAACTAGGGGTGACTGGGTGGCTCAGTTGTTAAGCAGCTGCCTTTGGTTCAGGTCATTATCCCAGGGTCCTGGAATCGAGCCCCACGTCGGGCTCCCGGTTCAGTGGGAAGCCTGCTTCTCCCTCTCCCTCTGCTTGTGTTCCCTTTCTCGGTGTGTCTCTCTCTATCAAATAAATAAATGAATAAAATATTTTAAAAAATAATTAGATAACTAAATATATTTGGTAGAAATTTAGAAAATGTTAATTAACAAAGAGGAAATTTTAAACTATTCATATGTCTCACACTCAAAGATAACTGCTATTAGCATTTCATTATTTAATCTATCCCTCCAGCCTTTTCCTAGTCATAAACCTACTTTCCTATGCAATCGAACCTTACAGTTCACACTATTTTCTAATTTATTTCTTCTCCCTCTTTTTTTTTCCCACAACACTGCTCTATAAGATGAGAAGAACACAACTCTGTTGTGACTCAGGTGGGTGTTGGAAGGGTTCTGACAACGCACAGCAATCACATTTCATCCCCAAATTGCTCTACACTTAGCTAAGTGTGTTCATAGATGTTGGCTTTCCAAATGGCCAACATAGCCCACTCTGTGACCACTGGTGGGGAAGACTCTATGGGGTTGCTCTGCTCTACACCCAATGTAAACATGTACCTAGAGGTGATCTGGTCACTATAGACGGGCCTCCACCTGGACCCCTGGGGCCATCTAATGGATCTGCACCAGCTTCTGGCCTTGGGATTAGCCCTGGCTTAGTTTACCTGCTCACTTCGCGAAACACTGCTTTTTGGACCATCCTCCAGTGATGAATAAAGACACACAGGATGTTGGCCTCTTGGACTCAGAATCTAAGCGCTAGGGCTACCTCATCCTTCCCCTCCTCAGCCCTACCACCTTGGCTCCCCACAGACAGGGTCATTTTCCAGGACTGCACTGCTGATTGTTGTAGTTATCAGACGCTGCTAACCCTCAGCTCTTAGATTCGGGGAGACATTGGGTCCCCGAGGGGCTGAAATCTGCTCTAACTCTTTCAACCTCAGGCTATGGGGAAATGTTTTCTTTAGTGAAGTGTGCAGAGCCTGTAACTGCTAACAGTTGCAGGGATTCTGCTGTCCATGCGACTTGGGGGGGGGGGGGGCGGGGCGGGGGGGACAACCCGGGAAGGGTGTGCTGCGCAGACGCAGGGGCCTGGGGAAGACAGATTCCTATGAAGCCCGGATGTAACAGCAGGGCCGATTAAGCCCAGTCTGATACTAATATCAAGAGGGACGTTTGAAAAGTTAGTGAATTGTGCTTCACTTGCAGCATTTCCCACTCTGGCTGACCATCAGAATCACCTGGGGTGCTTTTTAAAACTCCCAATGTCCCGCCCTATTGCCAGGATTTTAGGGCGATGGATCTGGGAAGGGGCATTTAGCATTTACTTGTTTCTTACTTTGAACTGCTTTAGTGAGGTGTTGCAAGCTTTTCCTTTAATTTTTCTTCCTCTTGCTTGAGAAAAATTGACTCATTATCAATTATTTCTTTATTAAACTGACCATTTTTTAAAAAGACGGATGTATTAATTCTGACAGCACACGTTCAGATTGATTTGTTTGTTTAGAGCAGCATCTCAGACCTGGTTGCCCCTCAGAATCACCTGGGGAGTTTCTAGAAGTCCGGATGCCCAGCCCTGCCCCCCACCCCAATTCTATCAGAATCTCTGGGGTTGGAGCTGGGCTGAGAGTCAGTTTCTCAAAGCTCCAGGATAATCAGGTCAGCCCAGGCTGAGAATCGTGGGGTGAGATGGGTCTGAAGGACGCTGGCACACCAGTCTGCCAGGTGTCCCACCACCAAGCTCTCAGGGCATGCTAGAGAATGCAAACACTGATACCCCTGGTCAACCTACTCAAAGAAGAAAGCCCCGCGTGGCCTCTGCTTGCCGCCAGGTAATCAGTGCACCCTAAATAGGCACACGGGAAAGAATCACTGCTTCCAGACTTGGGCAGGTTTTCTCCGTCTCCTCTCCCCTACCATCACTCTCCTCCCTACCAACTGACTACCAGTTCTCTACCACATGTGAGTAAGAATCTGCATGCAAGAGAAATGTCTCCTAGTTATTCTTTGACACTGATTTCACTGACACATGTCTTGACCGTAATGTGATTTATTAATAGGACGACACCCAAAATGGAGAAAGTGGCTTAGAGTCATCGTCTCACTTTGTCCTCATAACAAGCTTTCAAGGTAAGTACTCTTATATTTCCAATCCATGGGGGAAGAAGCTGAAGGTTAGAGAGGGGTGCAGCCCACATGTCCACCATCTCCACTGCTTCGTGACTCCGGGGCCGGGACCCTGCAAAGTTCATTTCTGCCTTTGCCCTCGCAGGCTTTGCCACCTGGGGTGCCAGGAGGAGGGAGAAGTTACTCACCCCTTCCTTTGCCCTCTCTCTATGTCAGCATCCTCCCAGCAATGGCCCTTCACTTCAGAAATCTGGGTGCCTGCTCCTCCAAGATCACCCCCCTCCCAGCTTCTAGATTCTGAAATCTGCAGCTTCCTGTCTTGGTCCCCCCTGCCCGAGGGGGATATCTGTTTCCCGCAGCTCTACTCTGTGATGACTCTGCGTTGCCTTCTGGCTTTTGCAGTCCTCCAACTCCTGGTCTTAAATTCTCTCTGGTAAAATAGCCAGTGGGTTTCTATTTTCCTGACAAAGAAATTACATAATTACTCAAGGACACACAGCAGGAAGTGGCAGATTGGGATTCAAACCTAACTCCATCAGGCTCTAGAGTGCCCACTCTCCCGTACCTCATAAGAGCTGTTTGATAGCCGGCTGAGAACCTCTGAGAGAAAAGAAACGCGTCTGGCCCAAATTTGCTTTAAGGACTCCTATTTCAAAAAATGAAAAATGTCTTCGTACCCATTAAAAACAAATAACTTTAAAGACAAAATGACTACTGGTGTGTGAAATGGAAAAATTTATGGCACGTTCCGAAAGTGCCTGAGGGTGATTACTTTTAAAGCTAATTAAAGTCCTGGATCCTTGAAATAAGAGTCTTTCATCCAGGCTAGTATCGTCATTAGAATGAGGTTAAAGTTTAGGATTTTAAGGGACAATTCATAACTTCCTATGAACATATATACCAGAGGTATATTCCAGGTTATATTTCAGTGCCTACAGGGGAGATCTCTTCATGAAACAGCTAATTCTATTATGCAGCTTATCTAGTCCACACCCATTTTATGTACTTCAGAATGTGGAGTATCTGGGACAGCTCAAGTTTCCTATCATCTGGGTCTGAGCCGGGAGCCCAATTCCATTCTCCCAGCAAGTATGAAGCCTGTTTCCTCATCTGTAAACACCTACTTCATAGTATTACAAGGGAGGCTTATGAACAGACAGTGGCTAACACAGAGACGTCACTTGATGTATTTTATTTCATTCTTCACACACACACACACACACACACACACACCATGCGTGTGGCAAGTGGGCCGTGCCTGGACACTGGGAGTAAAGTCATCCGTCACGGGTGTGGGGCCAGGTTTTGGCTTTCCTGTTCTACTGAGAAAAGCCAGTGCTCACTGAGACTGAGTGTATACGTTCATTTGCCTGTGGCATCCCAGGTAGGAGGTTTTGGGGTAATATTTTCCTCTAACTACATCGGGGGCTGGTGTCATGTGTGCTCCCAGTAAGCCTCACCACTGTCAGGGTCAGTGTTCTGGTGAGGAAGAAAAGGCGTGTGCCACAGGTAAATCAATAGTGCTTAGCAAGAGAGGTGTCTTCGAAGGTGTGGCCAGCACATGGGGACAAGGGCGATAGGTGTTGGGGGTAGGGTTGCGCGGGGTGCTCTCATTCTCCCCTTTACTCCTCTGTCCCTCAACCATCTACTGTAGCCTTTGGCACAGGAATTAAATTTGTTGAGTCAATTACTCACCTGATGGAACTCCACGGCACCATAGAGCTACTCTATTGCTACCGTTTTCAACCTTTCCTCCACTCCTTGGGTTCTGGGGAAGCTCTGAATTTTAAGCTGTGTAGACCAGATTCTCTGACTCCTCCCTACTGGGGAGATGGTTAGTGGAGAGCTGAAGCTGCCTGTCTTCACCTTCTGGAGCCAAGTGTACCAGCATGCCTGACTCATGTTATGAAGATCGTGCAGTAGTGCTCTCGGTCTGCCGGACCCAGTGATGAGACTTGGGGACCAGGCATGCTGGGCTGAGGTGAGAGCCTGGAGCTCTCTTTCAGGGTTTGAATCTAGTGGTGCCCATGGACCCCAGACTCTGTCCCCACCAGTGCCCTGCACACCTGTGACTGCCCCAGCCCCACAGAGGCTTCTGTCAGAAGGCAGCCGTGGACTGTCACCTGCTTATCCTGCCCACATCCAAGCTGAGAGAAGCCTCTGACTTTGGCCTGGATCTTCCTGGTCCCTGCTGCCTTGGTACATGTCCCATGCTTTGTCTGATTATAGCCTCCTCTGATTGGCTTTCAATATGTGATTCCAAGTCCAAGAGCAGCTAGAATGGCTTTTATCATTTTCCATCTTGCTGGCAAGGATGCCCCTGGAGGGGATGCAGCTGAGCTACCTTGACAGGCCTCCTGCCAACACTGTCCAGACCACAACCAGTTTCCACTCTAAGCTGCCCTTGTCCTTTGCCCTGCTTGTTCAAATCTTATTCAATACACAGAGATTGCTTCACCCACTACTTGTCAATCAGTCAAGGACTTGGGACACTGTTTTGCTCTTTATCCTCCCAAACATGCCATCCAAAGCCAACTCCAGACACATACTAAGTCAATGAACTCACACACCCCTCAGCAGAATCCTGTGATTTTTCCAGAGTCCTCAGATGCATTCTATCTCTGTAACTTTTCCTTAATTCAATCTAACTTCTGCCACCTCCTCACCCCTCTCTCCACACCACTTCTGTATTCTTTTCTTTCCTGGAAGCATCCAAGGTGCACCCTGTCACCTCCTCTGACTCTCATCTCAGCACCACAAAGTGGCTGCCACTGTAGCTTTTGTCCAGTTTGGTCCTCCTACTAGTTCTGACACCTTGCTCGTGGATCTGCCTTCCCCTCTAAGAGTGATCCCAGTTCCCCATATACCTTCAGCCAGGAGTCACCAATTGCTAACATTTTGTCTCATTTTGCTTTCACATACAGAACCTTTTTGCTGAACCACTCGAGAGTCAGTTGAAGACATCTTGCATCTTTCCTTTGGAATACTTCAGGGAGTATTTTAATAAGGATGTTTTCTTACAGAAGCATCATATGATGAACAAATCAAGGAAACATAATATCAATATAATATTGATATTATATTGAGAAGATACTCAAATGTTAACAAGTGTCTCAACAATGTCCTCCATAACATTTTTTCCTGATCCTGGTCAGTTCCAGTTCAAGATCTCTGTCCCACTTAGGTGTTGTGTCTTTCTGAGTCTGCTGTATTCTGGAGCAGTTCTTGGTCTTTTTCTCTCCTAACAGCAACATTTTTTGAAAGGCACAGGCAGTCGTTTTGTAGACTGTTCCTCAATTTGTGTTTGCCTGATTCTTCACAGTTGGATTTACCTATGGGCAAATTGGCAGGAAGTCTCCAGAAGTGATCTAGCTTCTCCACATTTTCAACCCTGACAGGCGAACTTTTGGGGAAAACTATATTTTTTGTCCTATAGTTCCCCTTCTGCCATGAGCAGGTAGAGGACTCTGCTCCTTACTTCAGTGGAGATGTGGGGCAGGGCAGGAAGTGGTAGTAATCTCTAGGCACCTCTTCCTGGCTTTTATTTCCAAAATTGTGTGTTTATTGAGAAGAAATGGGGGGATTTGAAGGAAGGAGCGAGAAAGACAGAAGGACCTGCCTTCGACCCACAGGAAACTGGGGAGAGAGGGGTCTGGGATTCCCAGTAAGAGAGAAGACCAGTGTCCTGCACTTTGGAAGAGCCAAGAGCATGGCAGGAGCTCAGAGGGAAGCATGGCATGGTGCCCAGGGACGCTGACTCCTGGGCCTGGGCCCCAGGCTTGCCAAAGACTCTCCAGCTCTAAGCAGGGGAGGGACTGGCAGAGCAGGCAGACATGAAGGCATGATATAGACCAGGACAACAGATGCCTGCTAGCTGATTCCTGGCAGAGGGGAGGTGGGGGAGGAACCTCACCCCAAGAATGACCCAGAACCTTTGTCCTACCCTGGAAAAGAATGACTGCCCAGTAGGAAGTAGGCTTTGAGGTAGAAATAAGTTTATTTAAGAAAAGCAAAGGATTACAGTATTTCTCTTACACTTGAGTTTGTGGCTGAGATTCAGGCCTGATGAACACTCAGTCTAACAGGTGTGAGTCTAGCTCTCTGCTCTCAAGGATCTTTTCTCTTAGAACCACTCCCCTCCTCCCTCCCCTACTGCTCCCTCTTAGTTTATTGATCTCCTCTGCTCCTCTCCTTTCAAAGGATCATGCTTCTCCTTGGGGGGAGTCTCTGGGTGGGTGATTGGTATTTTATCTCTATCTTTGCTGAATGGAGCCCATGCTGTGGGTCTGCAGGCAGAGCAGAAGGGGAAAGAAGCCCTCACCCTTGGCTGGACTCAAAGTAGCATGTCTCTATTAGCAATCAATGCTGTGTAACAAATTACCCCCAAACTCGGAGGCTTACAACATCAATTATTTCAGTTTGTATACATCAGGAATCTGAGTGTGCCTTAGCTGGGTCCTCTATAATCAAGGTGTCAGCCAGAGCTACAGACATCTCAAGACTCAGCTGGGAAGGTGTCTGCCCTCAAGCTCACTCATAATAAGGCTGTTGGCAAGATTCAGTTCCCCATGGGCTGATGGCCAGTGACCACCTTTAGTGGACGTCCTGCGACGCAGACCTCTCCATAGGGCAGCTCACAAGTGGTGGCTAATGTCATCAAAGCCTGCAAATGAGACAAACCATACAGAGTGGGCATGAGCAAGATGGAAGGCAGAGCCTTTTGTAATTTATCCTTGGAAGAGGCATTCCACCTTCCCAGCATGCTAGTGGTGAGAAGCAAGCCCAGCCTCGTGACTGAGAAATGCTTAGAAAGAGAGGAACTTCTATTCAGTTAACACCAAACCTACAAACAAACTTGGAATTTTTAAAACTCATCCAGTTCACCTTAACCTGAAGATATTATCTAGTTAGAGAGCATTATCAAATCCCCCTCAACTCCCATATGTGTTCTTAAGCTACACTATGAAATTTGATTTTCCCATCACTCCCTGCTATAAGGCCAGCTGTAAGCCATGCGGTGAAATGGTAAGTGTGTCTTTGGTAATCTGGCCACCACTTTTTGCACTTAAGCAGGCCTCTCTCTTCCACTCACCGCCTCTGGGTCCCCTCCATCCCTCCCCTCTCCTTCTGAAACTCTTCTCTGAGGGAGGCCCTGAGGGGGCACTGGGGCTGACCTGACACCAAGTCAGGACCCTCGTTGGCCCTCAGGCCCTCACCCGCTGGTCTGTAAACAGAAGAGGAAGCTTCCTGAAGGTGGCCATCCTCCTGGTCTGACAGTTCTTCCACCCTGTATTTCCTCCCTCTGCGGCCCTTCTGATTCCATACCTGAGCTCTTTGTCCTGCCCACAGCTTCCACAGGTTTTGGACAGTTTACCTTGACCCCCCATTTCAGGAGGATCCAGGCAAGGAATCAGCACACACTCTATATATTTTGTGGAGAGAGGAATTTCGTGCAGTGATCTGATGGCGAAGTTATGGGTGGTGGGGGGAGCATGGGAAAAAGGGGATGGCCCAGGACATCAGGATACTGGACCCCACGTGCCTGGCTGCCAGACAGTTGGACCACCGATGGGGCTGCTGGCAAGGGAGCCCACATTCCTGCAGCTGCTGCTGCCACCAGAGCCTTCGCCCTCCGCCCCGCCAACTGGCAGGAGACCTTTGCTTTCAGGGCCCTTTGGTTCCGCTGGGGTCTCTTAGAGGCGAACTCCCACCAGAGGTAACTGGCAGAAGAGTCTGGACCCTGCCCTCCCCCACATCACCACTGCCCCCAGCTCTGCCAGGCCAGGGGTTCAAGGAAGGGCAGGACTGGAGCTGGAGGCCCTCCCACAAGCCGTGCTGCACCGCTTCCGATATAGGACCTACCATCTGGTCCCTGGCCTTTTGCCGGGGCGACTAGGACAGCAGTCAGGCAGCCTGTCACCTGCAGAAGGTTTAAATGTTAACAGAAGCCTGAGGAACAGACAGGATGAGAAGCCACACCTACACAGGTGAGGGAAGGCTCTGGGCCCATGGGCGCCCTGCATGTTGAAAAGGCCGGCCTTACTTGGAGACTTGTCATCTGTGGGGGCCTATAGCCAGGAAAACTGATGCTTTAGTTTTGTTTCCTTAGCAGACATTCACTGTGGCTTCCTTACATTTTTTCAATTTTGAGTCATTCTATATTTCCTAGGAGATATGGTAGAAATAGTTGAGTCTGGAGTTACATAAAATAGGAAATTGCATTTCACAGCATTTTATTATCTCTGGTTACCATTTGCTCCTGGTGTGCTTCTAAGTCAAATGTCTGCCTTTGAACAAGTGGCAAATTTAACAGTGATCCAGAGATATTTATTGAAAGCCTGCTACTGGCCTGACGCGGAATAAAGAATTAAGGAAAAAAGAATTAGAAAAGAAAGGGAGGGGCGCCTGGGTGGCTCAGTGGGTTAAGCCGCTGCCTTCGGCTCAGGTCATGAACCCAGGGTCCTGGGATCGAGCCCCACATCAGGCTCTCTGCTCAGCAGGGATCCTGCTTCCCCCTCTCTCTTTTTGCCTGCCTCTCTGTCTACTTGTGATCTCTGTCAAATAAATAAATAAAATTAAAAAAAAAAAAAAGAAAAGAAAAGAAAGGGAAAGAAAGAGGGGAAAAAACCGACCTCATTTTTAGATCCGTTACAGTTTTGTTAAAAAGTGAGGCTTATGTACCTGCAACCGCAGAAAACAAAGAGATGGCGGGGTGGGGGGCGGGGAAGAAAAGAAAACAAATAGAGGGGATAGATTCTATAGTGTGAAAGTCTGTGGTCCACACTCTGAGGGTTCCAGTTCAGGGAAGTTTCTCTCTACAGAAAGGATGGTATTTGGGAGGCGAGGCAGAGGAACAGGAAAGAGCGAAGAGAGCCTTGAAAGCGAAGGGAAGAAGGCACAGCCACGTGTGGTGGGTGGGCGGTGAGACTGCTTAGGTGCAGCGGAAAATACAAGTCATAGGACCGAGGATCTTGAACATCAGTTTGAGGAAATTGAACTTGATTCTAGAGTAGCCAAAATGTGGCCATGAAAACAATAATGATTATAAATCACGTCGTCGTCATTCTGACTTTATAGAACAGAACATATAAGCAGCCTAAAAGATGTAATATTGCAATAAGTGTGACTCTGAAGTAGTAAATCTAGTTTGATAAGCCTAGTAATTTTATCTTTATAAAACACTGACTCATGAGGTATTAGATTAAAAAAATACTTTATTATCTTACATCTCAATTTTTTTTTTAACGGCTTTATTTATTTGACACACAGAGAGAGAGACAGTGAGAGAGAGAACACAAGCAGGGGGAGGGGGAGAGGGAGAAGCAGGCTTCCCGCTGAGCAGGACCCTGGGATCATGACCTGAGCAGAAGGCAGAGGCTTAACGACTGAGCCGCCCACACACTCCTTTCTCTATGTGTTTTTTCCTCCTAAAATATAAAGTATAAATCTGATCCATTTGATCCCTGAGTTTGGAAATGAGTTTAGATGGAGAGGCAGGCTATGATATCTAAATCGTTTTAATTCCCGTGTTCCTGGGTTAGAAAAGCAAAGAATTTGAGCCCAAAACTAAAGATAATCCTATTCAGTCCCTGAATTTGCAGTGTTAGGAGATCAAGGGAGATCTGGACCAGATTTTCCAGTGCTCCCTCTCCCATCTCCACCCCTACTCTCCTCCTGGCTCCATTGGCCTGATCCAAGCTGCCTGAGTAAACACCCAAGGCCCCAATCCAGGTCAGCATCTCCTACCACCTGCCCTTGCATAAGGAAGCTGGTAATGAAAACTTGAAGCCCTCCTCCCACCCTCATTCTGGTGTTTAACTTTGAGAATGGCTACCCTAGTGGCCAGCCTCTCCAGTACACCATGCAGACAAGATGCCGCTGGAAGGCTGACCTTGGGAGGCAAGTTGCCATGGCTACACTTTTTTTTTTTTTTTTTTTCTGATAGAGGAGAGAGATGAAATGAAGAGGTTGGCTTCAGCCACATTGCAAAGGAGTTTGTGGCTGGACTAAGGACATTGATCTTTGCTTTACAGGCAATGTAAGATGTTGGTTAACAAAAGTTTTCAAGTAGTGGGGAAAATGACCAGTTCTCAGTTTTATAAAGGCAATGCTTGCCTTTTAGTATTTGGGTAACTATCACAGGATATATGATGATAATAATGCAAAAACAGCGAGTTTAGGAAATTAAAAAAAAAAAAATCACCATAAGTTAAAACCTCATTGTATGTGCCCAGCTCAGGGCTGAACTGGAGCAAGGTACTGTACTTCTTCAGTACAGTACACCATTCTTTGCCAAGTGGAGGGACACAGTACAGAAGGTACTTCAAGGTACTGTACTGTACTTCAGTACAGTACACCATTCTTTGCCAGGTGGAGGGACACAGTACAGAAATTGCAAGCCTGGGCTCCTGGCTTTCCCCTCAGCACACAGCTTCCTTCCTACTTGGATACAGGGAAAATCTATTAAGGTGAAGGTCAAGAACAACTGGAAAGGGAAGAACATAAGAAGAGATCACTGAAAGAGAATATGAGAAGTTCATTGGTTAGGATTAAGTTTGACTTCGAATAAGAATTCCAAAATAACAATGACATCAACAGACAGAAGGGTTTTGGTTTGTTTTTTCTTCCTTATGCTCATGTCTGAAGGTAAGCAGTTCAGGCCTGCAGTGGTGACTCCATTCCTCAAAGTGCTGGGGTTCCAGCCTACTTCCAGATCACTGTTCTACCATCCCTAGGAAGTGGTCATATCTTCATGGTCCATAAAGGATGCTAGAACTCCAGCCATCTCCTAGGCACAGGGAAGGTAGAGCGCCAAGGTGGGGTGAAGAACACCTGCTAGGTATTTTCAAGGAAAAAAAACAAACTTTCTGGAAGCTGGTCCTGCTCTTTTGCTTATAGGTCATTGTTCAGGACTTAATAACATTGTCCCATTAGGTGCAAGACAGGTTGGGAAGTTTTGGACGGGTGATGAAGTGTGTTTGCTGGGAGAGGATGGTGGGTCTCTCTGAGTCCCAGCTAACCACTTTACCTTTTTTTTTTTTCATGATTGACAAAGTTTAATACATAAAAATTAAAACTTTTGTACCACAAAGTAAATAAAACAAAAATAACCAAAGGATAAACATCCCACTGGAAAGATTATTCATTGCTCATATAATGACATAACAGAATAGATGCATACAGCAAAAGTTAAAAAAAAGGAAAAAAGAAAAATTAATCAAGTACAAATAACCACAGAACATTTCAGAAGGTGTTAAAACTCACTCTTGATCAAATAAATTGATAATATGTAAGATTGACAAGCAAAGACTGAAATGATCTACAACCCAATGTTAGTGAAATTGTGACTATATGCCTTCCTAAATGTGGTTGGTATAAGTATAAATTTATTGACTTTACCTTTTTTAAAAAAAAATTTTGTGTCCCGGGGCGCCTGGGTGGCTCAGTGGGTTAAGCCGCTGCCTTCGGCTCAGGTCGTGATCTCAGGGTCCTGGGATCGAGTCCCGCGTCGGGGTCTCTGCTCAGCAGGGAGCCTGCTTCCCTCTCTCTCTCTGCCTGCCTCTCCATCTACTTGTGATCTCTCTCTGTCAAATAAATAAATAAAATCTTTAAAAAAAAAAATTTTGTGTCCCTATTCCCTTTGTCCACTGCCTTATCGTATCCAAAACCTACACTGTAGCAATACTCCACAACCCACTCCTTCCATTGTTGTCTGCAGCTCCAAGGAAGCCTTGCTGGTCTTCATTTACTGCCAGGGGCTAAAGTTCAGAGGGTTCCTCCTTACTGACAGCCCAGGCCAGGGCTATGCAGAAGTTTTTAGCATAAGCCCTTTATGCCCTTGAGCCGGGATCGGCAAACATTTTCTGTAAAGAATCAGATAGGAAATATTTTGGGCTTTGTCGGCCATATAGTCTCTATTATAACTATACAACCCAGCATTGTAGAGTGAAAGCAACCACAGGCCACGTGTAAATGAATGAGCATGGAGTATTTCGATAAGACTTTATTTTTGGACACTGAAATTTTTTTTTTTTTTAAGAAAGATTTATATTTTTATTTGAGAGAGAGAGATAGAGAGCAGGGGGAGGGGCAGAAGACGAGGGAGAGGGAGAATCTCAAGCAGACTCCCCACTGAGCATGGAGCCTGACATGAGGCTCAGTCCCGGGACCCTGAGATCATGACCTGAGAGAAAACCAAGAGTTAGCCGCTCAGCTGACTGAGCCACCCAGGCACCCAACACCAAAATTTAAATTACATAACTTTGTCACATGTCATGAAACACTATTATTCTTTTGATTGGTTTTCAACCATTTAAAAATGTGAAAACTGGGGCGCCTGGGTGGCTCAGTGGGTTAGGTCTCTGCCTTTGGCTCAGGTCATGATCTCAGGGTCCTGGCATCAAGCCCCGTATCAGGCTCTCTGCTCAGCAGGGAGCCTGCTTCCTCCTCTCTCTCTGCCTGCCTCTCTGCCTACTTGTGATCTCCCTCTGTCAAATAAATAAATAAAATCTTTAAAAAAAAATGTGAAAACTGCTCGTATCTCACAGGCCATACAAAAACGTGAGGGGTCCAAACTGCCCCACAGACTATGGCTTATCAACCTCTGCCTTAAAAGATGAAGATGTGGGCTAGTCACAAATGACTACAGGCGTCCTAGGTAAGTGGTATTACTTACAACTAGGCTGGCACTGAGCTAAGCCCTGTACATAATCCTTACAGTAGCCCCACAAGCAGCCTGCATTATGAATCTGACTTTGTAGGAGAAAACTGAGGCCCAGAGAGGCTAACTAGCTTGCCCAAGCTCACACAGCTAGCCAGAGCTGCAGGCGCACTCAGAGGCTGGTCAATCCACGGCACTGTGTGTAACTGACAAGGCCGAAGTCCCTGCAAGGGTTGATGGGAAAGGATGGAGAGTAAAGGCAGGGATCATCCTGCAGGGTTGTTCCTTGGCCACATGCCACAAGGGGACACAGGCAGGTGCCTGCCAGGCAGACTCTCGTAGGTAAAACCAGACTCCACGATCAGACACCTGGGTTCAAATCCTTCCCCACCACCTTTCAGCTATGTGGACTTAAGCAAGGGACAGGACTTCCCTGAACCTTAGTTCTCTTGGCTGAAAAACAGACAGAGTGGCATTTCATTACCTGTTCCGTGGAGTTCTGGGAAGGCTGCATGTGACCTCCTTGGCCTGCCACAGGCACAGGGTCACCATATGGTCAACCCACAGGTACAGGCAGTTTACTGTGGGATGAAGCATAAGCAATTTCTCCACCAGGAGGAGGCAGGAGCTCAGGAGCTTTAGAGATGGCATTGCAATTTCAGGAAGTATTCAAATTCCAGGGAACACATGCTTTGGCTTGAGCTGGCCGGGAGGAGAAGGCCAGGACGACTGAGCAAGCTTTCTTGTGTTCCGTCCCCATCGTGTGCCCTCTGAGGCGGGTCAGAAGGCTGGAGAGGAGCAGAGAAAGACCCTCCCAGGGGGACTGCCTGTGTGGGGGAGGAAAAAATACATAGTTTTGAAGACTTAGAGATATGGATAAAGCAGGATTTCTCACCTCCTGTTTCCAGCCCAGCTCAGCCTCAATCCCAAAGACCCAGGAAATGAAAGCCCCTGACCATAGCTGGCAGGACCCTAGGAGCTCCCACTCCACCAGCTGGGGGCTGGAGAATTACTTGATAAAGGATTTGTTGCATGAAGGCAGTATTTTAGGAGAGATTTGCACACATTTCTTTGTTCATTCCTTACAATAACCCCCCACGGAGGTTCTATCAGCCCTAATATAAGAGGAGAAAGCTAGAGCCCAGAATGGTTAAAGAACTCTCCCAAAGTCACTCAGCGAAGTCAGGCTCATAGCCCTGGCCTCCCACCCAGAGCCCACATTCTCCCCCTCTTATAGGTCATTGGTTTGAGCTTGTCATACAAGAGAACCCCCTGGGTACCTTGTTAAAAAAAATATAGATACCCATTCCCCTTCTCCAAGATTTTGATTCAGTAGGTGTGGGGAGCATCCCAGATACATGCACGTTCACCAGATACCCCTGGGTGATTCTGGTGTGTGCCAAAGAAAACAATGGGGGATCTTGGGGGAAGACCCTAAAATTGTACTGCTGATGAGAGCCGGCTGCAGAGGCTTACTCCGTGAGCGGCCTTCAGGAGAAGAAAAAACAGATGTTGACTTTGTTTTTAAATAGCTAAACCTCAATTAAATTCCACAAAACGGAGAGTACAAGTGTTTCTAACAGAAAGGAAACCTGATAGAAACAGACTGATGCACCAGAGCAGGGAACAAGGAGGCCAAGAGGACAGCTGTTGGGCAGGAAGAGGTACTGTTCCTTCCCTGCTGTGGGTGCCCTGAAGCTCTGACCAGTCAACTGTCCACTCTGCAGGGGAGACGGGGGGGTGTGGGGTGAGGGGATGAAAGGGGCCAGGGAAGGTGGCACGCTCTCCCCCCTCCCCCGCAATGCTGTGAGGACTTGGGGTTTCTCTACTCCCGCCCATATGGTCACAGACGTGCTTACTAGTTAATGCAGGACTGGAACTCTGAGGGTCACCGAGGATTCTGAGCCATGGATTGTGGGTCACTGGACTCCATTTGATTCCTTGGCTTCCTCAGAAATAGCCCCTTGCCCCTACGGACTATGCCCCAGGTCTAGGCGGAGAGAATTCTCTTTTGTTCCAACCTACCTGCCTCATTTCTTAGCATCAGCCTTGACCTCTATTTACCTTAGATGTGCTTAGAGATGTTTTTAGAAAAAACATTTTAAAAAGGTAGCACCATAAAGAACATCAGCTTCCCTCCGAGGAAGATTCGAGGTACTTGGCTTTATAAAGATGTCTGTGACAAATCGCTGGCGTTTCTTGCCTAGTGAAGCCAGCTTTCAGGGTATCTTCATTTCAGGGTGTCACTGATTTCCTGAAAAAGCTGCCACTCTGTGTGGCATCTAGGTGGGAATGGTGCAGAGGGCTGGGGCAGTCCTAATATTCTTGAGAATGTGAGAATGGATGAGTGTGGGTGCAGAAATGGGGTGGTGGCTGAGGGTTACCAAAGGAGGGATGCTCTGGGGTAAAGGTCCTTTTGGCTGGTTTCAGGAGTGGGGCCAGAGCTGCCTCGGGGAAATGGGAAACGTTGAGAATAGAGACACAGGTGATGGCATTCTGGGGTAAGGAGGAGGACTCCTGAGGGTGAGAAGTAATGGCAAGACTTAGGACTGGCTGGCCCAGCTCTGAAGGAGCTTTGCTTGCTTCTCCCAAAAGACAGACCAGGGAGGGCAGTGGTTGTTGTCTGCTTACAGTGGAGGACCAGGTGCTGCCCCCCTCTCCTGCCTCCTCCCTGGGAGCCCAGGATCCTCTTCTCTTTGGGACGAAGCAAGAAGGCATTCAGATACGCACCAGGGAAGAGGGACAGAGACACAAATGGGAAAGCATGGAGGAAGAAAAGCTGTACGAGCAGAAGAGGGGAGGGGAGTTCAAAGAAAGGGAGAGGCAAACAGGTACAGAGAAAGAAAAAGAGAGGAGGCTAGTCAAGGTCAGAGGCCCAGAGAAACCAGGGATCACAATGTGACCTCGAAGTCAGTGTGGCCTGGCCCTGGGCTCTCTGACCTCGCAGGGGGCTTCCTCCGGTCCCAGAGGTGTGAGGTGAGCCTGCAGTGAGGCAGTCTTCCACAGAAGGTGGGGAGATGAGGGAAGACCTTAGGAATGTAAGAAAGGGAAGGCCAGGAGAAGGAGCCTCAGGGACAATGGAGAAGGGGCTGGGGAAATCCATCCTCTCTCACGGTGGGGTGGGGGCTGGGGGACTCAGGTACAATTGGGATGACAGCACCTACCTCTAAGGGTACCCGGAAGACATGGGACAAAGCCCCTGCGGTAATTCCCTCCGCAGCGCAGCGGTGCCCAGGGGCTGTTCTGGGGAATGGTGCTGAGCAACTCTAGTGGGGGAGGGGGCAGGGCAAGGGGGAATCTAGGGACTGCAAGGCGGAGTCCATCCCAGAGTCATTTATAGGGTGCAGTCCTTGCAACTTGCTTGACAAGCCGCAGAGGGAAGGGGAAGAACCCAAGTCTGTTCCGGGCTGCTATTTTGAGCGACTGGTGGATGATCATGCCATCAACTAACAGGCAATAAAGGCAATGAGGATTTTGCCTGAGAAATCGGTTATGTTTTGTACTACCGATGTTTATATCTGCCTGGAAAACTATGACTGGGCGATAAACATGAAATTGTGCTCAAATTCACTATTAACGGAAGGCTAGAAGTTAAAACAAGATCATTTGCTTATCAAACTGATGGAGATACTAGATTGAAAATACCCACAGTTGGCAAGGACATCGGTCAACAGGTGCTCTCATCCATCACTGATGGGGGTATAATTTGTACAGTCATTTTTGCGGGCAATTTGGAAAGAGTTATTAAAATGTTTAATGTGCTTTCTGTCTGACCCCATCATCTAAACCATGTCAAAGAATTTATTCAACATCTTGCAAAAATAAAAACATCAGGCTATGCACTAGAGCATTGTCTGTATTCACAGGGACACCCCATTTGCTCCATTTTCCAACTATGTGATTTGGGGCAAATTACTTACAGTGCCTGTGCACATTTCCTGGCTTGTAAAAGTGGCAATACTAGCACCTGGGTTATTAGTTTGATAAGAGGATTAAATGAGCTAACCCAAGGCCAAGCAGGAGTTGTGGTCAGTGCCCAGCTAAGGGTACCAAGTGCATTCCTACTGACAGTGAGGCTTCTGATGGCACGTGAGTGGAAGGTCTCCTGGCATTGAATGGAGGAACTGGGCATCGGGAGAACCCTGCTAGGAGAAGCTGAAAGTCTAGAGCAGATAGGAAAGAAGATGAGTCTATTCCTGAAATGTACACTTTCAATCACATAAGGAAAGGAAGCAGGAGGCTCAGAGATGATCTGGAAAGACACGTAGCAATGTTTGGTGGGGGAGGAAAAGGGGTCTGAGGTCTCTTAGTTCCATGCTTGGGGGAATAGGTAAACCAACGAGATCCAAGATTCCTGCTGAAAATTTAGAAGCCTGGCCCCAGCCATTGAGTCTCAGAGCAGATTCTCTGGTGCCCCCTTGCTGCAGAAGTGTTACGGGGTTTCCAGAACAGGCAGGGCCAGGGAGTGAGAGCAGCAGAGGACAGGAGTGGAACCTTCCCATCTTGCTTGGCACGGGGTGCTGGGAATGTGGTTGAGTAGTTCTAGGATGACTCAGCCATGGGCAGAACCTCATCCCCGAAGTGGGACCCAGTGCCATGCACGTGCTGCTGTTGTCAGCAGGTGTGACTCGCCGGTTAATTCACTGTCTGCCCTTGCATTAGGTACAGATCTTTTGCATCCTGTCTGCCTGCTTTCAGTGCTGTCATTGGTCATGAGCTCAGAACTTAAAGGATGTCCTGGGCCAAAGAACCTCTTCTTTCCAGGCCCAACCAGGCATCCATGCGGTGGGGCATCTAGAACGGAGTTTAAGAGGTAAGCAGACACCTTCCAATGTACTTTGTGTGTCCAGAAAGAGCTCTTGAAATCCCACCCTTTGAGATGCTATGTGTGGGGATTCCAAAGTATCCCTGACAAGTACATTAAGTAATTATTTATTAATTCACATCTGTCTGCAAATGCATTTAATCCCATTATTTTCTCCTTTGAGCTGTTTTGAAAGACAGGGAGGGACTTGGCGGGATGGATGGAGAAGAAGGAAATTTTAGAACTTGGGCCTGTCAGCGAGGGAAGACGGGTTTTAGCTTGAGGACGAGGTAGGGGTTTCCTGACTGACCGTTGAAGTCTATGGGGCCACCAAAAGGGAGGAGAGAGTCTCGGGGGTCAACCTGGCCTCCTCTACAGGGTGGTCTAAGGCTGACAGAATGCAGAGATCACGGGGCCTGGTGTTGGGGATCTGCATTCCTGTCTCAACTTTGCAACTTAATAGCTCCGCTAGCCGAGCTCCAGTCCCTGACCCTTGCTTCTCAGAGCCATAAAGGATGGTCAGTCATGCCTGCCCCAGCCTGTTGGTGTGAGGGTGGCTGTGCTTTGGAGAATATGCCCACTGTCACAATAGAGTACCTAAGACAGCTCACTGTAGTATTATTGCTGTTGGAAATGTCCCGAGGGGACTGGCTTCAGCTCAGTCAGGAGGGAGCTCGTCCTAGACAGCCGAGGTGACAGGCCAGCCCCACAGCCCCGGGAGCCCCCGCAGCTCTCAGAGTCTCTCAGAGCCACACACAGAAGCACTTAAAATGCCCCATTCATCTTTGTCGAGACCAAAACCTTAAAGAGAGCACGTTCAGCTGATAACAAGTTTCTTTCAGGGAGTTTCAAATGAACAATTCAGGGCCTGCCAATGCTGGGATAAGATGGACAAAGAAGGCCGGGCTCCTGCTTCTGGCCTGGGGAACAGAGCTGCCCATGCAAGGGGCTGGGGCCCCAGGGAACAGGCTAGTGGGAGAGGTTTTTAACTGCTTTCTCTTAGGCCTGTCCGGAGAGCCCTGATCTGTCCAAGAGCAGGCTCACAGGCCAGCCAGTCACACACGGGACACACGCAGAGCGCAGCACGTGTCCACTGGATATGGACAGGCTGTGGTGGGTATAATAAAGGAAACACGAAGGACTGACCCTGCCCATGAGGGAGGGAGGAAAGCCTCGGACACCCGGCAGGGTCGATGCCCAACAGCATTTCAGAAGCACCGTGGTGGTGAGAGCAAATAGAACCCTCTGCTGACATCCCACAGGGTTCCAGTTCCTGTTCTACTCCCCTTCACTTTTCTCAGTCTCGGCTGCTATACCTGTGAACATAGAGATGAGATTAGCCGTGCTCTCTGACCTGCTGTCATGCGCGGAGTTCTTATCTTATGGAGCACTGTATAAGTAGCACATCATAATTAATGATACCCCTGTTAGTATTAGTGATACATTGTTAATGATTCAGGTGTGGGAGGGAGCATCTCTGAGGGGATGGAGTTTGCCTAGCCATTCCATCATCGGGAAGACTACGGATAAGCATCTCTGGAGAATTTCTGGTTGAATTTCTTGGTTTTACTTCAACATCCCAAGAATCACAGAACTCAGAGCTGGAAAAGGATGGATTAACCAGCTCATTCAAGCGCCTTATTTTAGAGACGAACTAAGATGCAGAGACGCCATCTGATTTCTCTTTGCTTTGTGCAAGGCTCCTGGCACAGACGAGGTAATCTGTAAGTACTTGTGAGACGGAGCTGAATTCATTCCCCTGCCCAGAATACGGTCAGTGCAAGGCAGGGACCTTACTTCGCTTCATTGTGAGATGGAAGGAGAAAAACCAAGAACCTAGGATTAAAGTATGAGGGGCTTTCCAGCAGTCCTCAGGTGTCTGAAACATTTAAGGTGCCTTTTAGATAACATAGTTCAATTGCATTATTCTATAAGTGAAATAATATATGTATAGGTGTGTGTGTGTATGAAGTGTGTCTGTGCGCATGTGTGTGTGTGTGTGTGTGTGTGTGTGTGTGTACGTATTTGGGCAATGCGTTAGCAGTAAGGAAAGAGTAAAGCAGTCCTAACTCTTGCCGGCCATGCACACTAACTGTGACTTTTCAGCTATTTTGGTTTAAAAGCACAGTATTTCTTTCTCTTGCTCTTGAAAAAAAAAAAAAATCCCTCACTTGAAAGTTAAATAATTTCTTACCGAAATCCCTCACTTGAAAGTTAAATAATTTGTTACCGAAATATGATATATACATGTATTATGTATGTGTGCATGTATATATCTATCCCATAGAATTTGCATTTTTAATGGTTAAAGACTGGGCTCACTAGTTGCAAAATTAACATGAGTTTTATTGCAGTATCTCAACATCCGCTTGTCAAGCTGCACTCTCCAATGACCTAGTTACATTTTGATCCCTGGATAGGGATAGTAGGCTGCCCTGGGGAAGATTCTGTATTAGAGATTATTTAGGAGGATAGGGGCACCTGGGTGGCTCAGTCGGTTAGGTGTCTGCCTTCTGCTCAAGTCACGATCTCAGGGTCCTGGGATGGAGCCCGCATTAGGGAGCCTGCTTCTCCCTCTCCCTGACCCCTGCTCATTGGGGTCAGGGCAGACAGGGAGCATGTACACTAGAGTTATTTTATAAATACATATGCAAGTCTTGTTATTTGGCAAAACATTTCTAAGTGCTTGTGAATATTAACTTATTTAATCTTCACAACCACCCTATGATTTATTAGTATTATCCCTATTTTATAGATGAGTCTAAATAATTTGTCCAAACTCTGTAACACTTTAGGAACTCTTGGACAAGTCCTTTGCCAAGATCCACCACTCTGAAGCAAAATGAAATGTACCCAATGGCTCTGCTGGTGGGTGCTCTTAACTTTTAGGGGTCATACATCCCTTTCGGAATCTGATGACAGCTATGGACTCCTTCTTCGGAAAATAAACATGTGTTGATAAATTAATCTGCATCTCAAAGCCACCCATGGAATCCAGGTTAAAAACCCTTAACAGAGAGGCACCTGGGTGGCTCAGTTGGTTAAGCGTCTGGCTCCTGATTTCAGCTCACATCATGATCTCAGGACGGTGAGATTGAATCCTACCTGGGGCTCTGTGTTCAGCAGGGAATCTGCTTGAGATTCTCTTCCTACCTCTCTCACTGCCCCTTCCCCCACTCGTGTGTGCTCTCTCTCTCTTTCAAATAAATAAATCTTAAAAACAAAACAAAACCCTTAATATTGTAGAGGAATGCATCAGCACTTTCTTTGGCAACTTCTTTCCCATGGCAGCCCCAAACCATAGAGACAGATGTTCTGGAATCTACTCTCTGCTTTTGGTGCCACATGTCCCTTCTTTTTCAATGACTCTAGATTAGAAATCATCTAGGCAAAGTGATAATCAAGTGGTTATTTATGGAGGGTGGGATTCTTGGGTACTTTCACATTCTGCATGATGTATTTCTGCAATGTTTAAATATTTCCCTAGAAACATGTATCACTAGTATAATCAGAAATTGTATGAAATAATTTTAAAGAAAATAATCAAAATTTTTCATCATAGTCATAATAAAAATGTGCAGAATTATGTACACACAAGGATATTAATCACTGGACTGCCTACAGTCGTCCCAAAGGAGACACTAAATAAACTATGGGGTTCCTTCAATGTATTGCTATGTGGCTTCCAAAAAAACCCCCTGCAAGTTAGCTTTAAATGTACTCTACGAGCTTCAAGATCTACCATCGAGAGAATAAAACAAGATGTAGAATGGTGTACAGTGCACTACAATTTCATAGAAGCAAGAAACAGGAATATTGGATAATGCATCTAATATCTCCAGAAGGATCAGAAAAACCAGGTGATACACTACTGTTCAACATAGTGCTAGAAGTCCTAGCCTCAGTAATCATACAACAAAAAGAAACAGAAGGCATTTATATTGACAAAGAAGAAGTCAAACTCTCACTCTTCGCAGATGACATGATACTTTATGTGGAAAACCCAAAAGACTCCATCCCAAAATTTCTAGAGCTCATAAGCAGTTCAACACCATGGAAGGATACAAAATCAATGCACAGAAATCAGTTGCATTTCTATACACTAACAATGTGACTGAAGAAAGAGATATGAGGGAATTGATCCCATTTATAACTGCACCAAAAACCATAAGATACCTAGGAATAAGCCTAACCAAAGAGGCAAAGGGTCTGTGCTCTAAAAACTACAGAACACTTATGAAAGAAATTGAGGGAGGCACAGAGAGATGGGAAAGAATAAACACTGGTAAAATGTCTATGCTACCCAGAGCAATCTACACATTCAATGAAATCCCTTTCAAAATACCATCAGCATTTTTCACAGAGCTGGAACAAATAATCCTAAAATTTGTATGGAACCACAAAAGACCCCGAATAGCCAGGGGAATGTTGAAAAAGAAAACCAAAGCCAGGGGCATCACAATTCCGGACTTCAAGCTCTATTACAAAGCTGTAATCATCAAGACAGTATGGTACTGGCACAAAAACAGACACATAGATCAATGGAACAGAATAGAGAGCCCAGAAACAGACCCTCAACTCTATGGTCAACTAATCTTCAACAAAGCAGGAAAGAAGATCCAATGGAAAAAAGACAGTGTCTTCAATAAATGGTGCTGGGAAAACTGGACAGCCACATGCAGAAGAATGCAACTGGACCTTCTCTTACATCAGACACAGAGATAAACTCAAAATGGATGAAAGACCTGTGTGAGACAGGAGTTCATCAAAATCCTAGAGGAGAATACAGGCAGCAACCTCTGACCTCAGCCACAGCAACCTCTTGCAAGACACGCCTCCAAAGGCAAGCGAAACAAAAGTGAAAAGAACTACTGTGATTTCACCAAGATAAAAAGCTTCTTCACAACAAAGGAAACAGTCAACAAAACTAAAAGGCAACCTACAAAATGGGAGAAGATATTTGCAAATGACATATCAGATAAAAGGCTGATATCCAAGATCTATAAAGAACTTCTCAAACTCAACACCCCAAAAATAAATAATCCAGTCAAGAAATGGGCAGAACGTACAAACAGACATTTCTCCAAAAAAGACATACAAATGGCCAGCAGATGCATGAAAAAATGCTCCACATCACTTGTCATTCAGGGAAAAACAAATCAAAACCTCAAAGAGATACCACCTTATACCAGTTAGAATGGCTAAAATTAACAAGACAGGAAACAACAGATGTTGGCAAGGATGTGGAGAAAGGGGAACCCTCTTACATTGTTGGTAGGACTGCAAGCTGGTGCAGCCACTCTGGAAAACAGTACAGAGATGCCTCAAGAAGTTAAAAATAGAACTACCTTACAATCCAGCAATTATACTACTGGGTATTTACCCCAAAGATACAGATGTTATAAGACTTGTTAAATACCTAAGAACTGGGCCTTCATAATTTCTTCAAGCTGTTCATTAAACCTTTACATACTGGTCACTGTTGGAAATTTCAACCCCAAGTGTTCATATTGAGTGAAAAGGAATCTCTGTGGCTTCTATCCACAGGATTTAATTCTACCCTTAGCAACACAGAATGGAACTAATTCCTCTGTATGATGATTTTCCAAATAGTTGAGTACCTACACTCTTCTTTTTACCTAACTACAATTTTTTAGGGTTTTTTAGCCATTCCTGGCTATGACTTCCTTAAAGGAAGGGATGGTTTCATATTCATCTCTGTACCTCTAGCCCTCAGCTCAGCTATGTTATTTTATTTTATTTTTTTAAAACTTTATTTACTTATTTGACAGATAGAGATGGCAAGTAGGCAGAGAGACAGGCGGGGGGGGGGGGGGGGAGCAGGCTCCCTGCTGAGCAAGGAGCCTGACGTGGGGCTCGATCCCAGGACCCTGAGATCATGACCTGAGCTGAAGGCAGAGGTTTAACCCACTGAGCACCCAGGCGCCCCTTAGCTATGTTATTTTAACAGGTGAATTTTTTAATGTGGTGTTGCTTACATTACTCACTTCTGAACGTGTTTCACTTTGCCTACGTTTCTCTTATAGTACTGACCAAAATTCTGAGCAAATATTGCAGCTTTGGTCTTCCTAGTGCACCTCCTTTCTTTCATTGTTTATTCCTCTACTAATGCCAACTGAGATCCCATAAGTTTTGGTGGCAGCCATTGATGGCACTAATGGGTCCTGTTTATGCGAGTTTCTTTCTTTCCTTCCCTGCAGAGCTCTTGTCTGTACTTTAGAACATTGTTATGTGTATAATCTTATGTATTAAAACACTGCACTCAACTGCTAATGTTAAAATGTTGGTAGGTTTCTCAGACTTTCCAAAGCCAGCCCAGCAGCTTGGTAAATCACTGTGAGTTCCACACCAAGAAGGATTGTAAGGGCCTGCCCCTCCCAGAGGAACTGGCTTGTGGACCCTGGATGTAGGGGTGGGGCAGGCCGGGTGGAGACGTCCAATCGATGGGGTGCGTGTATATCCACAGGGGTGAATTGGGATTCAATTGGCTGCCTGTGTAGGGGCGGGGCTCAACCACCCCGTAAAGGTTGGTTTGCGAGGCTGTCAAGGAGCAGAAGAAGGAGAGCTGTCAGAGGAAGAAGAAGAAGGAAGAAGAAGAAGCAGAAGGGGAAGAGTTGGGGGAGCAGCAGCAGCAGAAGAGTCGGTGGGAGCAGCAGAGAGAAGAGTCGGCTGGAGCAGAAGAAGAGCTGTAACAGCTCTTGTAAGAGCTATAAGGGACGCCGGCAGCCCTGAGCCACCAGTGGTCCCGCCAGCAGCGGCCCCGAGCCGCCAGCGGTCCCCACGCCAGCAGCCCCGCCCACACACCTCGACCCTCGGCAGCAGTGCTGTGGGGAACGGCCTAGACGCCAGCAACCTCGCCGCAAACCCTGAGCTGCTGCCTCGCCGGAGCTGTGCATTTCGGGGAGCGGCTTCGTCTGGGAAGAGGCCGCCTTGGTGAGCAGCCCTGCGGGAGTAGCTTCATCAGGGAAGAGGCTTCCTCCAGAGTGGCCTCCCCAGAGCAGCCCTGTCCGGGGAGCAGCCCTATCCGGGGAGCAGCCTCGCCAGAGCAGCCTTGTCCGGGGAGCAGCCCTGTCAAGGGAGTGGCCTCAACTGGGGAGTGGCCTCTTCAGTGAGTGGCCTCATCCGGAGCGGTGGCCTACTCTGGGGAGCAGCCTTGTCAGAGTGGCGTCATGGGGAGCAGAGTCTGTGTCATCGGTGTTGTCCTCCTTGTCATCGTTGCTGTCATCATCACCTCTTCGTTGTTGGGAGCGGCCTTGTCCTGGGAGCGGCTTCCTCCAGAGTGGCCTCTTCTTGGGAGCGGCCCTGTCCGGGGAGCGACCTCACCAGCAGTGACCCTCTTGGGAGTGGCCTCTTCTTGGGAGCAGCTCCAACCGGGGAGCAGCCTCATCTGCGGAGCAGCCTCGTCCGGAGCGGCCTTCTTGGGAGTGACCTTGTCAGAATCGTCGTCGTCGTCTTTTCGTAAGAGACAGCCCTGACCGGTCAGTTTGATTTTTGATGCCTGCTGTGAAATAAAGCTTTGTTTGATTTTCGCTTTATATCAGTCTCGTTCCTTTGATCACAGACCCTAACAGGATGACACACTTAAAACTACATCCACTTGGGGAACCTGGGTGCCTCAGTCAGTTAAGCTCCCAAATCTTGATCTCAGCTCAAGTCTCCATCTCAGGGTCGTGAGTTCAAGCTCTGCATTGGGCTTTGCCCTGGTCGCAGATACTACTTAAAAAAATAAAACAGGGACGCCTGGGTGGCTCAGTTGGTTAAGCAGCTGCCTTCGGCTCAGGTCATGATCCCAGCGTCCTGGGATGGAGTCCCACATCGGGCTCCTTGCTTGGTGGGGAGCCTGCTTCTCCCTCTGCCTCTGCCTGCCATTCTGTCTGCCTGTGCTCGCTCGCTCTCCTCTCTCTCTGACAAATAAATAAAATCTTAAAAAAAAAATAATAAAAAAATAAAACAAAAAACCAGCAAACTTCCACGGGTGTGGCAAGTACTACCCGAGTTTGCCTCACAATGTTCCCCTCTATGTTATCTTTACCCAGTGAGTATTTTCAGAGGGGAAAGGAGTGTGTTTGAGTTGCAAGTGAGTATTTTTAAAAAGGCCAAACTCCTTAATCCGTAACTGTCACTAGATCCATTCTCCAGGGCTCTCATAATGCTGAATCTAAGCTCTTAGTGCTAGAGGCTCCTGGGTAAATGTGAGCATGGGCACATCATTGCTAATGTGCACAGTGCTTGGCAGAATGCCATAAGGCCAATACATCGAATGTAGCATCTCTGTCTTTTAGCCAAGAACAAGAGGAGAAACAGTCAATTTCCAACATCGTAATAATTCCTCTATGGGGAACATGTCCTGACCTGGTAAAGGGATGCATGCAATGATTTACTTTCTTTTTCCCATATTCAGCTTTCATGAGCTATATGACAAATGGGTAAAGGATCAGAGCACGCTGAGAACTAATGAACCAGAGGGAGAAATTCATTTAATGACTTAAGTGTGCTTTATCTAATGTGAAATGTAGGTCAATTCACTGTAAATTTATTCATGGGGATTATTTGTCCTTAGCCTGATTACATGGCATGTATTATAAGATTTTGGCCCTGTGTGAAAGAGAACAGACCCTGCTTGTCCCTCCTCCTCCCCCTCCATCCCTTCTCCATCCCTCCCCCTCCACTCCTACCCCTTCTCTACAGGTGGCAGGCATCCAGCCATATCCGTCAATGCTTGTCTCAGGAGAAAAGACTGCATTTCAAACTGTTCAAAAAATTGATTTGACTTTATTATGTTTTTTGAGACACTGGGAAAATCTAAAACCTGAACACCTACACAGAAATTCACATCTATTGCTGAGTTAGCAATCAGTACAAAGGTCAGGCAAGAAGAGGGGTATTTTAGCACTATGTGGGGTTGGCCATCTACATGTCACAGACAAATTCATCAAACATAGCAACCAGAGAACACATTTTGTGAAGTCTGGCTAGCAATGCTTTCTTAATTCTAGTTTTAGAAAGCTGAGATAGTAACCTTATGGGCTTACTGTCATCAACATCACCGTCATCATTATTTTATAAAATGAAAATTAGTAACTGAACAGGCCAGCTTGTGTTAATGTGCTAGTAGTTTCATTAGCTTCTTTGCCTCTTAGAATCAAAAAGAATGTTTAGTCCTTGGCCCTTAAAGACAGTCCAGTAAAGCTATTTGATTAAGGATTTGAACAAAAGCTTAAGACATTTACTTGTTCAAAATAGGTGTCCACAAGATCCACATTTTGAAAGGAAGAAATTTGTGGGGGCTTAGCTCACATTAATATAATTTGTGGTTTAACGCAGCAATGTGAAAATCCTATGGTTGTTTAAAAAAAAATCACTTTCCTGCCTTGGGAAAGAGAAAAATGGAATTTAAACTTCTTTTCCTATTTTAATTTAGGCCTAGGGTTAATTTGAGAAGGAAGATGTGGGGAAATACTAAGAGACATTAACTTGGCATTATGCACTTAGCAAGTAAAGCCAAACATTTCATACTTTTCCCCAAACCAATTTTGTGTCCAAGATACAGAGCGATGTGGCCTTTTTATGATTCTCTAAATTCCAATGAATTTTATAGAAAAGAATGTTACTTTTTGGTTTTTGTCCTTCTAGTAAAAGAACAAAACTGAACTGAGCTTAAATGAGCTCTCCTTGTCTCCCCTATTGAGCATTTGTATAAAGCCATGGAGAATCCTAGAAAAGTCTCCCAAGGTACTCCATAAGTACTCAATAAGTTCCATAAGTACTCCATAAGTTCCATAAAAAGATGACACTAAATCGCATTGTTCCTGGAAGACTTGGCCTTGGAGTATAAGGAATAGTAATGCCCTATATTTGTTTGAAACTTCGCAGTTCATAATGTGCTTTCACTCATACTGTCCTGTGATTCTCAGCAGTTTCATCTTCTAAGAAGCTTAGAGTTCTGTAGTCTCCAGGAAAGGTCAAATCACACACATCTACTTGACATTCCTGATCACAAAATACAGAACACATGGTTTGGTGTCTAGGTAAAAAAATTAGCTTACCTTGGAGGAGTCGAGATGGCGGAGAAGTAGCAGGCTGAGACTACTTCAGGTAGCAGGAGATCAGCTAGATAGCTTATCTAAAGATTGCAAACACCTACAAATCCAACGGGAGATCGAAGAGAAAAAGAACAGCAATTCTAGAAACAGAAAATCAACCACTTTCTGAAAGGTAGGACTGGCGGAGAAGTGAATCCAAAGCGACGGGAAGATAGACCGCGGGGGGAGGGGCCAGCTCCCGGCGAGCGGCGGAGCAACAGAGCACAAAATCAGGACTTTTAAAAGTCTATTCCGCTGAGGGACATTGCTCCAGAGGCTTAACTGGGGTGAAGCCCACGCGGGGTCAGCGACGCCTCAGGTCCCGCAGGGTCACAGAAGGATCGGGGGTGTCTGAGTGTTGCAGAGCTTACAGGTATTAGAACGGGGAAGCCGGCTACAGAGACAGAGCTGAGGAGTGACTCTCAGCTCAGGGTTACCTTGAACCGGTCGCAGGCTCGGTCAGCTCAGAGCTCGGCCAGAGGCCAGGGTGATGGGAGTCATTGGGCGCTGTTCTCTGAGGGCACACTGAGGAGTGGGGCCCCGGGCTCTCGGCTCCTCCGGGCTGGAGACCGGGAGGCTGCCATCTTCATTCCCGTCCTCCGGAACTCTACGGAAAGCGCTCAGGGAACAAAAGCTCCCGAAAGCAAACCTGAGCGGATTACTCAGCCCGACCCCTGGTAACAGCGTGCAACTCCACCTGGGGCAAAGACACTTGAGAATCACTACAACAGGCCCCTCCCCCAGAAGATCAACAAGAAATCCAGCCAGGACCAAGTTCACCTACCAAGGAGTGCAGATTCAAAACCAAGGAGAGCCGCGGAATTCCAGAGGAGGAGAAAGCAAAGCACAGAACTCATGGCTTTCTCCCCATGATTCTTTAGGCTTGCAGTTAATTTAATTTTTTTTCCTTTTCAATTTTTTTTCTCTTCTTCTGCCAATTTTTTTTAACTTTTACCCTTTTCTTTTTTAATGTTTTTAAACTAGTTTATCTAATACATATATATTTTTTCTTTATTTTATTTTTTCTTTATTCATTTTCTTTTTTTAATTGTTTCTTTCTTTTCTTTTTTTTCTTTCTGAGCCTCTTTTTATCCCCTTTCTCCCCTGTCATGATTTGGGTTCTCTTCTGATTTGGTTAAAGCATATTTTCCTGGGGTTGTTGCCACCCTTTTAGTATTTTACTTGCTCCTTCATATACTCTTATCTGGACAAAATGACAAGGCGGAAAAATTCACCACAAAAAAAAAAAGAACAAGAAGCAGTACCAAAGGCTAGGGACCTAATCAATACAGACATCGGTAATATGTCAGATCTAGAGTTCAGAATGACGATTCTCAAGGTTCTAGCTGGGCTCGAAAAAGGCATGGAAGATATTAGAGAAACCTTCTTGGGAGATATAAAAGCCCTTTCTGGAGAAATAAAAGAACTAAAATCTAACCAAGTTGAAATCAAAAAAGCTATTAATGAGGTGCAATCAAAAATGGAAGCTCTCATTGCTAGGATAAATGAGGCAGAAGAAAGAATTAGCAATATAGAAGACCAAATGACAGAGAATAAAGAAGCTGAGCAAAAGAGGGACAAACAGCTACTGGACCACGAGGGGAGAATTCGAGAGATAAGTGACACCATAAGACGAAACAACATTAGAATAATTGGGATTCCAGAAGAAGAAGAAAGAGACAGGGGAGCAGAAGGTATATTGGAGAGAATTATTGGAGAGAATTTCCCCAATATAGCAAAGGGAATAAGCATCAAAATCCAGGAGGTTCAGAGAACCCCCCTCAAGATCAATAAGAATAGGTCCACACCCCGTCACCTAATAGTAAAATTGACAAGTCTTAGTGACAAAGAAAAGATGATGAAAGCAGCCCGGGAAAAGAAGTCTGTAACGTACAATGGTAAAAATATTAGATTGGCAGCAGACTTATCTACAGAGACCTGGCAGGCCAGAAAGAGCTGGCATGATATATTCAGAGTACTAAATGAGAAAAACATGCAGCCAAGAATACTATATCCAGCTAGGCTATCATTGAAAATAGAAGGAGAGATTAAAAGCTTCCAGGACAAACAAAAACTGAAAGAATCTGCAAACACCAAAACAGCTCTACAGGAAATATTGAAAGGGGTCCTCTAAGCAAAGAGAGACCCTAAAAGTAGTAGATCAGAAAGAAACAGAGACAATATACAATAACAGTCACCTTACAGGCAATACAATGGCACTAAATTCATATCTCTCAATACTTACCCTGAATGTTAATGGGCTAAATGCCCCAATCAAAAGAAACAGGGTATCAGAATGGATAAAAAAACAAAACCCATCTATATGTTGCCTACAAGAAACTCATTTTAAACCCGAAGACACCTCCAGATTTAAAGTGAGGGGGTGGAAAAGACTTTACCATGCTAATGGACATCAGAAGAAAGCAGGAGTGGCAATCCTTATATCAGATCAATTAGATTTTAAGCCAAAGACTATAATAAGAGATGAGGAAGGACACTATATCATACTCAAAGGATCTGTCCAACAAGAAGGTCTAACAATTTTAAATATCTATGCCCCTAACGTGGGAGCAACCAACTATATAAACCAACTAATAACAAAACCAAAGAAACACATCAACAATAATACAATAATAGTAGGGGACTTTAACACTCCCCTCACTGAAATGGACAGATCATCCAAGCAAAAGATCAACAAGGAAATAAAGGCCTTAAATAACACACTGGACCAGATGGACATCACAGATATATTCAGAACATTTCATCCCAAAGCAAGAGAATACACATTCTTCTCTAGTGCACGTGGAACATTCTCCAGAATAGATCACATCCTCGGTCCTAAATCAGGTCTCAACCAGTATCAAAAGATTGGGATCATTCCCTGCATATTTTCTGACCACAATGCTCTGAAGCTAGAACTCAATCACAAGAGGAAATTTGGAAAGAAGCCAAATACATGGAGACTAAACAGCATCCTTCTAAAGAATGAATGGGTCAACCAGGAAATTAAAGAAGAATTGAAAAAATTCATGGAAACAAATGATAATGAAAACACAACGGTTCAAAATCTGTGGGACACAACAAAGGCAGTCCTGAGAGGAAAATATATAGCAGTACAAGCCTTTCTCAAGAAACAAGAAAGGTTTCAGGTACACAACCTAACCCTACACCTAAAGGAGCTGGAGAAAGAACAAGAAAGAAACCCTAAACCCAGCAGGAGAAGACAAATCATAAAGATCAGAACAGAAATCAATGAAATAGAAACTAAAAAAACAATAGAACAAATCAACGAAACTAGGAGCTGGTTCTTTGAAAGAATTAATAAGATTGATAAACCCCTGGCCAGACTTATCAAAAAGAAAAGAGAAAGGACCCAAATAAATAAAATCATGAATGAAAGAGAAGAGATCACAACTAACACCAAAGAAATACAGACAATTATAAGAACATACTATGAGCAACTCTACGCCAACAAATTTGACAATCTGGAAGAAATGGATGCATTCCTAGAGACATATAAACTACCACAACTGAACCAGGAAGAAATAGAAAGCCTGAACAGACCCATAACCAGTAAGGAGATTGAAACAGTCATCAAAAATCTCCAAACAAACAAAAGCCCAGGGCCAGACGGCTTCCCAGGGGAATTCTACCAAACATTTAAAGAAGAACTAATTCCTATTCTCCTGAAAGTGTTCCAAAAAATAGAAATGGAAGGAAAACTTCCAAACTCATTTTATGAGGCCAGCATCACCTTGATCCCAAAACCAGACAAGGATCCCATCAAAAAAGAGAACTACAGACCAATATCCTTGATGAACACAGATGCAAAAGTTCTCGCCAAAATACTAGCCAGTAGGATTCAACAGTACATTAAAAGGATTATTCACCACGACCAAGTGGGATTTATTCCAGGGCTGCAAGGTTGGTTCAACATCTGCAAATCAATCAATGTGATACAACACATTAATAAAAGAAAGAACAAGAACCATATGATACTCTCCATAGATGCTGAAAAAGCATTTGACAAAGTACAGCATCCCTTCCTGATCAAAACTCTTCATAGTGTAGGGATAGAAGGCACATACCTCAATATTATCAAAGCCATCTATGAAAAACCCACCGCAAATATCATTCTCAATGGAGAAAAACTGAAAGCTTTTCTGCTGAGGTCAGGAACACGGCAGGGATGTCCGTTATCACCACTGTTATTCAACATACTACTAGAAGTCCTAGCCTCAGCAATCAGACAACAAAAGGAAATTAAAGGCATCCAAATTGGCAAAGAAGAAGTCAAACTATCACTCTTTGCAGATGATATGATACTATATGTGGAAAACCCAAAAGACTCCACTCCAAAACTGCTAGAACCTGTACAGGAATTCAGTGTCAGGATATAAAATCAATGCACAGAAATCAGTTGCATTTCTCTACACCAACAACAAGACAGAAGAAAGAGAAATTAAGGAGTCCATCCCATTTACAATTGCACCCAAAACTATAAGATACCTAGGAATAAACCTAACCAAAGAGACTAAGAATCTATACACAGAAAACTATAAAGTACTCATGAAAGAAATTGAGGAAGACACAAAGAAATGGAAAAATGTTCCATGCTCCTGGATTGGAAGAATAAATATTGTGAAAATGTCTATGCTACCTAAAGCAATCTACACATTTAATGCAATTCCTATCAAAGTACCATCCATTTTTTTCAAAGAAATGGAACAAATAATCCTAAAATTTATATGGAACCAGAAAAGACCTCGAATAGCCAAAGCGATATTGAAAAAGAAAGCCGAAGTTGGGGGCATCACAATTCTGGACTTCAAGCTCTATTACAAAGCTGTCATCATCAAGACAGCATGGTCCTGGCACAAAAACAGACACATAGATCAATGGAACAGAATAGAGAGCCCAGAAATAGACCCTCAACTCTATGGTCAACTCATCTTCGACAAAGCAAGAAAGTATGTCCAATGGAAAAAAGACAGCCTCTTCAATAAATGGTGTTGGGAAAATTGGACAGC